>NC_066619.1:82893644-83207997 GCF_025201925.1 Gopherus flavomarginatus
ATATCCTGAACCTCCTCATTTTGAAGTAGAAAGATGCTTGGATAGTTGAGACCTATCAGAGCAGAACTATATTACTGCTGTGGAGGTACAAATATGTGTACTTCTCTATATATACACTGTGAGCTGGGGTTGGGATTCCCCTGTTCATGTACATATATGTCAACTCTGTGAGAGCTGGCGTGAGTGTAAATAATAGGGTAGCTGTGGTAGCATGTGCTGAGTCATGCCAAGTATTTACCCATCATTTTCAGGCGGGTACTTAGCATAACTCCGCCAAATCTCCACTATCACTTCCCATGCTTCTGTGGCTACACAGCTATTTATACTCATGCTAGCTCTCATCGGACTACCACAAGTATGTGTACACAAGCAGGTAAATCACATCCCTACCAGGCGAGCTTTATGGTGGGTGACAGAGGTGTCCACCCAGGGTGCCGTGGTCGGGGGGAGAGGGGGCACCATGGTCAAGAGGCAAGGAGCAGGATGGGCCTAAGATGCAAGGCCACTGAAAGCCTCTTGGGGCAATGGGAGGGAGGGGGGAAGCTGTGGGGCCTGGAGGCAATGGGGGGTGGGGAGGCAGTGAGAGCTGGGGGGGATAGGTGGGGAGGCAGCGGGGCCCAGCAGTGATGGGGGAAGCCCTGGGAGGCAGTGAGGCCTGGGGTGACATGGGGGAGCCTGGGGAAGCAGCAGTGCCCGGGGGCACCAAAATTCAAGTTTGCCCAGGATGCCATTTTCCCTAAGACTGGCCCTGCATCTCTAGCTCATAGTCTAGATATAGTCTCAGCATTAATCATAATTTAACTATACTATCGTGGTGATTTGGTCATGAAGTTGAGTACCTTGAATCACTAGATGGATTGCTCAGGACATGAAGGTGACTGAACAATAGACACTGGAATGGATTTTAGCACTAGGCTCAAACTTTAACTTAATGTAAGGGGACTGTTGCCCCCTTACTAACATTCAGTGGGAGTGTTTGGTTGCTAGCTCCCAGCACTAAAAAGGGAAGGGTCGATGGGAAATCAGGAGCCTGAGACTGACAGTCTCCAGGAACAATGTGTAGAGGCCAATGCTCCAGCTCAGCCTAATTGACAGGGCGGGCAGGCTAATCAAGGAGTCAGGAGGCCAGGGGGGTCCCATCCTCCATGTGAGCTGGAATTGCCTGGGTCAGACAGAGTGGGGCCAAGCTAAGGTGAGAGTAGGGACCCAAGCTAAGCTGCTGGGAGCAGAGCTGCAAACCAAAAAGCCAGAGCACAGCCCAGAGAGAGCAGACCTGCTCTGGGAGGGGAGCTGCAGCAACCAGAGCCAGAGGGGCCAGACAAGCAGCCGAGGAAGCAGGTGAGAGCTGAAAGAGAGTCACAGAAGCAGCCTGCAGAGCAGACCTGCCCTTGGAGCAGAGCTATAGCAACTGGAGCCAGAGAGGCCAGAGAAGCAGTCCAGGGAGCTGAAGGCAGAGCAGCAGCAGCAGCAGCTGTGTTGAGGCAGTGTGGAGCTGGGGCTGGAGCAGTCTGGAGCTGGGTGCAGTGAGTTGCTGGGGAGAGCGAGGGGGACCCTGGGCAGTGGGCCCAGCACAGGGAGATGCCTCAGCCAAGAGGCTCTGCAGGCCAGACTTGGAGGGGGATCGTAACCCTGACAGAGCCGGGGTGACACTGGGGAGAAGAGTCCTGCCACTCAGAGCCTGAGAGTGTGTGACCACCGCCAGAGCAAGTGTCCAACCCGCAGCGTCCCTGTAGCACAGCCAGGTCCTGAGAAGGAGGCCTGGGACCTACAAGGAACAGACTGTGAAGTGCCCTGATGTCCAGAGACACTGTTTGTGATCGTCTCTGCCACAGAGCAGGGTGATGTGTTTTCCTTTAACCTTTTGCATTTTTCCTTATTCTTTTTCAAAATTGTTAATTAAATAACTTATATTTGCTTTAAATTGTATGATGTGATCAGTGGGTCAGGGAGGTATGCAGTGCAAAGAGAGTACCCCGGAATGGGGACACCCTAGCCCCTGTCCTGGGTGACCACAGCAGGGTTGGGGATTGAGCGCCCCAGGAATCCTGGGCCCATCCTTGTTGGGTTTACAAGGACTCTGCCAGACGGGAGAGTGGAAGGGGAGTCCTCAAGGGCAGGGAGGCCTCTTGGTAAAGGAAGTGGGAGCAAGGACTCAGATCCTTTGGCTAGCCCACTTCACCGAGGTAGTGCAGAAGCCAGGAAAGTTCCCCACAATAGCGGGACCATTCCCCCACTTACATTAAGACTGGGTAGAGGCGGTATACATCCATTCATCATATGGACTAGGCATTTAATTGGATCCGGTGCAGCATAGGAGTCGACTTCCTCTCTGCTGGGGGATGCTTGATCTCCCCCCCATCCCAGGCCAGCCCCTACTCCACCTCTTCCTCCAAGTCCCCACCTCTTCCCACCCTCACTCTGCCCCAGGCCCTGTTCCCACTCCACCCCTTCCCCTAAACTCCCCACTCCTGCCCTACCTCTTCCTGCCCCTCCTCCAAGCATGCCCAGTCCCCACTCCTCCCTCCCAGCGCCTCCAGCTGTTCCGTGGCATGCAGGAGTTGCTAGGAGGGAGGAGTTGATCAGTGTGGCCACCGGTGGGTGGGAGGCATTGGGGGAGGTGGAGAGCTTGGCTGCCAGTGGGTACTAAGCACCAGCTAATTTTTTTGGAGCATCCGTGGAGTCAGCACCTTATGCAATGCGGGGTTACATGGCTCCCACCGTATAATCAATAACTCTGGATAGACCAAAGAAAACATTTTGTTCAACCCAAAACTAAATGTTTCATTTCATTTTTTGAGTATAATGTAAACAAAAATTAATAAAATTGAAGTAAAATTTGATATGAAAAGTCATTTTGAATGGAAAAGTTAAAATGTTTCATTCTGAAGATGTTAAAATGAAATGTCAACTTTTTGGAAATTGGGTTTGTTTTGTTTCTGTTGAAAACAAACGTTTAGCAAATTAAACACAAATTTGCAAAATGTTTCAGCAGACCCAAATATGCATTTTTTGGCAAAAAGAAGTTTAGTCAGAAAAAATTTCACTCAACTCTATTTCTAATTCTAGTAACCTTCTCCCATGTGGAAAGAGGGAGATAGACAGTGCCAGTGGAATCTGAAGACTTTACAGGCACAAGCTGTAACCAACGTCTCATTTACCTCTGGTTACAGGCCCTTTGGCTTTAATTGCACTGGACGCTGACTGCAAGCTATGACAACTACACGTTTCTATATTTTAATATTAGGCTTCTAAATCCTATTCTGTACTTCCACAGTGCTGCAAGGAAGACAGAAAAAGGGATACCTCTTTGAGTCCTAGCCCGTGGGATTGGGTAAGAGATCTTGCTTCTCTAATGACCCTTTTCCTGTAGAAAGAAAAACCAACATTACTAAATTCCCTTTACGTTACTGAGAAAATAGCATGACTAGCTTCTTTATAAGGATATTTAAGAGTTAGAGTTGCACTCCAAAAATCATTTTTGCAAGTTCGGCATTTGCATACAGTTATACGTATACTGCTGTAAGAAGCAAATGTAGGTGAACTTTGTACAAGGCAGACCCAAAGGAGTTACCAAGTCAACTCTAATTATTTTTCTAGAGTTTTTTAGGCTGAGAGTATTGTGGGTACTTTTAATGTCCTTAATTCCTGTCAAGTTCTACCATTTTCCCCTCCCTTCTTTGACACTTAGAGGCACTTTTCTTGGATTTGATTGTACAGAGGAATAGATCAGAATGTTAACTTTTTGATAGGCTAATACGTAACTGTATCTTCTACAATCTCAAAATCCCAAACATTTTTTCAAGTTGCAATTTTTTGAATAAGTTGCAGTTGTGCAATGGAGAAACACACGTTGCAGGCAAAATATCTGTCTTAATAATATGCATTCACTAGGTAAGAGAATTCATGATTACAGCAGGCAATGTTTTAACATGATACATACTCCTGTCTTTTAATAGGTAGGAGATTAGAAATAAATTAATAGGAAAAAAATAGTACTGATGGGCATCCATTATCCATATAGCAAGACTACCTGCTTCCTACAATGGCATTTCTGGAAGCAGAAATCATTGTTTCTAGAATTGTCATTCCACAGAATATAGGTGGTGCTGTATATCTGTTGAGGGGGAGGGGAGCCTTGTAACACTACAGAAATCTAGAAGCTAAAGTTGGAGTGATCGGAACACCTTAAGCTTTCAACTTCCTGCTGTCAGGCTAAAGCATAGGACTGGGACTCTAGAGAACTGCAATATGGGAGGAAAAAGAACCCAGCTACCTCCCAAGGATGTTTTGAGACTAAAATTAATGTTTGTAAAAGGCTCTGAGATCCTAAATTAGAAAGGGGAATATAAGTACAAATAAAACAAAAAGTGGCTTCTGGCTCAAATATATTTAAACAGATTTATAATGTCTCTACTGTAATTAATGGGTGGTGTACTACTGTAGTACACCTTGCACAAACCCTGTAATCAGTGTGCTAGAAGGAGAGTCAATTTAAAAGGTTTTGAGGCTGCCATATGGAAAACCTGGTCTTTTATTCTCTGTAATTCAGGTGGCAGCACATTTAGGCTCTGGAGAGGAGGAAACTAAACTATGGCCCATTTGTTGATTAAGCTGGTCTCAAGAATATCAGATCACGTTGTCATTTGTACTGAGGAAGAGCCACAAATTAGATCTTAGTGTGCACTCAATTATTGCGGCAACCATAATTCTGCACAGCACAGTTATTAAAAGGAAACAGAGTTCACAGTAAATCAAAACTGGCTTTTATTTCTAAGAACAAAACTCTAGGTAGCACCTGTCTTGCCAGACCTCATGATAGCTTTCCTAAATATAGTGCAGACAATGGTGTGAGTTGACATAAGTTCTTGTTAAACATCTTTGCATTAATCTTTCTCCAATTCCGCCTGTCGTGTCTCTCAATTAGACTGAGTTTGTAGGTTATTCTATAGAAATAACCCTTTGTTTTCCCCACACACTGGGTCTATATTTCAATTTATAAAGGGTATAACATTTCTACAAAAATGTATGGTAGTGTATCATCGTGTATTATCTTGAAATCGAGGATGCCCTGATCCTGTGAGTTGCTAAGCACCATCTTTAGCACCTTCTTGCTAAACTCCAAAGAGAAGAGAGTTCAGGATAGGACCATAGTAATAGATTGATGTCTTAAGCATCTTGATTTAGGAGAATATTTGCAGGATTGTGTAATTTGGGACTGAGATTAACTTGAAGAATTAGGTTTTTATAAAAATTTGAAAGTCAAATCCATTAACTTTTTTTCTAACAAAACAACTTATATCTTGTGACTGGAAAATAATTAAATATCTTGAAGACCCAACCACCAGGGATAGATCTTCAGGAGTTCGCTCCCTTTTTACTTCTCTATGCCATTATTTTTTTCTTCAGCATTTCTACATCTTTCTCAGGGTTTTTTTGCTAACTTGATCTTTTCAGATGACAGAGGGCAGCCTTGTTTATTTCACCCTCATTTTTTCTCTCTACTTGCTGAGTTTTTTTCTCACTTGCTGCTTCTGGAAACTGGCCTTCCTCTCTTCTATCTGATTGTAATGACCATTTCTTTTTAGACCCTTCATTCTAAGGCTTTGGTTTTTTTTCTCACCTCTTTGTTTTTCTAGTTTGTGGCTATCTGCGCTATTGCCTCGTGCGCTCTCTTCTAAAGACTGCAAGGCATTCTATTCTGTTTCTACCCAGTCATTTTCCCCCCCATCATCTCTTTTTTTCCTATAGAATCTTCTTTCTGCTCTCCATTCCCTTTCACGTAATGCTGATGCCCTACATTTTTTGGATGTTGTGGAAAGGTGTATACTGGAATTTTGGGTACAATAATAATATCTTGATTGTGCCTGTTGTTTTGCTACATTGTCTTGAATGTCAGCATCAGCAAACATTGAAAAAAGCCTTGGGAGTAACAGTGATTATGGCTGAGAATTCAGTCTCTTATCTATTCCTTGCCCTTCGGTTCTGTTCTGTTCTATTCTATATAGGTTCTCATACTGTGCTGATCACTGTAGTATCTGTGCATCTTTCTGCTGCAAATTTCAGCAAGGGTGTCCTTCATAATATGGATACTTGTTCACTAGCAACTGGGCTGAGACAATTTAACATATTTAACAAAAAGTACACCAAATGGACATTAGTTGATAACTTCAGCTCACAAACAACCAATGATCTGATCCTCAGCTGCTGTAAATTATCATATGTCTATTGAAATAGAAAATGACAATTTCCACCAGCTGAGTATCTGCCTGCCACATCCAATAATGTGGATGTAAAAGGCTCTTTCTCATTATCTACTCATTCCATGCCCTAAATGAATTTGAATCTGTATTAATTGTCACTTTCCAAATCTGCTTTTATATTTCTACAGGTAGGATTAAAAAAAAGAAAAAAACAGTTCAGTAAGTATGGATGTAAATAATCATAACAGAAAGGATAAATAATTACTTTCACAGGTTCACAGTGGTTTCACATTTTAGATTTTTTCATACAAAGTACTGTTTAATTATGCATCAAGTGACAATTATCTAATACATTTATCAATATAAAGATAGTGAATTTATTTAGATTTTCAGCTGATCATGGATTGCTATTAATAGGTGAAAGATCTTCAAAATGGTAACACACAGTATTACTTTTTGTTGTTTTTTTTAAATACATCGACCCAATGGAACCTTTTTTTTTTTTTTTTTTAAAGCAACTTCATCTGTCTTGATAAATCCTAAAGCCTTGAGGACAGAAGGGAAGAATTCATTAATGAGTGACATGTTATGTAGGGTGAAAGGCACTTGAGCAATCAACTGAACTTTGTAACAGAATCCCAAATACATATCTGGATTGATTTGTCCTGTTGTGCTCTATTAAATATTCTTAACCAAAGAACGTATGGAACAGGCAGTTCATATATTTGATACAGCACATGACTGCTAAAATATATGCCTTAAGAATGTAATTTGACATGGTATTTTTCCCATGTATGGCAATATTTTATACAGTTGTAGACATCACAACAAAGCATTAGTCTTACTTTCTAGAAACAACCAAATAGTTAGAGATGAAATGATACTTAATAAAAATAGTTGTATTGAAGGTCCTTTTCAACAGGCCTGGTTTGAATAACTACCAAATCAATGAAGTTTTGTATTTCTCCACACCTCCTTTGTCAGAACTGTTAACGTCTATTCTTTTATGCTAATAGCTTTGTAGAAACTAATTGTTTTCTATCAGTTTAAGGAGTGATATTTTAGTCACAGCCATGCAGAATTTTATCAGTGATGTGAGAAGGATGTGATACTGTAAAAAGTGTATGTGTTTCTTTAATTCTGAAGTATTCAGCTGTTTCAAAGTGATTACGTTAAACTTACTAGGATTTTCCATTGTTTCCTAGATTTTAACTTACCAGCTCACAAATATTAACAACATTATCAACCAGCTAAAATAAATATATTGTGAAAATATATTTAATGTAAATGTGATCAGGTGTCTTATATACACATCTTATCAGCTTCTACTTTGGAAAACAGCCAGCCAAAGAGACTGAGTGGAAAACAATACATGAGGGATGATGATGTGGTAGAAAGTTTATCAGCATTCCTGTGATTAACTGCATTAATAACAAGTGAGTTATATAAGTCATCCCAAATGAGTTCCAGTGATACCCCACTATGCCATCATGTCCTATGTTTATCCCACATTTTACAGGGGGGGAAATTACCAAAGTCTTAAAACTTCCATGAGTTTGTTTTGACTCTTTAACTATTCCAGATAGCAGTTTAAACAAGATTAATTACCCATAATATACCAATTTTACCTCATTACTTTGCTTCAAGGTTTTTAGGATGGTTAGTAAATATAGTGGTTATCTATTCAACAATTACCCCAAATACATTAGAGACAATAGCAATCAGATCCTTATGTGCAAAGTACTCATACCTTGCACTGAAAGTGATTTGGTAAAAGTTTATTATCTTAATAGTGTTCATACATTAAGCCCTTGATGTCAGAGGATGTGTGTTGAAGCAGCCCTCCTGTGGCTTTAGAATGTAAATAAGTATACATAGCTATGTACTTAACATTATGGGACTACTAAATTATGTAGCCTTGGATATGCTGGAGATTCATAATCCTCAAAAATCTCAGAAATGTTACCACAAACTGACTAAACCCCAAAGCCTTGTTTTGTATTGTATGCAAACTCAAATATTATAGAACTGCAGACATGTATCTTGCTCTCCAGACCTTCAAACAAGCCCCCAACCTTGCCAAGCTGATCATCAGAAACAATCTGTTCCACCTTATACTTAGCTGTGACGCTCTGAATACATTTCCCAGACCTGAAGAAGAACTTTGTGTAGCTCAAAAGCTTGTCTCTTTCACCAACAGAAGTTGGTCCAATAAAAGACAGTACCTCACCCATCTTGTCTCTGTTTAGTTTAAACTCATAATTATACCATTAATAGCATTTGAATCGTATTGCAATTTTGTTGTGCACTTACACCAATAACATCTGGCAAAATATAGTATTCTTCAGATTATGTATAAAAATTACAGTATGGTATAGTCCAATAATATGAAATTAAATTAAAATATCTGTTCTAATTTCAAATGAAATTATTAAGATTTCCAACTGCTTTTTAAATAATAAGTTTTCAGAAAGAGTTTGTCATAGTAAGAGTTATGGTATACATTCACAATCAGAGCAAAAACCATTTGCAGTTACTGCCTAGTCTTTAGAAGCAGGAAGAGGAACAAAATAAATATATTTTTTTAGTTGTATCCTGCTATCCGTACAAATGGGTTAATGTTTGTCTGAAATTCTGCTTAATTACAACAGTTATATTTACTTTTTTTTTTAATTTAAGCATAATGTTATTAAGGAATGTCAGAAAATTAAATTGCAATTTAATATTCTAATATGATGATAAATAATACTGGGTGTGATTCATTGAGGGAACAGCCCAATTTCAATAAATATACTTAGTGGTTTCACTTTTAACACAGTGCATAGGAAATATAAAGTAGAAAAGTCCAAGTAATCATTACCAAGAGAGCAGTTGTATGCATGAGTCCTAGTATACTATCCTAAAAATCTTAGCTCACAGTGTTAGGACAACATCAGTGTAAACATGAATTTGCCAAGGTAAACCAGTGGACTTTTTTTTTTTTTTAATGTATTGGTGTTTAATGTGTTCTTTATGAGCTGTGTTTCATTGCTTCTTGGGTCAGTAGGGACAGCACAGCATCCATAGAGGTTAGGACCATACTTCTTGGATCTGTACTACAGAACTGGCGAAATTAACTTTATAGCAGAAACCAATTAAGAAACTTTTGTCCTGTTTGGGAATTTTCCACTCTCCACTCCTCCCTCTGGAAATAAGTTGGAAAAATTTGCTTTTCCCAGTTTCAGCCCACCTCCTTAGCATGCCAGTTGTTTGGTGAGAGCACAATCATTAAGGTTACTGATTTATCCCTGTCCGCAAATTGTGGATTTGACATACGCTGGCTTTCAAACATACAACAGTGTTGTACTAAATTCATAACACCAGACGGAATTGTACATAGACAGATTCCCCAAATCATCACAATATGTAATGATTTTTCCATAAATGGTATCTAAAAGATCTGACTTAGAAATGAAGTAAAAAATTATTTCTTTAACTTGTTTGCAGTTCATTATAATTATATAGGTAAAGCAAATTTCCTTTTTGATCTGGAAGTTTTAATGTCTCATTTTGTTTAATAAATGATTAATTTTAAAAAAAACAATTATTCCTTATGCAGTACTTATAAGTACTGCTATTTTAGGTAAATGCAAGACTTGTTTTTAGGGGAAATGTACGTTTTATACTTTTTAACTTCAAGGACTATAATCTGTCCTTATAACTCATTCACATTATACATAGTTTCAGTGGCAGAATTTATATGCATCTCGTTTATTTAGATACAAAGTCAGGATTTTGTGATGTGATATTGAATATGTTGGGACATATCCAGCTACATGAAATCTTTTATTGCTGGAAGGGATAAAGTTATCCCCAAAGTAGCTCTCCTATGCATTATTTCTTTTTAAAATGTACAGATAAAGGTGCATACATTTAATGGTTTAGCTTTAACTTGTCCCCAGCATCTACTCAACATTCTTCCCTAACACAACGAATTCCATGATGCAGACATGTATATTCTGGTAAATACAGAAGTAGTAGCAATATTCTTCTTTATTTTTTTTAACACACTGCATAGATGATTTTTTGAAAGATTGGAATTATTATACAAGGCTGAATTCCAGCTTTCACTTTAAACACACAATCAAAATCTGTACATGATCCGAAGGTAAAGGTTGTCTAATTTTGTGTGGCTGAGGCATATGTTCTGAGCAGCGTGGATACAATAAAATGTTTACATACATATCTGTTTAATTTTAAGAGTGAATCTATGATACTTTTGATCTATATATATTCCTGTAACAAGTGCTGCTGTGAATGAAACATCATTTGTATCCTGTTACCAGTCACCTGAACTGTCTAATCCTGCAGTACTTTTCTTACTATTTATGGCCAGCATACCTTAGTGGTTGCATGTCAGCGTGTAATAAGAATTCTATACAAAACAAAAACTTTATTCTTGGTATACATCGATGGCATACAGTATAACAGTCTTAAACAGCAAACACGATACGATGTCAAGTTATGTGAGCATGAAGTACTCCTATGTGCTTGATGCAGTGAGATTTTTCTTTTATTTTATTCTCATTATCGGTTCTTGGTATGTATATGGTTTTGCGGGTCAATCTCTTTCTAATTTTGTCTTTCCTCCATCCTAATCCCCCCATCCTGGTGCTTCTTAATTTTTTCCATATTGTAACATGCATATAAGTATCAGTATATTAAGCATATATCATGTGTCTGACTTTTATGTAATAGATTTGTGTCTGGCTTTTCTGTTTAGATACCTAACATCCTATGTTTTTTATTAAATTTTGTTAATTAAGTTTTTCATACAATTCTAATTTAAAGTATTGGGTTGAAATAAATGCTGATTTGCTACCACTGATGTCAGCAGATGAGAAGCAAAAGTTACAATTCTGTTTAAAGACTTTATATCATGTCAGTGGAAATGAGGAAGACCTTGGCTTTTTTTTCTCCATTTTCTATTTCAGTTGGTTGTAAATATTTGTTTTATTTTTATCAACTATTAATAAAATACTAAAAAGAAAAAAGCAAGTCCCTAGTCTGGAACTTTGTAAAGGGTGAAAGTCAGGATTGCTGTACTGTACATTGATGGACTTGTGTTTGGGGCCGTTTAAACTATGTTTGTCTCAACACTGCTCTTTAGATTCGCTCACATTTAAACAAAACACACAAGGAATAAAATCCATGTGTGGGTTTATCTGTGACTCTCATCTTATTTAAAAAAATGAGGATCTAAAAAAGTTGTTTTAAAAACACAACAAAAATGTTGTTTAAATTGCAAAAAGGAAGAAATTGTGACCTTTGTATCCATTAGCTATTGCAAAACAGAAAAAGAAAACAGTAACAAGAAAACCAAGCCATACTATTTGGGTGCCCTTTTAACTGATCCTGTTACTCTTATATATTACAGGGGTGCAAAATAGTGTATTGCGACACCTAGAGAAAATGGAGGAGTTGAACAGAGTTCTTTCATAAACTCTGAGGATTGTTGCTTTTGCAATGTCAGAATCTAATTGCTGTTCTAACTTAGGCAAAAACTTAAGCATATGGTTAACTGTAAGTGATTAGGATTTAAACACATGCTCAAACTTAAGCAGATACTGTCCTTTGCTGAATTTGAACCTGAGTTGTCTGCATATAATACCGCATGGTTACATGACTTCATCTAGATTCATTTGCACATTTATCTATCACTAAGTCATATATAAAATATAGTTTATATGTAGATAATACAGAAATATGTATTTTTGTAGTGCATCAGAATACTAACTACAACTTTTGCTATAAGTCACTAATTTAAGTGCTTGTACAACCTCATAGACTCTAGGACTGGAAGGGACCTCGAGAGGTCATCGAGTCCAGTCCCCTGCCCTCATGGCAGGACCAAATACTGTCTAGACCATCCCTAATAGACATTTATCTAACCTACTAACCTCATGAACACAATATGCAAATAAAGTTAAAAGCTAAAAGAGTAAATTTTTAGATTGGTATGTGAAGTTGTGTATAAAAATCAAGTTATCAATAATTGGATTTCTATGCATTTTTTCCCACACACTACTTTAAAAATTTACTATTAAATAAATGCTTTCTGAATCAAGCACATTTTATAGGTGAAAAAACGTTGCAAATAAGTTGCATTAATTTTCTACAATTCGTTCTTTGAGGAATGTAGAGAGTTTCATAGATCCAGATGACAATTACAAGACAAAATTCTGATTGAAGTTTTTTTGTATTTTTACGTTTAATATTTGCAGTATTTTAAATACATACAGAAAAATACATAATAATTGACTTAGTGTCACAGGTATTGTTGCAAATAGTCTCTAACATTCAAAATTGTGTGTTTGGTGAAATTTATTTTATTCTTCCCTTGTAGAATCTGTTAAAGTGTTAGTGATGCTGGCAGATCAGGTGCCAGCTCATGCCAAGACCCCTGGGCCTCACTGAACACTGACAAATGCCTAGCTGGAAACCAGTCTGGCTCACCTGTGTGTTAGTATTGTTAAAATAGATATTAGAGTTATAAGAATCTGTTTACTGATTAGACTTTATGAAATGTTTGTAGGATGCTGCATGTATTGAACTCACTTATAACATCTAGCCAGTAGTCTAAAGTTATATTGAGTGTTTGCATTGTAAACCTCTGTAATTGTGTAACTCATCAAACAAGAAAGAAGCATTAATTAGTGTAAATTGCTGGTCCTGCACACAGGAAGGCTCATTTAAACCAAACGAGCCATTGTGAAACATCAAAGGACAAAGACTTTGTTGATTGTTCTTCCTCTCCCTCCCTGCCCCACACCCATGAAGAGGAAACAGTTGCTGACCCTTATTCCATTAGTTTGGACTCTGTGGGAGGGGAATAAAATGCCTCTCCAGAAGGAACTGTATCACTGCGCTGCTTGGAATTTGGAGAGGCAATATTTCTAACATAAGCAAGGGATCCCCAAGCTGCTCGGCTTGGGTTAGCGCTAGAGGACATGGAAACTGCTGTGATATGCTATCTTACTATTCTTTTGAAACTCAAGACTGTAACTCATTTGTGTGTATATGTTTATCTGCTTTAACCTTGTAAGTCACTTTTTCCTTGTTAATAAACCTTAGTTTAATATAGGATTGGCTACAAGTGTTGTCTTTGGTGAGAGAACTAAGGTGCCAGTGATTTGAGATAAGTGACTGGTCCTTTGGGACTGGGAGTAACCTGAATATTATTGTGATTTTTTTTGTGTGTGTGTGTAAGGGACCATCTATCACAACAAGTTTACCTAGGTGGCAGGAGAGACCGGAATACCCAAGAGTACTGTTTTTGACTCCATGTTAAGGTTGTGGTAGTGCCTGAGCAGTTCACACTGGATACTTGGTTGGTGAAATCTCAGTATAGAACATACAGCCAGTTTGGGGTTTGTGCTCTGCTTCCTAACAGCCTGTCCTGAGGTTGGCACTCTACGTTGTGAACCACTCTAGGCAGTTTGATAGCTTTTATAACTTCTCCCTTTTACAGTAGGCATACTGACCAAAGCCATTTCGTTGGAATAAACACACACACGCATCGTATGTTACAAAAGGGGTTGAGATCACATAGAAACAAAACCAGAAACAATGATTAAGTATCGTATGTGAAACTACACAGCAATGAATCATGGAAAGCTTTTGTATTAACACTTTGGTGCAAATACTTTTAATTTCTTTGTGTCCCAGTCCCTGCAATGGGAGCTGCTGTCATGTGTTAGTGTCTATCTGAAGTGTAATTTTTCTACTCTGCCAGCAATTCTGAAATGTATGTTCTCAGACTGACATATCTGAGAAATACACTTTTCTCAGCGTGCAAATGCACTGGTTGATGGCCAAAATGTATTTGCTGGCTCGAGTGATAAATTCAGGATTATTTTAAAATTCAGCTCCATTTATTATCTTTCCTTTTTTCTTGTCCTCATTGGTGTAACTGTTAACCTTGGGGCTCTGAATGTTACAAACCACAATAAAAAAAATTGCAGAAAGATTTTTACTTCAAAGGAGGAATGTAGTATCTTAGAATTACAATAAGAGAAACAAGTACAAAGTCAGTATACATAACTGAATTAACAGCTATTGATGCTAAGGAAAGAAAAGTATGTTAACTAAAGCCGTGAAAAATAATCCACACTGACAGAACTATGGTGAGGATAAAAATAGAGGGAGACGAATGAAGATATCTTCTAAAAAAGAAATTGGAAACAAGGAAAGCAGCATGGGGCAGGAACAGCAATGTGAAGGGAAATGGGGAAACCTAATTAAAAAGCGAGAAAATGCAATGAATAGAGTAAAAACTAGCACAAGACAAAAATGCAATTAAACAAATGATTGAAGTCAATTCTCTTTGGACGTGTTTAAATAGGACTCATGATGAAAGATGTGGACTCTCGTTGATATGATTGTCCATTGCTGTCTGTCAGCATAGATCGCTTTAATGAAGATTTTTATCTTTAGCAGGAAGTCCAGGTTCTCCTTTCTGGACTGACATATGCACTAATCTTTAGTCCCAATGCACTACGTTTGTTAGAGAGCACTGCTCTCACACTGCTAGCCCTGGGCTCAGTTTGGAGGGGAAGGCACTATTACATCATACAAACACACTGCATTACACCACTGAAGTTGTGAATACAGTTTTAAGTTCAGGGTGCTAGCCTGGAATTTAAATTAATAGATTACAAGGCCAGAAGGGACCATTGTGATCATCTTGTCTGACCTTCTGTATCACACAGGCCAAAGAACTTCCCCAAAATCATTCCTAGAGCAGATCCTTTAGAAAAACATCCAATCTTGATTTAAAAATTGTCAGTGATGGAGAATCTACCACGACCTTTGGTAAATTGTTCCAAAGGTTAATTACTCTCACTATTAAACATTTGCTCTTTATTTCCAGGTGAATTTGTCTAGCTTCAGCTTCCAGCCATTGAATCGTATTTACCTTTCCCTGCCAGATTGAAGACCCCATTATTAAATATTTGTTCCCTATGTAAATATAGTCTGTAGTCAAGTCACCCCTTAACCTTCTCTCTGTTAAGCTAAAGAGACTGGGGTCTTTTAGACTATCAATATAAACTTGTTTTCTAGTCCTTTAATTATTTTTATCAATATCCTTCTTGAATTGTGGACACCAGAACTGGACAAAGTATTCCAGCAGTGATCACACCAGTGCCAAATATAGAGGTGAAATAACCTCTCTACTCCTACTCGAGAGTCCCCTTTTTACTCATCCCAGATCACATTTATTCTTTTGGTCACAGCATCGCACTGGGAGCTCATGTTCAGCTGATTATCCATCATGACCCCCAAATCTTTTTTAAAGTCAGTATGTCCCAGGATAGAGTCCCTCATATTATAAGTATGGCTTATGTTCTTTGTTCCTAGATGTATGTATTTACATTTAGCCATATGAAAATACAGCTTATGAGACCCAGATTCAGTTCTCTGCTCTGCAACAGTCCTGGCCTCTCAGTACCTCATCTGCAAATCCGAGATGATAATACTTCTCTATTTAACATGGATGTTTGAAGGATAAATGTATTAAATGACTGTGAAGCACTCCAGTGTTATGGTAATTATGGCTGCATAAGTACCTTGGTAAATAGAAAAATGCCAGTTTAATAAATACATCCATATTTATTGTAAATTACATATCCAAAACAAATAAAATTAACTTGCAATTGTACCACTTCTCCCTTCGGTTTTATCTGGAAAGATTTTAGAGCTCTCTCACACTGAATATGGAAATGTCTTTCTGATCATTATAACTGTAAACAATATTATCAAGCTCTCTAGCAGAATGTTATTCCAAAGAAATCAATTAAATCTTAAATTTCCAAAGGTAATGAAACATATGTCTTTTAAATTAAATCAGTCAAAGCTAAAATTTAAAAGTCATCCTTTCTGACAGCTTAGTGAAGTGTTTGTTTTACTTCATTTATATCAAACACTTAAAATTCTAGCAGCTGGTCATGGGTAATTGAACAGAAAATTGTTGTACATTTTTGTGCCACCTAGCTATGGACTTCACAACTTGTTGTTAAAACCTTTCCGATGTTTTAGAGAAAGATGTAATTTTTGCACCAGGAGGTAAATTCTCTGAGGCTTTCAAGAAAAAACAGCCCAGATGACCCTTAAACAATGATGTCTCAGTGAACTACAGAAGATTATTCTGTTTTACGTGGAAGCCTCTAATGAGCTGTTTCTATACTTACGAACTTTTTCATCGCAGAAGGTATACAAGACTGAAATGATCCTAAAATACATAATCAAAAATTAACTGAAGAGAAAACAAAGAATGTGGTAGGGGGGAAACATCTTGTAGAGAGATTCTTATGCTTTTAGTAGTGCAGAGGTCTTTAAGTGACTTGAGAATGTTTGGACTGCCTGATTTATATATAATACATAAGGGCACATATTTACGTAATTTGAGGTTTGGATTTAATTTTTAAAAATGTGAGTCAAATCCTACAGTGCTAACTTTAGAACGTGCTTACCTCACTGGTATATAACTTCCCAGATTTCTTCACGTTCAGCAATACAGTGCTACATGTCTCGCTGTTGCTCTCTTTTCTGTATGAAAATTGGATTGAGTTAGGGTTAGGGCACAGTGGAGTGGGGTGAGGAGATGAATTCTTTTCTGTTTTATTTATGTTACTGGTTTATTTGATTTCTTCAAAGGTAATTAATGGGTATGTTTGTGTATTTTATAAGATTATCAGGAGTGCCCAAAGCATGGTATACACACTTTTTTTAAAATTGTAAAAATCCAAACAAACACATTTAGTCCCCAGTTTTGCAGTGAGTTCTGTGCAGATGAAGCCCTATTGCCTTCAGTGCATAAACATTCACTTATAACAGCCTATTCTGAACCTATACTATTAGCAATTATATATGTCAGCTGAACAAAACAGGCCTAATTCCACTGGGCAATTCTGCTGACAAAATACACCTAGAGAAAAGAGCTTGTGTTTTTCATTACTTTAAATTAATGAAAGAAATCCAACAGTCCTTAATCAATTCAAACTCCCATTGAAGTCCAGGCCTGGCTCTTGTGAAGAGAGCCATGTGGACAGTAATTTTCTTGGGTGCATGGCATTACTGTGCACCTCAAAATAAGACTGATTATCAGTATTTACATTTTTTATTACAAGATGACACCAAATAAAGATGTTATCCCTTTTTTAAAATTAACAGTTAAACCTTTAGGACTTGTCTGCATGGTGGAGCAACGTCCTACCTGGGGAAGGAGTGAATGGGTGAGGGGGCTAAAGCGCACTAATATGTTGCTGATGAATTAGTCCATGTAAATACTGTTGATGTGCTCTAAACCAGTGGTCCCCAACCTTTATGTGGCCAGTAGCACATTCGTGTTTTCAGAAGAGTGTGGCGGGCGCCACCAATTACTCACATACAGAGCTGGCACCAGTCGAGCAAGCACGTTCCTGGGGCAGCACATGCTATGGAGCGGCATTCTGTCCATTCTGCAGAGTCAGAGCATTTTTGTTTGTTTGTTTATTTTGTTTGTTTTTGTTTTGGGTTTTTTTTTGGTGCCAGTTCTGAGTGCAGAGAGAAGCGGGGAGGACGGAGAACACTGGCGCCCGCAGCCTGCAGCCCCGGAGTTCTCTGTCCTCGGCAGGCGCGGGGCCGCAGCTTCTCTCCAGCTTAAGCCGCAGCCCCACACCTGCCAGGGACTGAGAACACCGGCGCCTGCAGTCTGCAGCCCTGGAGAAGCCACAGCCCCGCGTCTGCCAGGGACCGAGAACACCAGCGTCCGCAACCTGCAGCCCCGGAGTTCTCTGTCCCCGGCAGGCGCGGGGCCGCAGCTTCTCTCCCCTGCTGGGCACTAGGCGGGTGCACATAAATGCTGTGGTGGGCGCCATGGCGCCCGCGGGCACCGCATTGGGGACCACTGGTCTAAACGTTCTGCTTTACTTTTCAAACAGCAGTATATTAAACTGTATCAGCAAGGTCAACCTAGGCTAATATTTGTAGGGATCATAGTGATCTAGATCTGATTTACATACCACAAGTTTGGAAGTCTTGTATTGAACCATACAGCTTAAGTAAAAATCTTGTCTAGCTTGCAGAATTTGATGTTAAAAATGATTTTCCCTGATTAATAATAAAACCGTAATGATTCTGAAAATTTGATTTTATGTAGATCAAGAATTATTTCTTGAATCTTACCAGATGATAAATGGAGTGCTTGTAGGTTTCTACATTAATTTATTATAATATCTACCATAAAACTTATGTTATTGATAAAATTTTTGGGTTTCTCTTCCTTGTGTCCCAGATGTAAATTTTTGACTTTATTACATATGCTGTGGTCTAATCGATCGTTAGGAATAACTTGGTATGGTTTTGTGAATGCAGTTCATGTGTTTATCTGAGTTGAAGTACCCCTACAACCAGTTGTTGTAACAATGATTAACTATAATGTTTATATAGCATTTTGGATGGCCAATATGAAATTGCTCTTTGGAAATCTGACAAATTGTGATAACCAAGAACTTATTAGACAATATCATCTTTATTTATATTTATATACACACACACCATAAAATAAATGTTTTTTTTTTCTAGGCAACCTTACATGGATTACTTTTCTGCTGCCACTTATTGTGTGGTATAAAACTAATAATTAAAATTATTACTCCCTCCTCTCCCTCTCAAAAGGAACAATAGAAGAGACAATAGTATCAGAGGGGTAGCCGTGTTAGTCTTGATCTGTAAAAGCAGAAAAGAATCCTGTGGCACCTTATAGGCTAACCGACATTTTGGAGCATGAGCTTTCGTGGGTGAATACCCACTTCGTCAGAGGCAGGTGTGTGTGTGTTTGTGTGTGTGTATATGTGTGTATATATATGTATATGTGTGTGTGTGTGTGTATATATATATATATATATATATATATATATATATATATATATATATGTATGCAAGCAAGCTACAGATAATGAGGTTAGTTCAATCAGGGAGGATGAGGCCCTGTTCTAGCAGTTGAGGTGTGAAAACCAAGGGAGGAGAAACTGGTTTTGTAGTTGGCAAGCCATTCACAGTCTTGAAGACTCCAAAAATCTGTTAATCTATAAGGTGCCACAGGATTCTTTGCTGCTTTTACAGAGGAGAGAATGTTTCCCCTTTTTAGTGTGAGCGGTTAGCCAGTGTTTGAGGTGGATGTTTCCTTCAGAAGGAGAAATTGATTTAAGTCAGGTATTTCTTTGGTACAATTCTGTATATATATATAAAGAATGTACACAGTCTTATTTCACTGAAAACAATAAAAAAAACAACCAAGGGCAGTTTCCTTGCTAAGAATTCCACTTTTTCTGCCAAAAGACTGCGATATCTTGGCTTATTGTCAGGGCTATGTTACCGGCGCTACTTTCCTGCTTTCTTATTCTGACACACACACATATACACACAGCTGGAGTCCAATCAATGCCTCTGTGTTTTCAGTCCCTTCCCAGTTGCATCTTATTTCTTAGTTCTTGCTCATGCCTTCCATGTGGCTAGAGCTTTGCGCAGTGGTTTCTGTTGTTTCAGCTATCTCAAAAGATAAAGGATGCTTAATGGTTTTCTCTGTTTAGCCAGAATGAAGGATGGCTAGCCATGGCCATTAGCTGAAATAAGATATGTGATTGCCATAGATTAAAGACATGTTTGTTGACAGCTACTAACACCCTCCAGCATAATAATAAAAGATCAGATTGAAGATTAGTTTAATAGTGGAATGTTTATTTTCTTTTCATCTTTTTTCAGTTAGTTATTTTGGACACTAATGCATTGAAAAATGATGTGCTTACATATATATATATATATATATATATATATATATATATATATATATATATATATATTTATTATAACACTAGTGAACAGACTCAAATGTCTCAACTTTACAAATACAAAAGTTGAGACATTGGAGTCTGTTCACTAGTTGAAATGAAATAATTTTCATGAAAATGTTTTGATGGCATACCATAGATATTTTATTGATTTATTGGATTTTGATCGAAAAGAAATGCGACATAAAAGGGAGCCCGTCTGAAGATCAGGGACTTCTATTATGTATTTAAACCAATGACTATCATAGAAATTACAAAACATAAATTGTCAAAGCAGCAGAACTTCTTCATCCTCGGCCTACTACATGTTGAATCCAGTGGTTTTGAAATTGTATTAGAAGTACAGTTATAAACATCATGAGCTAGAATTGGAGGACTCAGATGAGGAAAAGTCCTATTAGATCATCCAGTTCATCTCTTTTCCAGTGTAAGATTTATTCCTCTCATTATATTTTCTGGTGTTCTCTCTAGTCTAGTTTTAAAAGTCTCCAGTTTTGGTTCTTCCACCACATCCACTGGGACACTTTTGCAGTGCTCAGTATATCTCACTGTTACCTTTTATAATAATCAATCTAACCTTTCCCACTATGGCTGCTTATACCATACTGTGTAATTCTTTTCCATCCTTGTTCAAACTTTATAGGCTGTTGTCACCTCCCACCCATTTTGTCTTATAGTGTTACATACCCAATACATTACATTACCCATACTACTAGCCTCCTAAATAGAACTATGGGCCAGACTTTCAAAAATACAAATGTTTGTGCAAATGCACCCAGATTTGTACATGTGTATAATTGTTGACATGGGCTCCTCATCCCAGTATACCCACTGGTCTTCTTGCCCAGAGAGTCCCAATCTCTCCCTCTCCCAGCAACCAGTCCCAGTTTCATAGATTCATCAATTCTGTGGGCCAGATTATCTGATCTGACATATCTGTAAGCAGTACAAAATGGCCTTAAAATGATTGGAGATGGTCTAGAAGATTTCTCCACTGGCATAGCTCCCTACTAGGCCAGCCATAGGATTATGCTATACAAAGCACATGGGATCTTTTATAGGACTCATAGACTCATAGACTCTAGGACTGGAAGGGACCTCGAGAGGTCATCGAGTCCAGTCCCCTGCCCTCATGGCAGGACCAAATACTGTCTAGACCATCCCTGATAGACATTTATCTAACCTACTCTTAAATATCTCCAGAGATGGAGATTCCACAGCTTCCCTAGGCAATCTATTCCAGTGTTTAAGTACCCTGACAGTTAGGAACTTTTTCCTAATGTCCAACCTAAATCTCCCTTGCTGCAGTTTAAACCCATTGTTTCTTGTTCTATCATTGGAGGCTAAGGTGAACAAGTTTTCTCCCTCCTCCTGATGACACCCTTTTAGATACCTGAAAACTGCTATCATGTCCCCTCTCAGTCTTCTCTTTTCCAAACTAAACAAACCCAATTCCTTCAGCCTTCCTTCATAGGTCATGTTCTCAAGACCTTTAATCATTCTTGTTGCTCTTCTCTGGACCCTCTCCAATTTCTCCACATCTTTCTTGAAATGCGGTGCCCAGAACTGGACACAATACTCCAGCTGAGGCCTAACCAGCGCAGAGTAAAGCGGAAGAATGACTTCTCGTGTCTTGTTTACAACACACCTGTTAATGCATCCCAGAATCACGTTTGCTTTTTTTGCAACAGTATCACACTGTTGACTCATATTAAGCTTGTGGTCCACTATGACCCCTAGATCTCTTTCTGCCATACTCCTTCCTAGACAGTCTCTTCCCATTCTGTATGTGTGAAACTGATTGTTCCTTCCTAAGTGGAGCACTTTGCATTTATCTTTATTGAACTTCATCCTGTTTACCTCAGACCATTTCTCCAACTTGTCCAGATCATTTTGAATTTTGACCCTGTCCTCCAAAGCAGTTGCAATCCCTCCCAGTTTGGTATCGTCCGCAAACTTAATAAGCGTACTTTCTATGCCAACATCTAAATCGTTGATGAAGATATTGAACAGAACCGGTCCCAAAACAGAACCCTGCGGAACCCCACTTGTTATACCTTTCCAGCAGGATTGGGAGCCATTAACAACTACTCTCTGAGTACGGTTATCCAGCCAGTTATGCACCCACCTTATAGTAGCACCATCTAAATTGTACTTTCCTAGCTTATCTATAAGAATATCATGAGAGACTGTATCAAATGCCTTACTAAAGTCTAGATATATCACATCCACTGCTTCTCACTTATCCACAAGGCTCGTTATCCTATCAAAGAACGCTATGAGATTAGTTTGACACGATTTGTTCTTTACAAATCCATGCTGGCTATTCCCTATCACCTTACCACCTTCCAAGTGTTTGCAGATGATTTCTTTGATTACCTGCTCCATTATCTTCCCTGGCACAGAAGTTAAACTAACATGTATTCTCAATAAACTGCGTTTATTGAGAATACAACAGTTAGCATATGCTTTTTAGACACACACACACACACACACACACACACACACACACACACACACACACACACACACACACACACACACACACACACACACACACACACACACACACACACACACACACACACACACACACACACACTTCTGCCAGTTGATGTTTATAGGTACCAGTCTGTTGTAGCTGGAGTCAATCTAATGGCCAGTTAGACTGAGCACAGGTGAGGAGCTGGGCTCCTGTCAGTCGTGATCCGATGCTCCGAGGCTTTGCAGGTCTGAACCCAGAGTTCCATGGCAAAACACCCCAGCTTTATAGTTGTACATTTCCATTTGAGTCCATGCATTTTGCAATGTTATCCTGTAATTATTAGTCCTTAAGTGGTGTTATTTGATTGTTATCATCAGGCTTCCCATCATTATCTTCTATTTGTTGTCTCACCTTTGGGGGTGCCTGCCTCACCTTTGAGGTCGTCAATGCTGCTAACATGTTTAGCATTGGATGCAGTGGATATTTTCTGATTGTCTCCTGGTTTTTCCAAGGGCTGGTCTACACTGCGGGGGAAATATCAATCTCAGATATGCAACTTCAGCTATGTGAATAACGTAGCTGAAGTCGAAGTATCTAAGATCGAATTACTCACTGTCCTCATGGCGCGGGATCGATGTCCGTGGCTCCCTATGTCGACTCTGCAACTCCGGGTTGGTGAGTTCTGGAATCGATATAAGCGCGTTCGGGAATCGATATATCGTGTCTAGATGAGACGCGATATATCGATCCTCGAGCAATCGATTGCTACCCTCCGATACGGCGAGTAGTGAAGACGTAGTCCAAGTCTCTCACTTTTTCTTGACCATCTGGACATTTTGTCTTTTCTTGATGCATGCATTCCTCATTCACACAAACAATCTCTTACAGAAACCTTCAAAAGTATACAGACAGCAGTATTTTATATTCAGCAGAATACATTGTAAATCAAGCCTTGCTAAATCTTATAACTAAAACAATTCACGTTGGGGCTTCAGGCCCTCAATGTTCCTCTAATCTCCTTAACACAGACACAATACAAGATCCTGTCTCTTACTTACTAAAACCTTAAAACAAAGAAATGTATATTTAACTAGCGTGCCTAATTTGTAATACATATAGGAAACCATAGTAGACATTATAACTTATCCTAAAACAAAAGGTGACCATAGTCAGTCATAAGGATTGTTCAGGATTGTCATTTCTTTCAGCTATTCAAAAAGGGTGGTTGGCAGGATGAAATCAAATCATACATTAATTCTCATGGGACATTATAAAATCCTGCTCCTACAATAACACTCTTTCATTCCCAGCATTTTGGGAGCATGGAAGAACACAGTCGATTAATACCCAATCCTGCACTGGTGTAAGGTCTTAAAATGGCCTAAGTTACAGCAGCTCCTGTTCATTTCTAACTTAGGTCAGAGTCAGGTTTCTCCAGATCAAGGAGCTTCAACAGACTCTTCACCCACACATACCCATGCCCACAGCTACCTACCTCTTGGATGAACTGGAGAATAGAGGCCTTAATGTCTAATGATCTAAGCAATTATCCACAGTGCAGAAACAAAGATAGCTTCATTAGGCAGAAGCACTCTTTCAGAATAAGGAAAGTAGTGTGTGTCATTTAATTCAGTGCACCAAGAATAATTCTGTGTGTCTGGTTCCTCGTGCATGGGTTGGTGTGTATATCCCATACCCTGGCAATGGCCTCTGTCTGCGTGTCCTAGCTGCACAGCCAACCTGTTTGATTATAAGTGGGTGCAAAACAAAAACCAGTTATTGCAGAATGTCCCCAATCTCACAGAAATATGCAAAACCGTACACCACACACAACCTTTAATGATTTCTGCTGCTGAAGACCTGTGAAGAGGCCTCTCCAATGAGTTTGGAGAGGAAGGAAGCAGAATGGAGTGAACTTCTGTCCCACTCTCCTGCTGTTAAGTGTGAATTTTTCTGGTGGGTGCTCTACAATGTAGTGCTTCCCAAAATTTGGCATTTTTAATCTGTGTTTTCTCTCCTTCACATTTCAGGGGAAAGGGTTTTTCCTTATTATGAGAAAACATGATTAGTTCCTTCAAAGCAACTCTACGCACAATTATTCTACTGTATTTGCACTTGATGTATCACTAACACTGAGTGCTTAGGCATCACAAGAGTTTTAAAAATCAGAAACAAATTAAAGCCATGCGTTAATTTACTAAAAAAAGAGAGCGTACTGCTCTCTTGAAGAATAAAAAGATTAGAAACCATCTTTGGTTTTACATCAATATTTTCTTCAAACAGATACAATGTTCTGTGGATGCTAGTCCACAAGGTCTGGTATTGGCAGCTATCGGAGAAAAGCTAGACCAGGACTAGGCAACCTATGACATGCAAGCTGATTTTCAGTGTCACTCACGCTGCCTGGGTCTTGGCCACCGGTCTGGGGGGCTCTGCATTTAAATTTAATTTTAAATGAAGCTTCTTAAACATTTTTAAATCCTTATTTACTTTACATACAACAATAGTTTAGTTATATATTATAGACTCATAGAAAGACACCTTCTAAAAATGTTAAAATGTATTACTGGCAGCTGAAACTGTAAATTAGAGTGAATAAATGAAGACTCGGCACACCACTTCTGAAAGGTTGCTGACCCCTTAAGCTAGACTAATGGGTAATTCTGACTTTGCAGGTTTATGTAATTTTTTGTATGAATCTACCATTTTCTCAGCAGCAGGAAATGAGACAGAGCTGCTGTGAGTGCAGATTAGTGAGGTTTGTGCTGCAGTGAGAGGGTGACACTGGTACGGATGCTGCGCAGGCCACTGCCGGGAGTGCCATGGCACCTCCTGTTCTCACCCATGGACTTGCTAAACACATAGACTTATTGACTTTGGCCCTCCTCCAGCTGTTCTGCCTCATTTCCTGCTGCTGAGAAAATGATAGAAAGAGGGGCAAGTTCACAGCTTTTAAAAAATGAAGTCAGATTCATACAAAAATTACATAAAACTGAGAATGCAGAACTAGTCATTAGTCAAACTTGTTTCCAGTACCTGTCAATACCAGACCCTCAGAACAAGAACATCTCCAGGTCATAATGCATCTGGCTTCTTCAGGCCACATCTGCACTTGCAAAGGCTGTATTGCAGGTTGGATGGGAATGGATAGGAACACATTGGCCAGCTTCAGGCAGGGGAGAACTCTTCTTTTAAGCTGTTGACTTTGATGAAATTTCCAAGTGGACAATTCCAGTGTTCATACACACCAACCCCTTTTTAATTAGAATGCATAGTCACATTCACATATTAAATAATGTTTTGCTCCAAAATATACACACAGTATATGGGTAGGGTAACCACTGGTCCAGAATTAGGTGTGAGAGTCCTGAAATGCAGAGTACAAATCCCAGTCCTGGGCTGAAAGTCTCTGGGACAGTATTTGTCCTGGATTCCCTGCAGTGTTGCTCTCTGCCTGCCTGAGGCTCAGGGAGGTGCCAGCCTCTTCCCAGTGGGGGAGGCTGAGTTGGAGCCTAGCCCCTCCTCACTACGAGGCCACACGACCTGCTCCTCCTCTCCCTCCGAGGCCCCACCTCTGGCCTGACCAGAAGCCACAGCTGAGCAGTAGTAAGAGCCACTTAGAGCCCGGGCCATTGTCGGGAGCTCCAGGCTCTCCACCTGTCCCAGGCGATGCATCTCAGGGTGTGTGGGGGAGAACGGATGGACACATGGGCTGGGGGGGCTGCTCTCAGGCCCCCTAGCTCCCTGCCCAGGGCAGGTGGAGGGTCCCAGGCTCCTCACAGTGGCTTGAGCTTACTGGGTGGCTCTTACCACAGCTCGGCTCCAGCTTCCAGGCTGGCCAATGGGCAGAGCCTCGGGGAGAAGAGGAGGAGCAGAGGGTGTAGCCTCAGGGGGAAGAAGGGAACATGGGTGGGGCCACAGAGGGGGCAGGGCTTATGCAGGTGTCCCAATTTTGCCTTTTGAAAAGGAGGTCACCCTGCATGTGGCATTCCAAATTTTAGTACACAGCAGATTTCTGTGGCCAAAATTTACAAATCCCTAAAAATGGGAGCTTAGTCTGTTAATGCCAACGCTGAACTCCATGTGGTCTGAACATTGCCAATATAATTTGATATACAAGTGGCTCTCTTTCCATTAAAAGTAATGGGAACTGCTTAGAATGAGTCATTCCATCCCTGTGTGAAGTTAGATGGTGCTAATGGAAGAATGATTGTCATTGATTTCATTTTAGCTGTTTCATCTTAAATGTGGAAAGCAGTATCTGCTATCTTTACACAGAGGTCAAGCAAGACTGCTCTATCTGCCATTCAAGGTAACAAGCGAATGAAGGCAGCACTGACAACTGATGATCAGAAGATATACTCTCTCTTTGAAAGTTCATTTAGAATTCATTCCTGTAAAAAGTTCAGTCTGCAAATGATTCCAGATGATTCTAAGACAGCAGTATACTGCCTGTCTTAACTAAATCGCCCAAGGCAAAACCTACATTTCAGTCTTAAATGTGTATGGCGCATTCTAAAATATTCATTGACATTAAAGCAGGTTTATTAATAGCATCTTAAGTATTTTTATATAATAGCTTGCAAATAAAAATAAGACAGGATATACAGTGAAAAGCATCTAAAATCACTTTTAGGAAGTGTAAATGATTACAATAAAAAATAAAAGTATTTTCAACACAGAGCTTGCCTCTTTTTTCTTTATTTATTTTTCATTAGCAGAGTGTGCTGGAGTCAGATATGTTTAAAACATATTTTCCTAGGAAAATATCTCTTATAATACATTTTCTGATTTTTAAGAGAGCCCTGGAGCTGTTACTCTTTTGTGCTATAAATCATTTGTTGAGATCTGTAGAAAGAATAACATTTCTGACAGGTTTTATTAGCTTTGCAAAGTGCAAAAGAAAATGAGGAATCTCACCAATTTGAAGTATCTTTATTTTATCCCTGCGGTTATAGATGTTATATTTTATATTGGTGCATTGCTATTTTCTCTATTTTTCTGCCAAACAAAACACTGTAGGTTTCATAAAACCAGCCATCTGCTTTCTGCCACACCATCTACTTCATGTGGAATGGCCTTTCTGAGCTGATTCACAAAGTCACTAGACTTCTCCTCTTTTAAATCCCTCCTGCAGTGATTAGTGAAGATGCTACCTAGGCCAAAGGGAGAGATTCTCCTATCAGCATCGATACTCCACCTCCCTGAGAGGCGTAGTTATATCAATGGGAGAAACCATCCAGTCAACGTAGTGCTGGCTACGTTACGAGTTCAGTTGATATAACTGGAAAATCCACACCCCTGAGTGACAGTTATACCAATCAAACTCTTAATGTAGACAGAACTATGTTGACTAGAGGGTTTCTCCCATTGATATAACAGACCATAGACTGTGTGGAACTGAAGCTAGAGATTGTTGTGGGCGGACAGACAATGGGGTTTAACAGAGGGGAGGGAGGATGTATAGAGGGAGATTTAGTGGGTTAACAATAACCATTTGTGACTAGCAAACTGTGTGCCAGTCATTCCCCAATTCACTTTATTTGTAAGTTACCATATATACTCGTTCATGAGCTGAATTTTTTTTAATAAAAAAGGGAAGCATCAGAGAATAGGGTCAGCTTATGAACGGGTATAGAGAGGGAGAGGTGGGACACAGCCCCTCCCCACAACAGAGGGAGCGAGGAGAGGCAGCACAGCCAGCAGAGACAGAAGGGAAGAGGCAGGGCCAGAGTCTCTCTGCTTCTGGCCATGCTGCTCTGCCCCCAGCCTCCAAAGCAGCTGCAATTCCGGGGCTGGCAGGCTGTAGCTGTGCCACTCAGCCATGCCCCCCAGAGCAGGCTGCGGCCGTGCTGCCTGGCCTGCCGGAGCAACTCAGGCCAGGCCAGAGACATCCTCACCTGGCCTGCCCCAGCTAAGATGGAAAGGGATGGGATAAGGAGAGTGTGGGGGTCCCGGGCTAGGGGTTGGGTCATGTGGGGGGTGGTCACAGGGATTACTCCCCGACCCCCAGCTTCTGTTTCCCCCCACACACACAAAATTTTCCCACCAGTTGCTGTCCCAGCCCTTCAGGGTAAGCAGCTGGCACATTGAGACACTTTGTTTTCTTATGTTTACCTCCATGCCTGCAGACGCTCGAGGTAAACACATCGTCTTGGCCCACCAGCGGCTTATCCTAATGGTCCGGGAGCCAAAGTTTGCCCACCCCTGAATTATAGGTTTGGCTTATGAATGGGTCATAAAAAAATTACATTTTTACTTATCTATCTTGGGGTAGGTGGTTGGCTTATAAACGAGCTGGCTTATGATCTAGTATATACGGTATATCTCTTTGCTCAACCTTTGTGTAAGTTCTGTAGGGCAGGGACTATCTTCCTCTGCATTTGAAAAATACATAGCACATTTTGCATGCTGCTGCAATATAGATGATAATGATAATAAAATATGCCAAACCAGCAATATTTATTTGTTGTGAACTGTTCCAAAACTCTTTCAGTGTCCTCATCCAGGATTGTTCTGCCTCTGTTCTCCAGTTTTCTATGCTTATTTGTTGTTACATCAATAGGATGCTTTACTTTCTGTCAAAATATTTATAGTTTTCCCTGTAATATTATTGATAAGCTACCAATTAGCATGGCCTAGTACCCAAGTATTAGTTTACTATGTTACTGATCTTTAAGATTCACCTGTGCATATATGAAATGTTGTATGGCAGCTAGTATTAGAGGCCAAATTAAACAATATGTTTAATGGTGCAATTCCACTTCCAATAATTAGGGTCTTTTAGGCAAGCTTTTTATGCTTTTTAATGTCTCTTGATACCTCTGCAAATGTGAGAGCCGGTAACTGTAGGAAGAAAAGGACAGTGGCCTAATGGGAATGAGTATCAATAGGAAATGGGTCTCAACATATTATTACATTTGTTGCCCAGTCTTGGCTGTGCTCAACACTGAGAACTCCATATTCCTCCATGAGGAATAAATATTTAATGATGGGCACTTCAGTCTAGCAGACAAAGGTATAACGAGATCCAGTGGCTGGTGGTTGAAGCTAGAGAAATTCTTACTGAAAATAAGGAACAACCATGGCATCTTTTTTTTTTTTAACAGTAAGAGTAATTAGGCAATGGAACAATTAATGTGGAGCCATTGGTGGATTCTCTTATCACTGACAATTTGTAACTCAAGATTGATAATTCAATAAACATTCTAAAGTTGTGGGCTAGGATTTCTGCTGTCAATATACTTTGTGAACAAAAATGATAAATGGTCTCTTGGCTGCTTATTCTTGTGGCCATCTGTTTGGCTAGGATGGTGCCCACTCATACATTGGTTGGATGCTTGCCCAATGGCTAAGGTGCAAAGCAACAGTGACCGTCTGTATTACACCACTGATTTTTTCAAACTTGCTTTTGTTGATATGACCAAAACTTAGAGCAAAGCCAAGTTTGGAGACGGAACTGTACTGTAAGTAAACTTGTATAAAAAGAAAAATTTGAACTTTTATTATTTATTGTATTAACTGACAAATAATCAATACGGGGTAAGTTGGTTAATATTGTAACATCAGATGTTCATTTCCTGACTTCTGAGTGGTTAATTTCTCACCTTTAATGTTGCATGTAGTAGCTAATATGTATTTGTAAGAAATGGGGAGAGAGATGGCATAAGTTAGAAAGAGTACACAGAAGTGCAAGAGATTGTGTGGGGGAGGAGGAGAAAGGAGAGAAACTATGTGAGGGGAAAGAATACCAATGTAGGAGAAGAAGTGAGCGAGACACATGGGGATGAGAGAACAGACATACTGAAGACAACTCAGGAAAGCATACATCATGATCTATAATAGGAAAAAAACAGTGAGTGAAGCCAGGAATGAAAAGGAGGAATAACAAAAGAGATTCAGTACGTTTAAAATATATATTAAATAAGAAGTGGTCTGTATGTTAGAGTTATATATGGTTCACTGTAAATGGTACACAACTTTATTTTGTTAAAGTGGCAAGGGACATGTCTTTGGGGTTTGTGGTGACATAGCTGTTTTTCACTTTAACTAGTAGGCTTAATTTTGGGAATAGAAGGTGTCTGTCATGCCATCTTTAGGATGGTATTTAAAACCAAGATCCTTATAATTTGTGGGCATGAAAAGATTTCTTGTTATTTTTCACTGATCATCGGGAGATAGGTGTTGTGTTCTACTCAAATTTTGGCTGTGGTAATTATGTTCTCCTTACCAAAGTTTCCCATACAGTATCCGAAGTATTCTTCTCTACTTGACTAACAGGTTATTGATGAAGTCCATTAAATGGCCGCCTTACATCCTGTATCAGTCTGTCTTTCAATTATGGTTGAGGGCTGCATGATATACTGGGTCCAGGATGGTAAAAATGGGCACTCTGGCATGATTTACTGGGCCCCTATAGCCCGTTCCTGGCCACTGTGAGGTCTCATGAGTATACAACAAAGAATGACTGTAGTGAGGTGGATTTTTTGCAGAATAATACAATACTATGCAGGAAGACAACTTTAGTTGTACAACACTTTCCCTACACTGAAAATGATTTTGTGTCACTTGTTTTAATTTCATTTTTTGCTTTTTTGTCTTTTTTCAGCATTTCAGTCTTCCTGGTTCTACAGATACTACACCCTCTTTTCTTTTCTACTTTCTTCATCCCACTTCACCCAATGTGTGTGTTCTCTCCCTAGCCTTGCTTTCCACCCCTTGTCATTTTTCTAGCCTTGGCCACCCCTTTCCCTTTTCTTTCCTCCTCATGATCTCTGCCACACACTCCTTGTCACTTTTCTTTCACTGACCCTTCTGTGCCTCACTCTCTCTCATTTTTGCCCATATCCTCATTCTACTTTTTTAATCTCATAGGAGTATTATAAAGAGCACTGTTCATGGGTCTTTTTATACTGTCTCCTTTGTTTCAGCTACATGCTGGCTCACCTTGGCAGCACTAGGCATCAGATAGACCTGCTGCTGCAGCAGCTGCACTACCAAGGCTGGCAGACTGTTCATGTGCACAGTGCAGCTGACTGGGATGCTATGAAGTTGGGACCCTCCTTTAAGCCCTGTCTGTCTCTTTTGGGTGGCACCCCTGGGTTAGTGAAATGATTTCTACATAGAATTTACATAGAATGTTTACAGAGTGAGTTTAAAAATTCTTGGATAATGGGTACTGTAGACATGCCTGGTGTTTTTCTCTTTTATTTCTATTATGGCAGTACCCAAAGACACTAACCAAAGAAGGGCCTCGTTGTACTGGATGAAATATAAATGCTTAATAAGACACCAACCATACCTTGAAGAGCGTAGTAGTTATTACTCTTAAACAAATAAAATAAAGCTATGTCCATTTGTTAGTCCTCTTGATTTTCAGTTCTAGGTCTTAAAACAGCCAGTTCATTGCATGCAATAACTTGACAAAATCAACGTCTGGGCCACGTCTCCAGTTTTTGGAATAGATGTAATGCCCAAATTTTTAGTATTTGAATTTGATCAAGTAACCAGCTTATTGTAGTTAAGGACTGATTTTGCAATGAAAGATGTAAGATGGTTTCCATTCTAAACCCAGTTTGACACCTCCCTACCCCGTTTAACTTTCTTGGGAAAATAACATCATGAACGTTTTTTATGTAGTCTGTGTTCAGAGATTTTTTTTCCTTTGGTTTGAGGTTAATTTAGTATGGCATTTTTTACTTTGAACAGTTGGAAGTTTTTTTTACTTTTTATGTTTTGAAAATTGTTTTAACACTTTTTGCCCACTCCTAACTTCCAAACAACTTAATTTAAAAAATTCATGCTTGATTTATACATTAATCATCAGTGAGAACTGTTCATGGAGCTATTTCTGCTACATTGGCATGAAGACGTTATTATTAATTAATGGTTAAAGTTTTTGGTCTCTTCTCATTTTATTACTTCAGTGAGAAGCCTGTATCTGTGATCTTTACTGGGAGGGTGGCAGATATGGGCGTGTCAGAGTATGAAGGCTTCTCCGGTCTGTAATGGGAGGGTGGTTGAGATGAGTGTGTTAGGCAGATTAAAGGTTGCACTAGGTACTGAAAGTATTTTCTCACTTTCTAGAGTTATTTTTAAAGAAACATTTTATTAAAATTTAATAAGTGAAATATATTTGCAATTCTCTTAATGAGATATTTTATTGGAGAGTATCTAAATATTCCAGATTTGGTGGAAGTGCATGAAGCTTTTGTACAGACACTTTCTGGTTGCTTCAGTGAGAATAGTCCTGTGATACTTTTGACATTAGTCAGACAATATATATAAATATTAGCAAAAAGGCTCATTTGTTGTCAGCTGCATAGAAAACAATGCATCATTTGACTTCAATGTTAAAATTATGGATGGAAAAGTTGGAGCATATTTTTTTTTAAAAATCAACAACCCGTTTATTGAAAGGGATTGAATGAAGGAAACTTGGAGCAGTCCGTAGTGATGGAGCCTCCTTTATGACAAAGTTGGCCCTAGGCAGTAGTGCGCAAAAAAAAATAATAAAAAGTGGGAGAATTACCATACAGAGCTGGTAGGTATACATAGTTCAGCTGATAAGTGGTCTTCATATGACAGTGATATAACATTATACTAAGTAAGTTGAAACATTCCCACAGGACTTGACATCAACAACTCAGCTCTGAGGAGTAACAAACTGCATGAACTGCAAATAAATAAATAAATAAATAAATAAATAAATAAAAATTAGAAGTTATTCTTCAGTTTACCCAGCCAAACACAGGAAAGTGGTTTCCTGATCATCAGTGTTATGCCTACAGTGTTCAGAGCTCTAAAATCTATTAGGGATATGTTAGAACAAATTGCTATACACAATGTGCAGGATTCAGACAAAGCCAAAGCGCTTGTATGTTCAGTTAGACTGTTTAATTTTGTGCCTTCTGCCACTTAATGATGAACATGTAACATGTCTTTCTCTGTAAGTATTCCTCAAAAGGCAAACTTAGATTTTTCCACTGTACAAAACAGTCAATATTCAGTACCAAGAAGCACTGAGAAAACATGATGCCTTTGAGCAAGGGTTTTATAGCAGTCTTCAAGGGAACAAGTTTAAGGTAGACATACATGTCACTAAGAAAATACTTTTCTCCGATAGGTCTCAAAGCACTTCACAAAGGGGGTCAACACTTAGAAAGAATAGGAGCCTGAAGTTGGGTCCCTAAATCTGTAGTTAGTCACCTAAATAATAGAACCGATTTTCAAAAGTGCTGACTCCCTTTGGCCTATAGGAGATCAGTGGAAAAAATATAAAACATGTTTTGTATTACAGAACATAAGTGCATATCTGCTGCTATCTAGAAATGCTTGACTGTATCCCAATGTACTTACTTTCTTCTTTTTAGATGTTCATTGCTCATGATTCCTCTACCTGGCAAAAGGGTGTCCTTTCTGTATAGCTGTTAGAGAAGCTGCATCATAATATAATGGCTGTCTGTTAGGCAATAGACAGAGGCAATACAAGGTGTCACATGATGTTTTTACATTGAGATTTTGGCCAGGGTTGTCAAAAATAAGTGTCTAAAATTAAACACCAAAAATCTATATGTTGGGCTTCTGAGTAAGTCTGGTCTAACTTTCAAAAGATCTGAGCACCTTCTGCTCCCCTTGAAGGGAGCAGAGGGTGCTGACTTAATGTGTTTTAGAAATATTTTTGTCTTGGGCATGGATAACCCAGCAAGCTGTCTTGTCCTAGCTACCCTTTTTCACTTTTCCTCCTAAGGAGAATACCTAGAAATTGCATTTACAATTCTCTCCTCTTACTTCCTGTTGCCATGCCTTTTCCTATGGCATCCTTCGCTCCCACCTGTACATTTCCTCCACCCACATTAGATGCTGAATATGATCCCTAGGTCCTTCTGAGATTCCTTATTAAAGGATGACCAGACCCTTAGAGAAAATATTACAGCCAAAGTCCTTTTAGCTGCTAAGAAGTCTGGAAAGGATAGCAAATTTCTTCCTTTGACTTTAGTGTGCTGTTGAGATTCACTGTTATCCCCACTACCTAGCTTCCTCATCCTCCTCTCAATGTTTTTGCTTTGGATGCTGCAAAGTAATATTGGGGAAATGATTCCATGTCATTTCCCTGATGGCACTTTTCCTGTTGTTGGGATCACTCGAGAGCCCAGAAAGAGAGATGTCAGCACTGGCCTCTTTCTCTTAAACTGGGTAAGAAGTGAACTAACTAAGAGGAGCCAGAGGGCACTGGGGATCATGCCATACATGATGTTTTCTTTGTTAAAAAAAAAAAACCTATTTATGGGAAATACTATGTTGTTAATTTTCATTTAGACATCCATCTCAAACAATGTTTTAGACAAGCCAAGGGCAACAAATCATTCCTGCACCTCTTCTTCATTCCTTGCTTCATTCCTTGTCTGTGGAAAGTTCAGGAACAAGTTTATGGTAATGGGGAGAAAGAAATGTCTGGTTTTTTTAGTGACCCTGGTGAAACTGTAAAGCAAAACTATGTAACTGTGTCTAAGGCTAACTGGCTTTTGGTTTTTCCTTTACTGCAATGCCTATGAATCCCACTCTTTGGTTTTGTTTCTCCTCTCTGTTTGATAGTGTTCTCCTCTTTTCCTCATGCTTTTCAGTTGTCAGTTTTCAACAGTTGTGGTTCTGTTGCTCATGGTCTAAGTGGCTATGCTTACACTTCCTGGTTTATACCTATTACGGTTTCTTTCAAGGACGAATGAAAAAATGGTATTTGCACTTGGCAGCCTACAACTTTACACCAATGAAAAGTATGCCCATTAACATTGTATGTCTTTCTTCTTTGTTGTCTTCACTTATTTTGAAGAGACCTTGGTAAATGCAAGTACCTTTAGTCAGAAAATAAAGTGTAGGGCAAAATACTGTAATCACTCTTTGTGCTAGGTAGATCTATCATCTGGCTGACATTGGGCAACAGCTCATTTTAAACTTCTGAGAAGAACTATTCATGCTGTAAAAGCCCTTGTAAGGAAAAAATGTGTTCCAAAGTTCTCCCGGTGAACTAAGGAAGAGTTTTTAACTCTCAATCTCTGCACTTTGAAAGTGTGACCCACTAAATTCACACTCCAAATAATTTATAATCTTGGCTGTGTAAAATTGTTAGCCTCTTGTTAACTATTTAGCCCAGCAAGTGGATTTGGAGAAATACCTAAGAGATATGTACATAATTTCTCAGTTACAACACTGCAAATTTAAATTGTGTCCACTGAGTGAAAATAAGCTGTTTTCCATTCAGGGAATTCATCACTAGAAAAGTAGGTCACCAATTACCAATTTTTACTATACCAGTATTCACATTAATAAATAGTGATATTTTCACAAGTGTTTGTGAATTTTTTCCAGAGTAAAAGTTGCACACTGGGTGAAAACTCATGAAATTTAACTTGAATTTTATTTGATGGCAAATGGAGTTTGCAATATGTTTACAGAAAAATTGTGGGGTGAAAAAATCCCGTTCCTCGCTATGAAGAGACTATTAGTTTTGCTTGAAATTGTTTTTAAAAGTAAAGAAACAAAAGCACTTGTTTTTCTTGACATGTGTGACTACTAATCAATATTTTTTTCACATAGTTCTACTACTGATGCCTTCTTGTCACTGTAATGCTGTCCCTGACAATTGTGGGAAAAGCTACGGCTACCACCAGCAATATGACAAATGTTATTAAATGGTCTTCCATCGGCAGCATAGCTGAAAACCATGTTAGAGTTTCCATAGATGGATATCTTGTTCTTCTTCAGTAGCCCACTTTGTAAAAATGAAGCTGTTAACCATTCTTTTAGATCTGTTCCATAATTGAAGTTATTGATCAAGTCTGTTCTAAAGACATCAGACCTATATTTTGCACTGAAACACCTTAGTCTCTATTGTGGAGAAATTCACTTTCTTTTTCCTGATTGCAGTTGCTATAACCTGACTTGTTTTCTGTCCTTGAGCAGTATCTAAAGAGGAGAACAAGATAGGAAGCACTTGCAGCTCCATGGAATATTGTACATAGCATCTGTTGGTCATTTGTGTGGAGTTGCCTGCCAAGTTCTTTGAGTGAGAATGCGAGGGAGGCGAATTGAGAGCAGCAGCAGCTGCCTGAAAAGCTGTGTGAGAGCAGGATTAGAGCAGCATAACTAAGCAGAGCCTATTTGGTGACATGTATTTGGCACATACATTTAACTAGTAGCACAGATACATGCATGATTTCAGAATTGACGATGTTACATTGCGGGTAAGCCACATTAGTAATACATGAGAAATTCCTTTGCTTTCACCCAAACCAACTACTCTGTACCTGCCAATGAAGAAATAAAAAACTGATAAGACACAACTTTTCCTAGATCATTCCTTTTGCAGCAGACTACAATACATATTCCACACATACCAATATTTATGTAACCTCAGTGTATTCTTGATTCTCTTTGCTGATGAGACCATCTACGTGCATAAAAGTGCATTCTTTCATGATGACAAATATCAGCTAGAATTTTTTTGTGTATTTGTCTGACAGCAAAACAGCTCTGACTGTGTGTGGTACTGGGACTTGGGAATTAAGACCGCAGAAAATAGATTCTCTAACATCTAGGGTATGTCTACACTGCAGCTGTCAGTGTGCTTCCCATCATGGGTAGATGGACGTGTTAGCTCTGCTTGAGCTAGTGCACTAAAAATAACCAGTGCAGTAGCTCAGGCTATGTACTGTGGGAATCCAGGCGGGTTTGTACTGAGGTAGCTAGCCTGAGCTGCTGCCCTTGCTGCCACAGCCACACTGCTGTTTTTAGCGTGCTAGCTTGAGCAGAGCTAGCACTTCTCTGTCTAACCATGCTGGGAACCATGATCCCAGCTGTCTTGTAGACACATCCATATATACCATATATAATATTAATCCCTGCTGGGTGCAGTCAAAAGGATTCGGTGTCTGGCAATGATTGCTTATGGAAAGAGGACAAACGTAAATTAGAATTACGAGTGTTTTTTTTCCTTCCAAAGGTGGATCTGTTGCACTGGTCATGCTACCACAATTTTGAGAGCTTTTCTTCTGTGAGCATTCTCAAAACAGGATTAGCTACATAACTCATTGTGGGATGCTTTTGACATACTTGAATTGTATGGAAATACGAGTGTGTTTCATAGTGTTTCAGAGCCTGAAATCTGAGCATGAAGAAAAGCATCTGCCTATATAAGGATTAGAATCTCTTAAAACAAATCTGGGTAAAATGGCCAAGCCAATGACTTTGTTTTGAATAGAGTTCTTAAATAATCAATGCAGTAGTGTAAAATGTGCCTTGAGAAACTTTGTAGTTATTTGGTAGTGAGTCCTCTGAGAAGAAATAAAATAACTGGAAATATGCTATAGAAGTAAAGTATTTACCTTCTAGCCTTGTTGGATACTGACACTACTTGATGCGAGTAGAGATCAGATAACTCACTTTTTCAATCCAAGATTTATTTGAAATCCATGGCCAAAGAAAAATTTCAGACAGATGTTGGCTTAGATACCTATTTGTTTGTTATGTGTTTATGAACAAACAGGATAAATTAAGAATAATATATTAGTCTTTAATCTGGAATGTTGACTTTGAAGTTCACAGAGATGCATTGAAGTACACAGTTGTATTTTCTTTGCTCACATCTTCAAGGATATAATCTTCTGAAAGTCCCTTCTGTGTGAGGGCTATACTACATTTAGGAATTTAATATCTTCTTAACTGTTACTTATGTTTGTATATTAAATAATTTATATTTCCTGTGTATCTTAGGTGGTATCTTCTTGACTTCTTTCTAAATCACTGCTTTTTCTCTGCCCTCTCCTCCTATTTTCCTTAATCTACCTCATTTGTTTAGCTGAGCTCCTCCTACATTTCTTCTCCTTATTTCCCAAAATTCTAAGCATCTTTCTCCATTTATTATAAGTGTCCAATCTGTGATTTAAAAAATTGCCAAGCAGCCCTTAAATTTTCTGCTGCTAGTGATGCAAATAAAAATATATAGGCCTACATTTTCAAAAATTATTAGTGATGCTGAGTGCCTTGGTTTCTGGGTGCCCAATTTGAGACACCTTGTATGGGCTGGATTTTCAGAAAGTGCTTATCATCTGCCCCTAAAAATCAATTGAGCATCCAAAATTACTAGTTACTTAAGAAAATGAAGAGCATACTCATCAATCAGTAGAGCCCTGCAGATCTACAGATAACCACGTTTGCAGATTGTGGATCGGATGTGGATACACATTTTATATCTGCTCAGGGCTCTATCAGTCAGATACTTCTTTAGTAAAAATAAGATTATTTCATGTTACTTGACTTGCATGAACATACCAAGACCCCAATCCCGCAAAGACTCGCTTACATGCTTAAATTTACTCCCATAAATAGTTCCACTGACCCAGAGGAGGGTCGATTCATGTACAGAAAGTTAAGCAAGTGAGCAAGTCTTTGCAAAATTAGGGCTGAAATGGTTACTAATTTATTATAAATTTAGATGTAGTCCTACTTGTATTCTTGTTTATAGCTGCCTGGATTTTAATGTATGTAATTACTTCCCTTTAGTTTTGCTTTCTTTCCCCAGTCATGTGTGAAACAAGTAACACTGTTGATATTTTAGATGGGATTTTTAGTTAGTTTCCAGACAATTTATACTCTAGTACCTCCTGACTTCAGGGGCAAAATGGAGCATTTATGTTACTATTAGTGCATTAAATCATAAACTGTAGAAGAAACTGTAACTTTCTACCAGGTACCTTTAGCTAAAGACTCATGACTTTGTGCTCAAAATAGTAGATTTCAGCCAGCTGTTTCAAGTACTCATTCAAATCTATGATGTCATCTGCTGATAGGAATCCATAACTGTGAAATTACATAATTTACTGTAAAAGCAGAGTTGGAATGTTTGCTTTCTTGGCTGCTGGCCTGGCTGAGTTATATTCAGACAGAAAATCTTTGTTCAGATTGAAGGTTTAACTTGCAGCTGCAGTCTGAAAAATGTATATTGACTTGTCCCAGTTCATGGCCATCCTAACTGCTATTTTCCTTTATAACTGCCTGACCTGCATATCTTTTGATGGAGTTTTTTTTTTAATGAGAGAGGCATACCATGCTTGGAACCAGTCTGTGTGTACACAGTATATTTTTGATACCCTTCCAGCTGGACTTTTCCTTTTTTTCTTTTTTCTTTTTTTTTTTGAGACTTCTGACTGAGATGTAGGAAACTGTAACTGTAGGGTTCCTTGAAGAATAGGTTGAATTTTAATCTGTTTTTGTTGTGCTTACAGGCATAGGATTGAGATATTGTGTTGAAATAGCCCAGAATAGATTTAGAATATGAGTGAGATTTTTATAATGAATTCTGAAATCAACAGCAAACCAGTGGCAACTGAGAAGATGCAGTGTCATATAATGGAAAAATTGAAGTGGTAAGAGAGGAGTCTTAAAAGAAAAAAAAATACAGTATTGAATGTGAAGAGAAAGGAGGGCCAACAGAGGAGTAACTAAGCTAGTGTAAAGTTAAATTATGTTCAGGAAGACACTATAGGCAAATGTACAGACCCTGGAAGACATTGGAGGCAAAAGAAATGTTCGGGGTAAGTCAAAATTCCGAGCTCCCAGCAATAGGTGTGAATGTGAGAATTGGGTTAAGGAAGGAGATTGAAGGTGTCATAAAGGCGCTGCATCAGCATTGTGGAGAATTCTCCTGGGGCAGGAACTGTGTAGGGTTGGTGTATTCAGCCTCTGTCCATAGCCTTCCGTGTAGGGATGTGCCACGATGAGATTTTAGGCAAGAGCTTGTGTGCCTTGTGTTCAGTGCTGTAGTTTGTTCTGGGCTGCCAAGCAGCTTATTGGCAGCCCTAGGAGGCTGTTTTAAGTTTGAGCAGCCTTAGGGCACAGGTTCCTGGAGAATGGCAAACACAACTGCCCCGTCCGCTGATACAATTTCATCTACAATCCTAGGAGGAAAAGGAAACAAGATAACAAAATTAATAACCAGGCAAATAGGCGGGAACCAGAGTAATTGCATAAATTCAGGAATGTGTGTCTTTCTGCCTTGGGTGAGGTCAGAAACAGTACAGGACTGTTACTGCCATGAAAGTATATGATACAACTGGGGGTAAAACGCCCCAGTGCATTCGCAGTTTTTTCAACCTTTAATCCTTTAGATTTTTAAGTGTTGTTAGAGGAAGACTATATGAGCAAATGGAGAACTAGTAGGATTATGACATTGCAGATATCAAGCATGAGGCACTTGACAGAGAGAAGTACAATAGCAATTTGTATTCATATTGTTGAACATGTTTTGTTTTAATGCCTGTTTAACTCACTTACCATATAAACAGATGAAAGATCTGTTCTGTTTGCTAAAGATTGAGCATCCCAAAGGTCTTCAGTTAATGACAGAAAAAGCTCACAAAACCAGTTTAATGCCTGCGCATCCTCCTTCAACAAAACCCAGGAAGAGAGAGCTTGATATTCCTGATATTTTTAAGATATTAAAAAATGTTTATCAGGAGAATAACTTTAAATACCAACAACATAAAAATATTTTTCAAACCTTCCTTATATGAAATTAAGTGGGAAAAGAGGACAAATATTGCCTCAATTTCCTTTATAGAATACCTGTCATAACCAGGACCCTGGATGCAGTTATAATTGAAGTTTTGAAATACATTCGCTGAGGTGAAGATGCATAAAGGAAGATTCTGTCCCTCAAAATGCTAGGTGTAAAATGCAGCCGAATTTTATGCGCTGTTGTGAAATATTAATGGTAAAACAACAGAAACATATTTATTTTTTAGATATCAAATTGTTTAAACTAGGTACAATGTATTAGATTAATTTCTAATTTTGATCATCCTAGCATCCATTCCCTTAAAAAATTGGAAATTCCCTAAAGGAACTAAAAATATATTAAAAAAACAAACCCTTACAATCAGCTAGAACGTCTCACATTTTTATAGTTCCTCCATTACTGGCTTGGCACGATACCTATTACAGAGGAAAAAACTGAAAGTAGTCTAACATTTTCCATGAATCCAATAATTTCTTTGTAAGTGTAACTTGCAAACTAAGATTCTGTGGAATCACTGGTTTTGCCACTCCATAGTACTCTCTATGAAATGACCCACTTCAGGGCTTTAGCTTCCAAGACAATAGAAGAAAAACTAATTACACAGTATTAATTTTCCTGAGGAACAGGGTATTATATGATCCGTGTTTATAGCAGCAGTGTTTTGGAGCAATCTATCTAAAACCCTATTTAAAAAGAAGATATGGGCACAACTAAAGTATATTTTGTTGTACAGGGATTATTATTGATCTGATTGTTACACTGATTTCTACAATGGTCAGGGGCTATTTAAGGACCGAGAGATTTAATTAATACAAACAAGCAGTCTTGCCTGTCATAATTCTATTACGAAAGATAGAAAGGGATGATAGAAAAGAATCAGTGGAAAATAAAGGGGCATGATCTACACACACTGTAATTTTGTTTGTAGAACCAGAGCAGTATATATCTTAACTTTTTAAAAATTATATTTACTTATGTATTTACTTCTACTTTATATACCTCAGTTCTCACTGTGTGCCCAATTCCACTGCATCAAGTTCTTGTCCTCACCTTCAAGGCCTTCCCAGCTTTACCTCTTGCGTATTGTCCCCACATTGGTCAGTTTCTCACATCACACGAGAGGGAGCAAGGGACGCTCCGCCTAATTGCTGCTGAATACCTGGACGTGCTGCCCCTCTCCAGAGTGGCCGCCTGAAGCACCTGCTTGCTAAGCTGGTGCCTGGAGCCAGTCCTGGACAGATTGTAACACCTCACTCTGTCCTCCTTCAAATCTGTTGTTCCTATCCTCCTCCCCTACACCGTCTGTAAGAAATCAGCCAGATAACAATGGCTCAAGGGGTTGATGATGATCCTTGACACTTACATTTACATATTTTAAAACATTATAAATAAACTGTGTGGGGGGTGTTTATATTTGGTTATTATACAGTGTTGTTGTAGCTGTGTTGGTCCCAGGATATTAGAGGGACAAGGTGGGTGAGGTAATGTCATTTAATGGATTAACTTCTGTTTGGTGATAAAGTCTTTCTAGCTTACACAGAGCTCTTTTTCAGGTCTAGGAAACTACTGAACAGATTGTTTAGCACAAGTAGTTATCAGATATTTCACAGGACCATTCAAGGTGAAGTAGCCCATTAACACCCCTCCAGTCAGAGAGAGGAATGGAAGTGACGTGGGAAAGAAATATGGCAGGGTGCCGGTGGTGTTTTGGGGTTACAAATTGTTGTAATAAACCACAAATGCAGTGTATCTGTTCAGTTCATGATTTTCAATGTCTAGCAAAGTTATGAATATAGGCTCCCAGGCTCATCTTATGAAAATGTGCAGGTTTCCTTTGAGGATGAGGACTGATAGGTCACATATAGAATGATCATTTTGTGAGAAATGTTCACTCACGTGTGATATGGTGTTTTTCCCTTTTATCATTTTTCTGCGTGAATTCATTCGAGATTGTAGTGATTGTCTAATTTCACTCACATAGTTGCTTTTGGGGTATTTAGTGCAATGGATGAGGTATACCATATGTTGTGATAAGCATGTGTAAGTAGATCACATCATGGAATGGGCCACCCAAATATTGTGACAGAACCTGCTTCAACGCAGAAATAAATCCCCTCTCTGATGGCATACCCTTAATTGTCTCCTACCACCCCACACTGGAACCCTTATGGGGTATCATCAAACAACTACAACCTACAGTCAAGGGGGTCCCCATCCTGAAAGAAATCTTCCCTGAATCCCCTCTTCTGGCCCTCAGACAACCCCCTAACCTCTCCAAGCTCATCATCAGAAGGAAACTCCCCACAGACCAAGATACACCATCTGACAGCAGCAATGGACTCTGCCAGAACAATAGATGCAAAACCTGCAGACATGTCTCTGCTGTTGCAATGATCAACATACCCGCAACACACTTTTCAAGTTCCATGGGTCTTACACATGTTTATCACAACATGTAGTGTACCTCATCCAGTGCACTAAGTGCCCAATAGCAACTATGTGGGTGAAACCAGACAATCACTATGCTCTCAGATTAATTCACACAGGAAAATGATAAAAGGCAAAAATGCCCCATCACCTGTTGGTGAACACTTTTCACAAAGTGATCATTTTATATGTGACCTATCAGTCCCCATCCTCAAAGGAAACTTGCACAACACTTTCAAAAGACAAGCCTGAGAGCTTAAATTCATAACTTTGCTAGACACTAAAAATCATGGACTGAATAGGAACACTGGATTTGTGGTTTTATTACAACAGTCTGTAACAGCCTTCCCCTCAACTGTTCCCCCCCCCTTCCTTTTCTTCCTATGACTGGAGGGGTGTTAACGAACCACTTGACCTTGAATGGTCCTGTGAAATATGTTCATAGCTTGTACTTAGCAGTGGTGACACTTTAAGTTAGTTTCCCAGACCTGTAAGAAGAGCTCTGTGTAATCTTCAAAGCTTGTCTCTCTCATCAACAGAAGTCAATCCAATAAAAGATATTACCTCACCCACCTTGTCTCAGTGTTTGATTATACCCTTCTTCCCCACCATTTGTATGTCATTTTTCATCTTCAATTTTAAGATCTCCAGGCTGGGACAACATTTTATGTTTTTATTACTGCCTAGCGCAATGTGGTTCTGATGCTAACTGGGTCCTCTTGGTATTATTGTGATATAAATACTTATAAATAAATTATTAGTGTAAATGTTCTGATGGTGATAAATATCTTTTCAGATTTTGGACCATTATTTGTTTGAGAATACTATAGATTTGTTTCCTCATGCCAGTACCAAAAAATATTAGAACATCACAGGCCCAAAGGATGACTGCATCAATTAATTTTGTTCTTTGAGAAAATTGAACATGAATTTCAATCTCTTTGGTGTTTTTATTAGTTCTTTGGGTCCGTGATACCTCTCTGATGTTCTAGTAATATGTTCTGAGAACATTAAAGGTAGAATGTTTCCCTTTGTCCTACTCCTTGTAGTGATGAAATGCAGACAGAAGGTGAAACTAAATGATAAAGCAAATCCTGGGCTGTGGGTATCGAAGGCAGGGGGAGGCTGAGCCTCCCCAAACAGCTTTGCATGGCCCCGCCCACTGTCTACCGCAGGCTTCCCACACTTGGTTGTGGGAGGCTCTTCCCCTCCATGGCCAGACCCCAGGCTGGGGGACTAATGAGGGCCAGCCTGCATTCTGGGGCTGGGAGAGGGAGGCCATGCCGCCCGCTCACCTGCCCAGCGTTCCAGGGTGAGGTGGGCCGAGCTGTGCCACCACCTGCTCACCCACCTGGCGTTCCGGGGCGTGGGACTCCGCCCGCTCACCTGTGTGGTGTTCAGGGACTGAGGGACCAGAGCTCTGGTGGGAGGGGTGGATCCTTGGGCAGAAGGGGTGGTCCCAGGCCAGGGGCTAGCCTCCCTGAGCCTGAGGTTCATCTGCCACCCATGAACAAATCTTTCCTTAAGACTACCATAAATACTATGGGCTGAATAGGTTTGCAGAACAGAGGATTAGAGATAGATGAACTATATACATACACTAAAATATAAAGATGAACACTTTTAATATACAGGAAAAGTTCCACCCTAATCTCCTCCTTACTTTCAATGTTAACCCCAATTAGTCATTAGCTCTCACCTAAACATGTTTAGGTATCCAGTTTTACCAAAAATTATTTGGATTAAATCACTGTAGCGGTGGGCTCTGAGTGTCTAGATTCTAGGGAATTTCCCAAGCCTCCCTTTATACTATGTTTGTCAGATTGCTTTCTTTGAGTACCTACCTGAAGAAAATATAGTTGACTGTAGATCTGGTGGCTGGAAGTTGAAGCTAGACAAATTCAGATGGAAATAAAGTGCAGTTTTTTTAACAGTGAGGGTAATAACCATTAGAACAATTTACCAGTGGATGTGATAGATCTTCACTTGAAATATTTAAATCAATATTGGAGGTCTTTCTACAACATATGGTCTAGTTGAAATAGAAGTTGTAGGCTGAATGCAGGAATTACTGGGTGAAATTCTCAGCCTGTGTTATATGGGAGGTCAGATTCGATTATCGTATTGGTCCCTACTGGCCTTAAAATCTATGAATGTATGAATTCTCATGAAGGAAAGGTAGGTCTACACAGCAAAAGCTGAATATGAGCTAGCTTTAATCCAGCTTCCATGGACATAGAATGGGCTAGTGAACCGAGTATGTACTCTGGGTCTATGCCAGGCTTGTACGATCTGCGCTGAAGCCTGTGAGGTGCTGGCTTCACTGCTATTGTTGTCCACATTAGCTAGACTCAAACTAGCATGGGTAGGGTAGACCATGCACTGCTCTTGCTGTGTAAATGTTTTTGCGATAGTTCTAACAGTTTCCTTGAATAGTATTATACAGTAGCTGTATTTATAAATCAATACAAAAACTACATAGAGGGTTGTCCTCATACCAGACTTTCCTTACCACAGTCCTACAGATAGATATCTAGTCAGGCAAACTGTGCTAGCAGCAACAACAACATTTCAATTGAGCTGATGCAAACTGTTTCAGCTATAGTGTAAACCAGACCAAAGTGCTTGATGTATTCTAAACTGAGTTAAGCCAGTTATATGCCACAAGATTAATTTTTAATATTCTGGGGACAATTGACAGGTTTTCTGTGTTCTTTATAAAATATTTTATTTATTTATTTATTTTTATTTATTTGCATTGTTGTAGCCTATAAGGAGTCCTAGTCATGGACCAGGACACTGTACAGCACCTAACACAATAAACAGAACAAAAAGACATCCCTTGTCTGTGACAGAATATACGCCTGTATTTGCATCCTAAACACTATTGTAATACTCTTTGTACAAAGTATGCCTTGGTATTGAAAACTCATAGTTTGCTGACAACATTGTAAAGTTATAAAATTTCCATGGATGATGTTATTAACACATATTCCAAAACCCACAGCCTTTCTCAAACTGAGGTTGACAAGCAGATATATTCTAAGCAAAAGAATGTATGCTCTGCTTAGTTTACATTTGAGCAGTAAAAAGAGTCATCAAGCAGGAAGAAAATCAAAGAAACCTCAAACATGAGGAAAAAGCAGCAGGGAACATCCTTCTGCATAGACTTTGTGTCTCTTGATGCCCAGCTAGAAATGTTTTTCAGGAGGGGGACTGAAACTATAAAAAGGAGGAACAAACACTCATAACATTCACTGCTCTAGAAGTGACAAAGGAATCATGTATTGACTCTGGGAGAGAAGGGGTCCTGACCTAAGAAGTTTGGTCAGTAAGACTGCTGAAAGCATGTTGTGAGAAACTTTGCTTTGAATTTAACATAGTTTGTTAAGTTAGGTGCCAACAGCAATTTATCTTTATTTTTCTTGTATCTATTTCTGACTTTTATGCCTCATTTCTTGTGCTCACTTAAAATCTCTCTTTGTAGTAAAGAAACTTGTTTTATTGTTTCTTTCTAATCCACTGTGTTTAAATTGAAGTGTCTGAGTGAATCCATTTGGGATAACAAGTTGTGTGCATATTATTCCTTTTAAGAAATAACAGATTAAATACAACTTGTATTGTCCAGAAGAGGGCTGGGCAGTACAGGACATACATTTCTGTGGGGGAATCTAAGACTGCGGTGTGTTGGGGTGACCCTGCAGTATAACCAAGGCTGGTGACAGCTAGGGTATAACTGAGTGTGGCTGACAAGCTGCAGTTACACACACACACTCAAAGGTGTGGCTTACATGCTGGCAGGCTGTTTGTTAGCAGCTTAGGGGGAAGCTATTTCAGCAAGGCATTGTAAGGCACCCAAGATTGCAGGGAAGGTTTGACATAGCTGCTCATTAGTTTGTCACACTGCCCCAACAGGCTTACAGTCTAAATCAGGGGTGGGCAAACTTTTTGGGCCAAGGGCCACATCGGGGAATAGAAATTGTGTGGCGGGCCATGAATGCTCACAAAATTGGGGTTGGGATGCAGGAGAGGGTGCGGGCTCTGTTGGGAGTGCAGGCTGGGGATGAGAGGTTTGGAGTGCAGGAGGATGCTCCGGGCTGGGATTGAGGGTTTTGGAGAGCACGAGGGGGATCAGGGCTGGGGCAGGGGTTTGGGCCATGGGGAGAAGCTCAGGGGTGCAGGCTCCAAGTGGGGCTTACCTCAAGTGGCTCCCAGAAGCAGTGGCATGTCCCTATTCCGGCTCCTGTGCAGAAGCGTGGCCAGGTGGCTCTGCACAGTGACCCATCCGCAGGCACTGCCCCTGCAGCTTCCATTGGAGCGCGTAAGAGCCAGAGCAGGGCCATGCCATGGCTTCCGGGAGCTGCATGGTGCTGCCCCTGACCCTGCGCTCCGACTGGAGCACCGGAGTGGGACTGAGCCGCGTGGTGTGGCCCCCAACCCAGCACCTCGGCTAGAGTGCTGGAGCAGGGATGAGCTGTGTGGTGTGGCCTCCACTCCTGCTCCCCAGCGGGAGCTTGCAGGCTCTCTTAAAATGTTTCACGGGCCATAGTTTGCTCCCCTCCTCCCCCGCCCGATCTAAATACACACACAGCTACAGGTGGGGAAAGGGGTAGAACACTGTGAAGGCAGAAAATGTCTTGTTAGTTCCACAGTTTTTGTGGAGTGGGTGGGACTTAGTTAGAAGGTGTTCAACTTAAATGGAAAGAAAAGTGAAAGGAAGAGGGTAAGGGGGAGAGGCAAGAATAACAGGGGTAGATATGGAGTGAAGCTTTGGTAAACAGAAAGAGAGAAGGGCAGGAGAGACTTGAAGCAAAAACAAATCAGGGATGAGAAAGTCCAGTCAAAACTACAGAAAGATCTTGAAGTTCAAGCTTTGGTTACTTCTGTGCCGCAAACATTTTTAATTTTCTGGGGATATTTGGCAAGTTTTCTGGGCTCTTTACTAAGCCCTTCGTTATTACATTGCAAGTTATTTCTAATTATCTATCCATCTTAGGTACTTCAATGGCCTCCATTACTGCTCCTCACAGTTTGTAATGTTTTTATCCTCACAACACCACTGGGAAATAGGAAAGTACTTTTATCCCCATTTTACAAATGAGGAACTGAGGCACAGAGAGACTAAAGGAAAATTTTCAAAAGCACCTAAGTCCCATAATTCAGAAGTGACTTAGTCACTTGGATGCTAACTCCCACTGACTTTCAGTGAGACTTGGGAGCCTGCGTCACTCCTGAAACTGGGACTTAGGAGCCTAAATCATTTAAAATTGTACCCAGTGTAATTTGACAAGGTCACACAGGATATCTGTGGTGGAAGAGGGAACTGAATCTGTCTCTTTCTCTCATTTCCATAACCCTCTCTTATTATACTCATTGTTTAGTGGTCATAGCAGGTGCAAAAAATGTACCCAAAAAACCCACCTTTCTGTGTAATTGGATATTAGCACAGGCAGACATACTGACACAGGTACCTAAGCTATAGATACAAATGTCCATATGAGCCTGAGAGTGTTGGTTTTTGCAAGTGTACATTTTTGCTCCCTGTTTAAAATTGAGGTGAGAAGCAACAGGAAGGCCATTGTGTATACAGATTTCAAATGGCTAGCTATACTCCTTTCAGTTACTAGTACAGGGATAATTCTAATCGACCCGATGACAAAGAAAAATTGCTTTTATGCTTTTTAAAAATTGCATGTACCAAAACAGTGCTGTGTGTACAGTTAATTTAGGTAATCTGCATCACGCAGTCTTGCAGTATATTTACTTTACTATATACTTCGTCCTGCCATGAGTGAAGGGGACTGGACCAGATTACCTCTCGAGGTCCCTTCCAGTTCTATGATTCTATGATTTCTCTGAAAGCAGAATGGAGGGGTTAGCATCAGATCTGTTATATCATGTTTATATGTATAAAAGCAAATGAAAGTCTTAACTGATCTTACTTCATTTTGAGAGAAGCAGGGGACCAGTAGGGAGCATACTACACTGTGTTAACATCATGCCATCATCCGTGATCCCTCAATTCAAGGATGATCTCTACCACAGATTTATATATGGGTCCTGAGATGACTCCGAAGTCTGATCCTGGAACCACAGATCTGCCCGCTGTAGGTACAGACATTTCCTGGCAGGTCACCTGCCTGTTGGGAGAAAGTTCTTTCTTTTTCCTTCCTTCTCTCTCTCTCTCTTCAGCTTTGATGGCAAGGCGCTTCTTCTCAAAGTGGGCCACTGTCTCATGGAGGATGTGGTGCCATTGAGGTCTCTTGGTGGCTTGCTTCTCCCAGCTTGTGATGGCCACCTCAGTTTTCTTGAGATACGCTTTCAGAGCTTCTTTGTAGCGTTTCCTCTGACCACCATGAGATCTCTGACCATTGGTGAGTTGAGAGTAGAGGGCTTGTTATGGGAGGCAAGAGTCTGGCATCCGCACACAATGTCCAGCCCAGTGGAGCGGGTGTATGAGGATCATTGCTTCAATGCTGTTGACATTGGTTTCAGTGAGGAGGCTGGCATTAGTGCAGTAATCTTCCCACTTGATGCGAAGGATCTTTTGAAGGCCTTGTTGATGGTATCTCTCCAGACTCTTGAGGTGCTGTTGATAGGTCAGCCAGTTTTCGCATCCAAAAAGGAGTGTAGGAATAGCAACTGTCTTATAGACCTGGATCTTGGTGTCCTTCCATAGGTCACAGTCCAGGAAAACGCTTCGGATCAGTTTCCCAAGTGAAGCACTTGCACACTGGATCCTGTGCTGGATCTCACTGTCAATTTTTTCATTTTGAGAAAGTTGGCTACCCAAGGTAGCAGAAGGTGTCATATTCTTGCAAATAGGACTGGGAGGGGACACTTGCTGAGGGACTCCAGGTAGCTCCACCCCTCTCCTCCCCCCATAGTCTTTGGTACCCACTAGCCAACTGCAGGGAGAGGTGCTGATTAGCCAGCATTCCTCAGCTCCCAGAATTTAACCTGAAGTGGGAGCCATGTGGAGCCTCTTTTGACTCCATTCCAGTAGCCCCACCCTGAACTAGGAATGGGAACCTGGTCTGACGAATGCTGCAGGTCTAGCCGGTAACCCATTTGGGAGTCAGGAAGGAATTTTTTCTCCCAACAGTCAATTGATAGAGGACCAGGGAGTTTTTCATCTTCCTTGCAGCACCTTCAATGCACAGGGAGTTAAGTAGGAATGTACTTTAACTGAGGTACTTGGGTTGAGTTGTTAATTTGTTGCATTTGCGATTTCCAGGCAGTTAAAAGGATAAAATAAACAGTTCTCAAAGGGAAAAGACCAGAGGATTTGGTGATGGGCCTGGGGGTCGTGGGATGAGCTGAAACTTGTGATCTTCGTAAGCCAAAGTTCCCACTCTTCTGCACCCTCCTTCCCCCTCGTGGGGGGAGGTTGCCAGGACTCAGAGAGATGGGTTATATGGTAAGCAGCTTTGTAAGCCTTGCACTGGAACCTATTAAATGCCTGATATAATATTGTAGGGGTGATGGACGGGTAACACTTCTCCCCTGTGCTAAAGTTTAATAAAAGTTGCAGACTGCTGCTTAATTTCATACATGCTTCTGTCCTCATTTTGCTACTGTGTCTGCATCAAGAACTCTATAGCGGCAAGGTATTCCCTAATGGAAACTTCAGCTTAGCATTTCTTGAGCAGGTTTGGCACACAAAGCAGATGTAAGGGAGAATAGCAGTTGAGCTAGCTAACTGCAGGCAGCAATCCTGTGGTAGAAAGCCAGCACAGACAACCTCAAATGATCTTTTTCAAATGAGAAATTCTTTATTTTAAATCTCAAAAGTTTCACCCTCCCTACACATTGAAGATGCATGTTTCACACTTCAACGCAGGAAATTTCATTGCCCAATTCAGTGATTCTTCATAATTTATTTAAAATTACATCTTTATTTTGTAAGCTTCATGATGTTGCCAATCTCAAGGGTTCAAATTTCAGATGATCCACCATTAAATGTTGTGGTTTTTTTAAATAAAATCCCTATGATTGATTTCCCTTATGGAAAAGTCCAATCGAATTAATAAAAATTATAATCATAGTATCAAATTAGTAAACTAGCCTATAGAATTCTGTAATAGTCATAGTTCTCTGTGAAAATTTACAAAATGTTTGAGAGAGTCTATAGAAGACTGTTAAGTTCTGAGTAATTTTTATAGAATTCTGGTACGCTTCTGTGGAATGTTATTGGTTTCATACCTATTCATTTCTATAAGGATTTTATATAAATGTTAAAATATGTATTCTGATATTGGTTTTAGCTTTTTGTATTCTGATTTTTTAATTCTGAGGGGGCCTTTCCCAGTCCCAACAGCCCAGAAGGAGATCCATTCTCCATTTCCTCACATTTGTGGGGATGGGTGTGTATCGTTGTAAAATATATAGACAAGTATGGAGTAAAGGTTGTGGGGGAAGATATTTTATTTAATATTTTGGGAAGATGTTATCAGGAACTGACAAGTGCTAATAGCTGAAATGTTATTCTTAGGTTTAGAATTCTTACAACATTTCTACACTGAGATCTGTATTTGGTTTTTGCAGAGCCGCCCAGAGAGGGGAGCAAGTGGGGCAATTTGCCCCGGGCCCCACAGGGGCCCCCACGAGAATATATTATTCTATAATATTGCAACTTTTTTTTTATGGAAGGAGCCCCCAAAATTGCTGTACCCCAGGCCCCCTGAATCCTCTGGGCGGCCTTGGGTTTTTGAATAGTACTGACAAACATTTCCCTATTGTTGGGTATTTTAGTCCTGTATCATGATTTTTATGAACAGTCTTAAAATCACCACCCTAATTCTCATTGTATTTCTTCCACATTTTTCTGAAGTTGTGGTACTGAAGCAAAAATTGAACATCCAATAGCCATTTAATTCATAGTGAAAACTGTCTTAGCATCTATGGTGGTGCCCTTGGTAGTGGATTTCTATCTTTACAATAAATTAGAAATAAATGAATAAACAGCAATAAAGCTGTTGGCTTGGCTCTTTGTGTCAAATATGTGATATTATCACAATAATCCAAATATTAAATTAAACCGGACAGACACTTCCACCTCTATAGGTCTAAGGGCCCTAATTAAAGAGGAATTTCCTCCTCTGCAAGTGAGGAAAGGCAGGCCATGAAGAAGTTGAGACTGTCACCCCTCTCTCCCCTGATGGACAATGGCACTTTCTGTGTGCAGCAGTGTGGAAGAGATATCAGCACGGTCTGTAACCATGTAGCTTCTGTACTTCTACTCGTACTCTGAGGGGAAGGATGAAGAAGCTTCAGCCGCTATGACAGCATATTGGCAGAACTAGGAGCTTCAGAGTAGCTGTGCTGCTACTCTCTGCCCTTGGTGGGAATAAGATTTCATCCCTTATGCTTCTGCCGTCATGGAGACCTGCAGCAAAATACCACTTTACTTGAAAGGGATCCATTGTTTGGCTTTGTAGAAACAAGTATAGCTTTCATCTGTGCAGAATATAAAACTGAGGCACTTTCAAATGGCTTATTTAATCCCTGCAGATGTAAAGCTCTTCAGCATCTACATGTTTCTTTATATGGCTTTCTAGACCACTATGCATATTTGAGTGTTTTTAAAAGGGCTATGCAAAACATCAGCACTGATTTGGTTTGATGTCTTTCCTACATACCATTAAGTAAACCAGGATATTGCCAGTTCATCTTTGAACAATATGTCAAATTGTTAATGTGGTGACGCCATAAGATTTGTGCAAAACAGTGGTACTAAATACTAGGCATTGCCTTGAGCATGAGAACGTCTCCTATGCGCAGGAGCCGGGGCCGGCTCCAGGGTATTTGCCGCCCCAAGTGGTGAAGGGGGGAGTCACAATCAGCGGCAGTTCCACCGCGCTGCTTTCTTCTTCAGCGGCAATTTGGGTGGCAGGTCCTTTCCTCCGAGAGGGAATGAGGGACCTGCCGCCAAAGAGCCCAATGTGCCTCCCCTTCCCGTTGGCTGCCCCAAGCACCTGCTTGCTGAGCTGGTGCCTGGAGCCATCCCTGCGCAGGAGCATAATTGCGGACTAGCAGTTTCTTCCTAAATAAGCTCTACTTTTTAGACCATGACGGTGTTCCAACTTCCTCTGTGGAACACTGAAACAACAATAACTAATTATAGATTTCTAACACCATTTTCACAATAACACATGAATTCCTGTTCTGCTGGGACCACAATATCAATAACAGCAAAAGGGAACATTTACACTTTAGCTTTTTATTAAGGTTGGTGAAAAATGTAGAGTAAGAACAAAAGCAAATTCTTTTTTGTTTTTCATTGTAGCATGAAAACAAATGTATTTTTGTGGAGTGCACTGTCTCACAGAGAGAAGGAAAAGACTTTGTAAGGAAAGGTATGTTGAGATACCAGGGGCAAATTTACTCTTGCAAAAATGCTTATGTGTTACTTTGTGCAGGCACTCTAGATTTTTCAAGACAGTAAAGATGCCATTTGAAAGTGACTGTAGACGGATGGTAACATTTCATCAAGGCCGCTACTGTTGAAGTTATATTAAGGTACAAATAACTGTGGTTGAGAAAGTCTTTCAATAGTGCTATTGTAAAATCCTCCCTGTTCTCAGACGTTACAATAGGAACAAGTGTTCCACAGCAATTGTGTTTTGCTGCGATAGGCTATTAGCTTCTTCTAACTCCATTGACAATAGTATGGTTAACATTTATAGAGTGCTTTTTTTTCCAGTTGATCTCATGGTGCTTCGTAAAGATGGGTAGGTACTTTGGGGATGGTTGAAACTTTTCAATCAATTTCTTTAATGGAAAATTGGGTTTTCATTACAATGATTTTTTTTTCAGAAAATGTCTAATTTCTTTTCAGTTATATGCTGATTTTTTTATATTTTTTTCTTAATGAAAAGTCAACATTTTCCACAGGAAAAGACCCATTCTCTGGCCAACTGTAATAAATATTATTAGAGAGCGACAAAGACACATAAGACTTGTCTAATGTCACACAGTGAATCCATTGCAAATATGGATCTTCTGAATAATTCCCATCCACTAGATGATTCCCATCCACTAGAACATACTGTTTCCATATTTTACTGCTTCAATGTTGAGAAATAGGATAACTGATTTCCCGATGCTAGCTATTATCTCCTTCCATGGAGGAACAGGCAAGAGGAGAAGAGAGGAAAGAAAACACTGCAAGTTTGACCTTGCAGATTTCATTGAAATAGCAATGCAAGTGAGGAGGGATTTGGGGGGTTGCAGAGTTGGAAGGGGATATAGCTCTTAATGTGTCAGATCCAGGGAACAGAAGAGAAGGCCAAACACATTGTTTTGATGCTAAAATATCCTTGAAGGTAAGAACTTACTTTCCAGTGCTGCATCTGTTGTACTGTCTGTCACCATATTTTCTTTATGCAAAGGACTTTGGCTTTAGGGCCTTCTGTCCAGAAGGTAGCTCAACAATCTGTGTGTGACAGAGCAAAACTTTAAAATCCTCAGTAACATATGTGACAGTCACATTTGTAACGAGAGAATTGAGTGAAGTTCTACACAAATTTCAGATCTAACAACTTTTTTATTAAAATGTCTGACTGTAAAGAGTGGTTTCAGAAGTTCAACCAACTAGCTAAGACAGACCCAGCTTTGTAGAAGAACTTGTTTGTTTTTAGGTGTTAGGATTTTTTGGTCTGATGCTTTAATGGCAAAGTAGTACAAAATGCATTGATGCTGAAAGCAGCTTTAAACCCAGCCCCATGAGTACTAGGTGAATGTGCTATTGTAAAACTACTCTGCTTGTCTGTCTTCTAATTATTAGTGCAACTCTATCACAGATTTAATATTTAATTTCTTAGCCGTGGAAGTCAGAACCTGGGATTATCAGAAGATTTTACCTTCAGACCTGATTTAAAGGGTTCAGGTGTATATATTCTATTTTAGCCCACGTCCAGACTAACCCGCGGCATCGGCGGGTTAAAATCGATTGCTCGGGGATCGATATATCGCGTCTAGTCTGGACGCGATGTATCGATCCCCGAGCGCGCTTACATCGATTCCGGAACTCCATCAACCCGAACGGAGTTCCGGAATCGACACGGAGAGCCGTGGACATCGATGCCGCGCCATCTGGACGGGTGAGTACCTCGATTTTAGAAATTCGACTTCAGCTACGTTATTCACGTAGCTGAAGTTGCGTATCTAAAATCAATTTTAATATCCTAGTCTGGACGTGGCCTTAGAGTGAGAAATTTGGATTTAGAAGTGTAAATATTAATAGTGTTCATGCTTTTGATTCTGAATTAAAAACTTTGCATGTGCTCTAATAAAGTTCTGCTAGTATGCACTGAAGGTAGATTTATTGGAAAATACCATCACAATATTATCTGTGATTTAATATTACAAGAGTCAAGGTAATCAACCAAACAAATTATCAGTTATTTTTTTCACAGAATTTGTGGTGGACTACACACTTGTTCAAAGCAAAATATCATAATACCAGGATTTTTTGTTCTCATGTCTATAGAAGTTACAAGTGGATTCTTTTAATTGTAATTTTATTTTTAGCGTGTTTCTTTGATACAACAGAAATGCAATATTTAACCACTACCTAAAAGAAAAACTCATATCCACACTCACATATTTATGCAGAAAAAAATAAATTACATATTTCCAGTTTTATAGTTAACTTTTAGAAATATTTAAACTAGAGATGAGTCTAATCTGAAACCTCTGCATTTGGAGGTATGGAGGTTCAAATTTAAAACATAGGATCCAAACCCACCACTACTGTGTCTGGTTTGAGATTGGATCCAAAACTAGAGGGTGCCTTCTTTTCCATTTCCTGCTTCATGATGTTGAAATCTTTCAAAGACATTTTGTATGGATTGTCATTCTTTCTTTCTTTATTGATATACCTCACATTTGGAACAGGGATATTTCAAGATTTACTCTCACTTTTTTTTTTTTTTTAGGATTACTTTTGCAAATTGAAAAATAATGCATTTTTTTAATTCTGTATGGCGTACTCAGAACTTTCACATTTCTAGTTTTCTTTCCTTTTTCTAATGTCTCCATTTGACAGCTAGAAATTACATTATCCTTTATAACGGTATGTAGCACATTTTCTGCAGGGAGTCTGACTTTTCTTTGAGTGACTAAAACTGTTCTTAAAGTTTTGAACTTTAACATTCAGGTCTCAAAACTGCTAATCAATATAATTTTTATAGAAGTTTTTTCCCTTCTAATTAAGCAAAGCAACACTCCAATTTCAAATCCAAAGATGTAAAAATTAGAGCCCTTCTATTATAATTAGATTTATGATTATTAAATTCTCTCCATTCAGATTTTAATTGACACTACTCCATAAGTTATAATTCGTGGTACAAAACACTACATTTGTATCACGGTTTATGATCCTTTACATGATATTTCTTTGAAAATGTACTTTCTGTGTGATCGAATGCTACTCTCTTATTGGATGAGGTTCATAGGACATTAGGCACTAAATATGGGACATCTTTTAATACATATGATGAAGTCTGACCCGAAGGCCCAGCTAATTTAAAGTCAGAATCTAACAGGAAATGCCATTTCTCTTTAAAAGCATTAGATTCCAGGCATTGATGTCAGCATAGAAGCAATGCATGCAAAGAGCAGCTCTGTGCTAGTACTGACAGCCTAAGTTTTACACTTTTTAGGATGCACCCATTCTGATTGTAGGGATTAATCAATGCACTGCTGCAGGTCAGTCTACAGCCAGATATATATTAGGCCCTGTCTTCATTGGTAATTATTCTGTATTAGTTGAATTAGTTTTAAAAGGTTCTGTAGTTTTGACCTCGATCTTTGCCAACCAGTTTTTCCATGAGTCCATGTGAAAGGGAAGATAGAGAGAGATGTGTTGGGCATCCACTTTCAGTGGAAGTTTAGTGTAACCATAGCCTCACATGATGAGTAGTAAACATTTCACTGCTGTCTGATTGCCATACCAGAAAGATCAGACTAGTCACTTACACTTTATATCTGATGAATGTTTTTTATTAACCTGAAAGAACAGTCCACAGGAATATGGCTGCAAGTTTTGAATATGAAAATAGTCAAATAATATTGACATTTCTTTTGATTTAGATACTAAGTTGTTCAATAAAGTCTTGACAAATTAAGGTGAAAATTATGTTAACAATTGCAAGTCGTGCTTTTAACTAATGATAGACTCCTGATGCAGTTTAGTAACTCGTGTGAGTTACCAGGCAGTTGTATAAAACTTAGTCTAGCAGCAGCAAAAGCAGATGAGTTTAATAGACTAGTAGTTAGTTTTGAGTGACCATCTTCATGGTTTATAATATCTACTATGAAAATCTAAAAGTAAAAATCAGTATTAAGGACAAAAATTCAGTCCTTAAAGACTCTCCAGTGATGGCCACACAAAGTGAGTTAATAATTAAATTAATAAGCAAATATTAAAATCTCCCTCCTCTTTGTTTCCTGGTGCATTCTGTCTTGTTTGCAAATATTGTTTAGTCTGTAAGTTCTGGATTTCTCTTTCTTTCACAGCACCAAGCTCCTTTGAAGCATTTAATAAATCATAGTATTTCATTAGGAGACCTCAGCAGTTTTGTGGGAAGAATTATCACATGTGCTTTTTGTGTTCTGTGCTTATTAGTAACACATTAGTGTAGATACTGCCAGGTGAGATGTGAAACTTATGTTTATTTGTACAATTTGATCTCATTATATCATCAATATAAGAATTTACATGCATTCATAAAGATTTCTTGAGTTTGGAAGGGTATACACATTAGCTTCTGCAAGAAATATTACTGCCTTACTATAGCCTGTGTACACTTTTGCACATGTATTAAAATGTCAGTATTGAGATGTTATGCTCTTAGCTAGTGAGAAATCTGATATATGAGATATAGTGATATATGGTGGTTAGATTGCACAATCCATTTGATCAAAAACATGTCACATACACAAAAGCCAAATTAGAAAAAATATTTTTTAATCCAAAGAAAAGTGTGACAGCTATTAAAGCATTTTAGAAAACTGGTAGTGATATAGGTGACGGGTTGGTTCCCCCCCACATCCAGGATGCCACCTGATTTACTGGGGTTTCACTGAGCTTGCCTGCTCCACTAGCCTGGGCTCCCTCTCTCTGTTTTGCTGAATCAGGTTCTGAGGCTTCTGGCAGCACGCACACACAGGTAGGGACACACCAGCTGTGGAATCAGAGTCTGCAAACAGCTAGGAAATTACCCAGCACTCAAGTGCAGTTCCCTTCTGGAAAGAACACCCAAAATAATAATGTCTTGCACTGTAAAAAAAAATCTGTACAATGTAAACTCATAAATTTGCTCCCTCCCTCAATGTGGAGAAAGATATGCACAACTTCTTGCCCCCACCCCACCCCAGTTATACATTGCACAAACTGGGTTTTATAATTACAAAACAAGTTTATTAACTTCAAAAGACAGATTTTAAGTGATTATAAGGGATAGCAAACAGAACAAAGCAGATTACTAAGAAAATAAAACAAAACACGTGTACTGAGCTTAAGATCTTAAAGAGACTGGTTTCAAGAAGCAGTTTCTCACCCTAAATGTTCCTTTTGGGCAGGTTGCAGAAATTCTTAAAGGTTAGCTACCCTGCTTGCAGCTTAAATCTTCAGACACCATATTCACAGACCGGATCCCTCTTCCAGACTGGGCTTACCGCTTCCCCACCCCGTGTCTTTGTTTCTCAGATCTTTCTAGCTGTCATCCTGGGTGGGGATTCAGTGAAGAGTGAATCAAGATCATCTTACTCCCCAGCCTTAAATAGAATTTACATAAGGCAAAAACCTTTTGTTTCCCAATTTTGACCTTCCCTTCCTTTTAGTGGAAAATCACTATAAGTCCAAGATGGTATTTAGTACCAGGTGACATGATCATATGACCTTGTAGTGTCAAAGCAACATCCCAGGACATTTCTCAAGAATGAGAGAGATTAGTATCTTCTAAGTCTTATTGTTTCTTCCTAATGGCCTATCCAGGTTGATTGCCTGTTGTCTGGTGGGTGTTTCCCAAGAACATACACAGTGGTAATTGTTACATAGTTAGTATTCCTAACTTTAGATACAGAAATGATGCACGCATGTAAATTGGCTAATCACATTCAGTAAATCATAACCTTTCCAATGGTATCTCACATGACCCATCTTGTATAAAACATATCTTAGTTATGCCATATTCATATCATAAGCATATTTTTATGAAGAATATGGGGTGTAGTATCACCGTATAAGCGGTCGAGTTAAATGTGGCTTGTGGCACTAACTTGGTGTGCTTCCCAAGCTTCGTATACCCACATATTGGAGCTCTAACTTGTGAATAGTGAACAAAATTAGCACTATTTTTGCCTGGTTAATCTTAGCTGCTTAAACACCATGCCATTTCTAACATGGTTGATAATCTTTATAAAATATTCACAACTTGACCATACTTCATTACATGAAATAATTCATATTCAAAGAGGGGACTGCTGGCAGACCATTCTCTGGGCAGAATCCCATTGGAATGAGTGGATTCCATCTGTATAGATCCAGTTTCAGGATTTGGACTTTTGGTACGTAGATGCCTAAGTGATGGGTCTTTTAAAAATGCCTAAGATAGCCTATGTGGAGCTGCAGAGCCCATTATAATATGATTCTAGGGAAATCTAGGAAAATTACGTGAAACCAGACTTATCATACTATTTTATATTGAGTTTTGCTTCATCAACAAAACTATTTTCTTCTAATTAGCAGAAGAAACTTATAGAGTGCTGTGGAAAACTGCAATTGCAATCCCATTTTTATTCTCCATAGCTTGTTTAATTTTATTTATGATAGCATGTTTCTCAATGCATAGCCTGTTGAGGGAAAATTGATTGCATAAAATGGTTTGTGCTGTGTTTCTTCCCAGCAATGCAGTTTTGGACAGTGACAATTTAGCACTCTCATCTATAGCGCTTCTGTACATTCTAGGACTCCTAAACAACTTCTTTTTTCTTGCCCAGAACTGCTGCTGAGAAGAGAGGTTTTTGAGTAGTTTCCAAACATGAGGCACTGCACGGGGCCTCAGATATCTTGGGATCAAGCTCTATATGTACCAAACTTTTTCTTGGGGTAGCTAGGGAGAAGGTTGGTCTGTGCCAGCTTCCTGATCACCCTGACCTTGCACCATCCAAGAGCCAGTATACAGCACTGGGTTGGGACTCAGGAGACCTGTGTTCTAGTCTTAGCTCTGCCACTGGTCTATTCTTTGACTTTGGGTAAGTTTGCTTCTCTGGGCCTCAGTTTCCACATTTGTAAAATGGGAGTGATGATGCTGGCTGCCTTTGTGCTATATGTGGGCTAGGTGCTACTATTGCTTTATTTATTATTAAAGGCTGCAGCAACCCCATAGGCAGCACTGGTCAAGGATTGGGCAGACTGCCATGTGCACCAACCCTACTGTCTCCCACTTTTGGCTCCCCTTTCTCTCGGTGTGGAGTGGGGAGCTGGGTGGCATACAGCAGACTGTGCTGGCTTTACAGTACCTGAGGATTCCCATACTTCAGGGCAATCCTTCGGTGCTTCATGACTGAGTATGCAGGTCAGGGAAAGAACAATTTGGAGTGAAGATGTCTACTTACTGAATAACTAATACCATTTTCTGTAGCATCTAACTTTTTCTTTCAGGTGTCCAAATCAAGTACTGACCCAGGCTGACCCTCTTTAGCTTGTCACATCTGGCGAGATCACAGAATAAGATATTATGGCTAAGACCATACAGTTTTCACTTTACTGACACAAAAAAGCCATACAATATGGCAATAAAGACATTTTTTAGGATGAGAGAATTACATTTAAATTCTCTAAACTTTGAGGTCACTCTGGGAGAGTCAACAATGAATACAGCATAAATATAAAGAAAGGCATTCTCTACAACTTCAAATCCAGAAGCAATGTCTGCTGTTTCACAGCACTATACTCCACAGTGTCACCAACTAGCAGATTTGGCATCCCAAAGCATGTAACTTCATTTTGAATGACATTAAACTTAGCTTAAACAAGATTGGAGTGTCAGTATCCCTCATAGTGATTGCTGGCTTAACAGGAAATATCTCCTTCCTCCTTCCCTGCATAGCAGTGCTCAGGTCTGCAAGGAAGGATTTTGGATCCATTATAAGTTATGCTACTTTGTCTCCATGAGGCCCTGAGAATGTCTGTCACAAGAATCAGCAAGTTTGATTCCCCTTATTTCTGGATTTATTATCTTTATTCATATGTAGTGTATTGGACCTATTGTAGTTCCTAGGTTCAAGAGTGAAAGAATGAGGATTTCCTTGTAAGTAATGTCAAGTTTCTCTTTACCCTCCAGAAAACCCCAAACTCCTTTAAATGTTTAGTCCAGATTTGGTTTTTAAATGTTCCAGTCTCCAATTAAATTACATTTAATCCAAGTGCTAGATGTAGTGTCACATTATAAACTTTTCTCGACCATTTACATTTTCTCTGTAATAGGTTTCACATGTCTGTTTAAGTCTTCCAGTCTCTATTCCATTTCTTGCAGCTGAGAGGCAGTACCTGCAAAGTTTTGCGCTTGGTGATGTTATTTTCCTCTTCATTTTTCATTTTGGCCTTAATTGTCTCTAATGCAATTTTGATAGAGTCGTTGTGCACTGAATTTGTCAGAGAGGGTTCCATGGTATATCCAGAACATTGATGTTTGTAGGCAGATATTTAGGCTTTAAGACCTCAATCCTTTCTACCTAGTTGTTTCTTTTTGGAATGTTACTTTTTTTTTTTTTAATGTACCCTGGTGATCCAGCAAATGGTAAATGCCAGTAAAATGGAAACTTTTTTCTCATTAGATAATCAATTCTTTTAAAGGAACAGTGTACTACAGTACAACTTTCTTCCCCCCCGCCCTTGACTTTTTTTAATCTGGAGATCTTGTGTCTTAAAAGGACAACTGAGAACGTAAAATCATACATTGTAAAAAAATGTTAATGTATGTTTCTGATAATAGCATGTTTATTAAAATCTGATATGTCACTTTCACTTTCAGGGTTCTTAGTTTGGCAGTTGTTTGGGTTTCAAACACTGCAAGGGGATGTTTATTTGTTTAAAACCAACTGTTTTCATTGATTTCTTTTAAATAAAACTGCAGAAAGATTTCTGTTGACCTTAGGGTGATCTTAGCTTAGGGAAAGCATCTAGTTTTGTTTAAACAAAATGCAAGATGTGTCCCTTTTATTGCACCTGGCTATTCTTTTTTTTTCAGGAAGACTCACTAGAATCTACTTACCAAAACATAATTTATGTTGAATGTGAGTGTTTCAGTCAAGATAGGGAGAATCTAGCAGATCTAAAGGAAAAACTCTCATTAGGAATGAAGATCATTGCTTCCTGGGATACTTGCTTTTTATAACCTCTTCATGACAGTTGCCGTTCTCTGCAGCTTTTAGGATCTAAGGATCAGACTCTGGATTATATCTCATATGAGTAACTCAAGTTTAGAGGTGTATGAGTATGGGACTGATTCTATCAGAGGAGCAGCTGTAACTGTAGCAGTCAGGAAAATGATATCATGGTGCTATATGCAGCCTAAGGGTTTGGGGAAAGAACCTTTTGTTCAATATTAGCGGGGAGCCTCAGATGAGAACAAGTTCTTCAGAGGAAGTAACAGGTGCAAGTCTCAAATGAGAGATGGTAGTATCAACCAATAGAAGCAAAAGAACTGGGTGGTATTGCCCAGGGTACAGAAGCAGGTTCTCTTCAGTGATTATAACTCCATTTAATAGAGGGAAATAATGACATAATTCCCTACCCAAATATAATACCTAAGCACTGGACTGAGTTCCTGAAAAAGATCAGATTGATCCAGACTTTGGCCAGCATTAGGGCACATTGTAAGGTTTTCCTCTTTGAGATTTACCACTACAACTGTATGATTAAAAGTACATATAAAAATGAAAATAAATAAAATTAGAGCAAAATAAAAATAAAAAGAAGAGGAAAGAATGAAGACCCTCCAACATTTTAAAACCTAAGCAGAGCCTCTCCTAAGGAATGAATGGAAATGCACAGATGACTGTGAAGCTCGCTGGAGATCTTGCAGTGGTGACTTGGATACTTTGGTGAAAGGTATGATAGGAAATTCTTTGACAGACAGAGAGGTAACATATGTGCTACTCTTTGATCACACGTACTTTAATAATTTCTTTGCTTTATTCAGATGAAGAGAAGCTTTCATCTTTCCTGCCTTAGAGGAAGAGTTCTCCTCAGAGAACACCTAATCCTGAGCATGAAGCACAAGGGTCCATAGTACTCCTGTAATGCCTAATCTGGTATCATCTGTTGTAGGTTAGCTGTGGGGGTTTTGTTTATTATCGGCGGAGCTAAGGTGCTGCCTATAAGTAAGATTGCCCAGTGCTTCCCATTATAAAACACTGTTTACTTTGCCAGACTTTAACTGTTTGGTCTGAAATTTTCAATGCCAGGCATCTCCCAAAAATTGATTTTTTTGTTGTTGTAAAGTTTCAGAAAAAGTTGAGTTGTTTCCAAGATCAAAATTAGGGAAAAAATATATATATTAATACAAAATTAAATGTTAATTGAAAAGCTCTATTAACCTTCGACTTTTGAGTAGGTACTTCAAGTTTGACGAGGGTTGGACTTTGTGTCCTTTTGCCACCTTTGTGAAAATTTGGCGAAGTTATAAATCTCCAACTAATTGCAGTTTACACATTCTCAGTAAAGATTTCGTTTAGCAGTTAAATTATCTGAAGATTCAGTCTTCACTTAACATGCTGCATCCCTTCACAACTCCTGCATGCCAACCTGGTTGCACATGCACCATCCGCATAAACAAATGAGTATGCACCATCCCAGGGCTGCAAAGACTCAGCAGGAATTGCTCAGCAATTGTCCAGCTGCTAGAGCACACTCTCCTGCCGAACCTGGAACTTAACCTAGGAGTCTTCAGTTTCTACATTCCTTTGCTATCAACAAACCCACTGGTAAATTGTGTGTCTCCTTCCCTTCTAGTGACTGGTCCGTATAGAGGATAACAGCCTACTGCTTTTACTGTGTACTTTCATTAGATCAAGTAGTAGAAGTCTGTGCTGTGGATCTAAAGGTCACAACCCTGCTGATGATCAAAGTTACGGTCCATATGGCAGAACAGGCTTCCCTATGACGAAATGTCTGATTTTTCAGTTTTGCCTTTTTTAAAAGAAAATAAAAAATGAGAAGAATACATAAAAATGTTAAATGAATGTTAATATTGCAAAGTCAAGCCCTTGAAAGTTAGGAAATGCCAGACTTAAGGTTGCCTGTGCAACTTCAATTTGACATGTTTCCCCTTCCACTTTTGCTTATACATTATGACACGGTCTTGAATTACATGATCTCATACTGTTTTTCCCACATGATCTTTGCCTTAACACATAGGATGGACATTGCTCTGTGAATGACAGGTCTCTGTAGACCTCAGCGGCTTCTGTAGACAGAGCATCCAAACATAGCCAGGCATGGCCCTGCCCACACTCCACCTCCAGACGTCACTTCAGTGGTGCCGCTAGGCTCCAAGGGCTGGGGCCACGCCACTTGCCTTCCCAGGACTAGGGAGGCTACAGGAGTGCCGCGTGCGCTCTCCCTCCCAGCGCTCTGGGGCTGGGGGCGGGGGCGGACTGTAGATGTACCAATAGCATCTTTCAAGTTTCTGTGAAGATGTTACTTTAAAAACCTCTCCAATTTGTGCTTGGCTCTTTGATTTTGAATCCAAGGACAAAGCTCTCTGGTAGTCATTCAGTGTACTGAATCTACTATGCCAATAGTGTTATCAGCTTCATTTAAGAAAAGGAAGATATCATAGCATAGGCTAAATGAGCAATTTAAATTCACCAACAGGAAAAACTCTAATAATGGAAATGAAATTCTACCCAAGTTGTAAAAATAATTAGTTGTTCTGAAGAAAAAAATAACAGAGTATGAAATCATCACATTTTGTAACTTTATATTTTAAACCACACTTCAACATCTGTTCTAAGCCTGTTTGTAGGTATTAGGCATTGTTCAGAACCCTGACTTCTTCATAATTTTGATGGGAAATGATTGATTCCCAAGATAAAATTAGTCTTTTGTTTGAATCAAGAAATGTTCAGCCTCCATTTCTCTGGATATTAAAATTGCGTGAGAAATAATCTTCATTCTCTGAATATTCACTAAGCTGTTACATTTAATCCTTCTAAAACTGAAGGGTTTTCCAAATGCTAATGCTAACAGATGCCTTTCTGCTGTGGCAGGACTCTTTCCAGATGGTTCTGTTTTTATATTCTTGAGACTTACAAAGCCAGGGGCTTGCAGCTCTCCAAGTTAGCAAAAGTCATTCTGTGGCAGCTTCCTGGAAAATATTAAGCAACGTCTTAATGGGGACTCTGTTAAGGCAACTACCCAGAGTTGGATGAAGGCCTTTGCATGCATTTGGAGGTACTGTAAAGCAGCTACTCTGGCTTCATCAGAGGCCAGTTTTAGTAAAAGGATATGATAGGCAGCCCTTGGTTAGTTTGCCCTTTGAATCCCTGACTCCTCTCTGTTGTTTCTTACACTCATTTGTTGTGACTTATTTTATATTGAATCTTAAATTTCAGGGACAAAGAAGGTGTCTTGCTGTGTGATCGTACAACAGCCAACACAAATGGGGCTTCACTCTTGATAGGAACTTTTGGGAACAACTGCAATACAAATAAAATAAAATAATAATTATAATTAATATAATTTCTCCAAATAGGGATAAAATGGGTGTAGATAGTCATGCTGGTGTTACATTACATAGGTCTCACTCAAACAGCTTTTTGGGGCATACTTTCAGCCTGATCAGAAGTAGCAAGGCCTGGAGATCATGCGAGTAAAACCTGCACCTCTTTTTGCTATGATTATATGCTTTGGTCATCATGAAAAGACAGAACTATCTGTACTTTTATTTCAACAGTGAGGCCCTTCTGATAGATTCCAAGCTGAGAAGGGGTCACTGTGATAATTTAGTGTGACTTCCGGAATAGCATGGGGCATAGAAGATCCCTGAAATAATGAAACTCTGCCGTGTTCCTCCCATAAGCTGTAGTGTTTTTCATCATTTCTGTGTAATACTGTAATACTTCTTAATACACTGAGATCAAGAAAATTAAAATTAACTAATCAAATTCTCTTAAATCTCCCAAAAAGCTGTAGGGCAGTTATTGGAGGTGGTTCAGGTTAGTTCCGAACCAGTTTGCTCATCCCAAACCCTGAGGTAATAAATTTTTATCTATTACCTTTTTCAGAATTTTTTTCCTCATCATGTTTACTTTTTTTATTAAGAGGTCTAATTACTCTTGAATATCTTCATATGGATCACTGTATTATCCTAGCCATCTTCCCGCACTACATTTCTCCCTTTGCCTTCATTTTCTTCATTCCGTAATCCATATATATTCAGCAATTATTGTATCATTTTCCCTCTGTTTGACCACTTTGAGACCAAGTTGTCATAATAAAGGTTAATGAGGTAATTAATATTATACAAGATACTGGACATGTAGACTATTTCTGCTTTAGTGCATTAATGACGAGCAACGTTTTAAGCTCTTTTTCTGTTTGTATGTTAATTGTGAGCAATTATCACATAGGACCCAATTAATACTCAGGTTTCTTCTATCTGGAAAAATGTGTGGGAGTGCAAGGACCAGGTTTCGAGGTCCTTAGATCACCCTGGGGATAGTAACACTTTTTGTATTTAATAACTTCATAAATGTGCACTTTGTTACCCTTTTGATTTAAAGGTGCCTGAGGCAGTATTAAAAATGGGTTTTAAGATACTGTACTGTAACTGGAAGACTTCCACTTTCTACTAATCAACAGCAGTAGCTAATTGACAATGAACAATCCCTGATATCTCATTAAGGATATTTTAGTATTATTGGGAAGATGAAGGAGTTCAGTTCAATGCAGTATTTTCAGTCCGCATGAAGCATGTAATTCAGTCAGCTTGGATTTTGTTTATTTTTAGTGTAAGACTAACTCTCAGTTATGTTGTCAGAAGAATACATTCATGTTAATTAATTCTGTATTTTCATTCCATCCTGTAACAAAACATAGCTTTGCCTGTGGAAAAGTATAATGGCAATATAATTAGAATTTCTTCTAAGAAAAACATTATAATAGACACCCTGCCATGCTTGTGTTATTTTAATTGGCTGTTTAGCTCTAGGGATGTTCATAATTTATCATAAAACTTTAATGTTAATAAAATCAGCTGGAATGAAGCTCTACTTAATCTTGTTGATTACACCATAAGGAATAAGATTTTAATTTGAACATTTACTTTTCTTTTACTGATGATGAAAGAAAGATGAGTTAGGTTGACAAGGAGATCATACTGTTCAGTTCTTCAACTGAGTAAAGGCTGGATGCACTGTGAGTGTAAAAAATTTAAATCTGAGATAAGATTAAATCTGCCCTATTATGCGGACCACTGGTGCATGTCCTGTTGGTGAGAAAGTATAACATAAAACTGTTCTTACTAAATTGATTTTCTTTTTCAACTCATGTAGTAGTGTTCTGACCTATAGGATGCTTCTGATCTCTCTAGTTAAAGCTAATTCTCCACTGTTAAGAAGTCTCCATGTAGGTGAAAGAGTTCATTTCTCACATTCGAACCATGTATATATGACTCCCATGGTTGCAGGATCCTGCTAAAAATAAACAAACAAATAAATAAATAAAATGAGAAGATTACGAGGCAGGAATATTTAATCATCAAAGCCTGAGTAAAATGGAAGTAAACAATCTGTTGTTTGCATAGCATCCATTCTCCCTTAAATCAGTAGTAAAACCAGAACTTTTACAGCATATATTAAGATATGTTTAGGATGAAGGCTCATCAAATTAACAATAGATTATAATTCTAAACCAAACAGTTCATCTAATTGTCTTATTATCAGTGGGTATTTAGAATCCTGTTTTATAACTGTGAAATTCTCTTTTTATTAGTTCTTTTTTTACTTCTCTGAAAAAAATTATTAATGTTAAACTTGATAGGCGTGATGCTCAGCTGCACCCAGCCCATGCTGAGTTCCTTGCAGTGAACCACTATTAAATTACCTGCCCATAGAGGAAGTTTCTATTTAACCCTCATTAGTTTTAAATGGCTTCTGCCCTGAAGCAGTGAGAGTTTATGTCCCTTCTAACGTTTTTTTGGATGTTCATATTATCCATATAAATAAATGATTAATCCTTTTTAAAATCCTGCGAAGCTCTAAGCCTCAATAATATTTGTGCCCTCAAGTTCCAGAGATTAGCTGTTTTATATAATAAAGTATTTCCTTTTCTACATTCTAAATTTACTGACTTTTAAATGCCATTTAATGCTCTTTTTTTTCTTGTATTATAACTGGGTAAATAGATATGTCTGATTTTTCTATCTGCATCATTCATTATTTTGTGTATATGGCTCCTATCTAAATTGAACAGTTCCAATGAGAATTCGTGGGAAATTTTCTGTCAATGTTTTTTCAATGGAATGTACAGTTTCTGCAAAATAGACATTTTCCTTAGGAAATGCACTTTTTCCTCTAATTTTCCATTAGGAAAATTGAAACAAAATGTACTGATTTGAATCAGCATGGTTCATTTCAGGTCAGTTCAACATGAATCTGAGTCCACCAGAGCTGCTACAATGCCTTCTGGGAGCTGTAGTTTGGATGCCTTCTGTCCCTGTTCTACGCTATGATTCAGTCTCCCAGGCTAGACTCAATATCTCATGACATACCAGAGTCTCCCCTTTGGTTCAACCAGTGTGGTACATCCAGGGCCGGCTCCAGGCCCCAGCATGCCAAGCGCGTGCTTGGGGCAGCATACCGCGGGGGGCGCTCTGCCGGTCGCCGAGAGGGTGGCACGCCTGCAGGAGGTCCACTGAAGCCGCGGGACTAGCAGACCCTCCGCAGCCACGTCTGTGGGATATCCACCGGAGCTGCGGGACCGGCGACCGGCAGAGCACCCCCCGCGGCATGCCGCCATGCTTGGGGCGGCGAAATGGCTAGAGCCGGCCCTGGGTACATCAGGGAGATGTAGTCTGGTTGATAAGAGGAGAATGGGATAATAAGATAACAGAACAGCTCAGAGAGACTCAGTTCAGTGTTGAACTGAGCCTTCATTAAACATTTCAATTTGATTTGACAAATTGAAACAAAAAAATTCAGTTTGAAAATAGTGAAACAATTTCTTTTGACTAAAAATATATCAAATCAAAATTTTTCAGAGCTTTCCATTCCATGAAAACTTTTGGTCTTTCAGCCCACTTTTTGATGAAAACAAATTTTGAAGATTAGATTTTCCCATGAGATGGAAATTCCAATTTTCAACCAGCTGTAGTCCCAGTCTTTTCGATCTGTCTTTTTAGAGAAATCTTTCCATGTCACTAATCATTTTCTTTACTTGTCTCTTAATTTTCTCTATGTTTGCTATGTGATCAGAACTGACCAGAGCCCAGCTCTAAAGGCAGCAGTGCAGAAGCAAGGGTAGTAATACTCTAACGTGCCACCCTTACTTCTGCTCTGCCTCTGGTGGGGCACTGCCTTCAGAGGTGGGTGCTCGGGCAACAACTTCTGCTCTCCAGCCACCCAGCTCTGAAGGCAGTGCAGAAGTAAGGGTGGCAATACCACAACCGCCTAAAATAACTTTGTGACCCCCCCGCAACTCCATTTTGGGTCAGGACTCCGAATTTGAGAAACACTGGTCTCCGCAGTGAAATCTGTATAGTGTTGTGGGTAAAAGCACACAAAAGACCAGATTTCATGGGTGGGAACCAGATTTCGTGGTCCCTCATGTGTTTTGCACGGCCGTGAATTTGGTAGGGCCCTACTTATAATTCTTGGATGTGTGGCTTCTGCTTTGTTGACTCACTGTTTTTCAGATTCCTTTAACACCTCTTTTCATACTTTGATTTTTCATACTTCAGGCTTTGTTACCCTTGATTCACTGTTTTTAGGTATCGCCCCAAGTTCTTTTGTGGTGAAGATTGATGCAGAGAAACCGTATAGCTTCCTCTAAAATGCCCTAAAGATTTCAATGACAGACGTTTATAATCTAAGTAAATGTGATTTAAAAGGGATGCTGTCAGCTTGAATCCTTATCAGTTTTAAAATATAAGTTAAAAGTTTTCTCAGGCAGCACACCTATCCCTTAGTTCTTCCCCCAGTTTTTGGTCTTTTACAATTTAATCTGTTCAAATGCTTTTCTCTCCATTGCTGGGTGAAAGAACTACCCAACCAGGGTAATTGACTACTATACAGGGGAAACAGTCAAACTGACTTTACACAAAGTGCTGTGAAAAGCACAAAATAAAGTAAAAATATATCAAAAAACCATTTTTGCTATAGGTGGTTTAGGCATTAGTTGAAACAGATAAGTAAAACATTTCAGACAATGTGATTTTTTTTAGCTGATAGTATCTGTCTAAAATCAGAATTCATAGTGCTGCTCATCAGAAGAAGCTATAGATACTCCACTTATATATAATTTAAGTAATATTCTCTAGAGTTCAGTGATAGTGTAGAGATTCTTTGTCTTTTTGTTGGTTATGCAACCTTATATCAATTTTTTCCACATAATTAAACCATTCTATAAAGACGTTCTTTAAGGGGGGAGGGGGGAAACAGGTTTGTCAAAGTGTATTTGTGTAACTATATGGTAAAAGCTTTTTAGCTTAAAAAATCATACAGCTGATGAGCAGTAAAGGGGAGTCAAAATGACAATCCTATGTGCCTCAAAAGAAATCAGATTTTGGATGTATTTTAATTTATGGATTGTATGGAAATACTAATAGATTTAGAGGGATTTTGCAGTCAATTCCGTTTTTCCCATAATAATTATTTTAGAAGCAAACTGTCTTTTTCCAGTCCTTTAGTTATCTTTATTAATCTGATTGCCATTATAAGTTATGAAAAATTTCAGATATGAAAATATTTTACATTTTTTAAATTTTTATTTATGCATATGACTGAAGGGGAAAGTTTCCATAGAAATGATCAGACAAAGAGGCAAAGGCAAAGTGCTGACTTAGATTTTCCTTTTTGCCAAGCTATTGGTAGTTTACTATTGGCTATTGGTTATGGATATAGTGAGAGGATGTGCTTTCATGCTTGGGAAGAGTGCATATCTTTCTTCAAAGGATGCACATTGGATAATTTTATGGGGACCAATGAACATCACTGTATAGTTTTAGGCTTGGTGATATTCAGAAAAACATGTTACAGTGCCAAGCTGTTTGGTTAATTGAAAATGAAGGTGTGTAATTAGCTTTGATAGCTTAAGTAAGACAATATGACTATTTCTGTTGAGCTCCTATAGTTTTTGCCAAATTCTGAAAAGTATAAAGAGGAAAGAAAAAACCCCACATCCCTGCATACCTCTAACTCGGCTTGTTTCTGAGTGAAAAGAAAGGACAAATGGAGTGGTATAAGTAGAACCTTTTTCCAATTGTTGCTTGGTTTGCTCAGAAAAGTGTGCAATTTGTTATATGTCCGCCTCTACAATACTTCCTCCTTTTCCCAGAAATAGACTGTATCAAGAACCTGATTGTTAAGTGTACTGTATGTCATGTATACACATCCCTTTGTCCAGAATATCCCAGATTTGGTGACCTCCCAAGCAGGCTTCAAGAGCTATGTTTCATAAGCTTTTTGGAGAGGACTTTATGATATGCTTCCCCCATGGTGAACTGGCAAAAGAAAGGCGTTTTTGTAGATGGTTGGCTGGTTGAATTACTGTACCAATTGATTAACGCTGTTGGAATTTTACTGTTTTACTGATGATATGGTAGAGTGCCGAGAGCTTTGGATAGGCATCTTTTTATTATTTAACTCTAAATAAATAAATAAATACATACATACATACATACATTTGATACTTAATAGCCTTAACAGATTTCTTGACTATATATAGTTGACTATATAAGGTTTTCAAAAACTTGTATGGCTTCTTTTATTAGTATCAGAAGGAATTATACAGAATTATACAGAAAATCCCCAGCAGCACTGAGCACAAAAGTGGCATTAAACAAGAAAATTTTCAGTTTCATGGTGTCTTTTTATCATCAGTTATAATTCCTGAGCAGACCTTAATACACCACCAAACAAGTACTAACTAAACAAATTTGCGTTTGAATAATTAATTGCGTTGACACATAAAACATCAGACTATTTCCTTTAAAGATACTATAGTGATTATTATTTGGTGAATATTAAATGCAATTAATTGCTTTCATTTAGATCCTTATATTTTTTTCTTCTTTTAAGGAAGGTGGGCCAACTAATTGTGCAGAGTAGGATTATTAATAGTCCAGCTCAATTTAGGGCTTGTTCATGGTCCTGGAGTCCAGTGATGATTTCATGTTCCAGTGTATGAATCAGTAATACTGGAAGCTGCCTATACATAGTACTACTGTAGTATGCACAGGCAAAACTCCCAGTGATTTAAATTGAGGATTGGGCATGTAAAATAAAGTTTTAGAAGGGCTTTTCATGTGGACTGATCATTATAATTTTTTTACCCATTATTGTAAATTCTAGGGGTTGGTGTTTCCCTGTACCATATAATAAATGTTCTTTCCCAGTTGTATAAAGATTTCCCATTAGGGCATATGAGAATACTGATGCAGAAAGAATGGTTTGTCTTTATTGCCAAACATATTTTAAAAAAAGGAAAGAAATTATTTGTTGGTGCTGTTTATTTATATTATGTTAACACCTAGGAATCCCAGTCAAGGATTGTGCGATGCTCTGTAATATGACCATACAGTGAACAAAATACCCTCTAGATGTACTGGAGCATTTTAATCTTCTGATCAAGCTAATAATGCTTTTACATGAAAAAAATGAAGCATCTATACAGTACAGTGGGGGGTTTGTTCTGGGGCTTGCAGTGGAAGCTCAGATATTAGGATCATTGCAATGAGCTAATGTATAAACTGTGCATGTCTTGAATATGAGGAGAATATCTGAACTATAAAATGGGATATTGTTACCCAAATTGGAATGTTATTCACATAACACTGAAATATTAAGTTTCAAATATATACCCAATACTGGAAATGTGAAATCAGATTTCATCCTATTAATTGACATTTGAACATATTTAAAGGACTCTAGTCTAGGATCTGATAAAAATTTCTTTAACCTCTTCCAATTGTTTCGATGATATCTTCAAAAACAATTTCACAATGGTTGCAGAGACCATTTATTAATTTTTTTAAGTGTTAAATTTAAAAATGACAAGCTAATTTATATTTTCCCTTTCTGTGTCTAATCCAGTCTTGAATGCAGCCCTCACTGACAGTCCTATAAATCCAACTCCCAACAGAGCCTATAAACGGTCTTGTAAGTTTCAGTTAACTGCCTGTACGTGACAGTAGAAATATATAGGGCCAAACACAGTCTGAGCATCAGTTATATTGTTGGCTTATTAACTTGAGTAGGGCTGGTTTTAAGGTTTATTTAAGACCTTAAAAATTAATAGCGTTGGGACACGAAGGAGCATATGAGTCTGCAGTAGAAGTAAGGTCATCATAAAGAAGTGTGTTCGATTTTGAGTACACGTTTTGATTGTGTATTATAAAGTAAGTAAAGAAGTGCAGGAAGAGCAAGAGAGCTCTCCCGAAAAAACACCACTCTCAGCTTCAGCAACCATGACATTGTGAATCACTCCATTAGATCCTGTATGCACAAAGCATCCCCAAGGGGTTAGTTTTGCCTTTACCCACAAGTCAGATAAGTATTCTGACCTAGAGACATAAGAGACTGTAACCAGTTCCTCACGGGAATTTGTTAGAAAGAGCAACAGTGACTCCCAGTTTTTAATCTGCAGTATATACTCCAAAGTTATAAAAGCATAGTTTGCGTAAAGCTATTGGCTTATTCAGTGTAATGTTTCCACTATCAAGCAGTTTTATGTGACGTTTTATGTGACGTGCAGATTCAACTTAAACTTTTCCCCTTTATATATTGTCACTTTAGTGGCTTTTAAATGCACTGTATATTGTACTAGATTGCCTTCACAGGAAAGGCGTTTACTAATTTACAAAAAGAAACTTTTTGATATTTACAGAAATTAAATCTTTCCAATTCCTTTCTTGATATGACTTTTTGCCTTTGTTACATATTTGCTGATTTCTTTGGTATGTTTAGGTGAAGCATCTACATAAAGGAGTTTACATATAGTGCCACAGAGTCAATGTTTTTTGTGCACTCTTCTAGAATTGTATTTCCAACACTATAGGGAGGCACTGTTTTGTTTGTTTTGTTTTTAATAACCAGAAAAGAGGAAATGGAACGTCAAAAAAACCATTGTCTTAATGGAGTAACAATATTTTTTCAGAGCTATCGGAGCCTTTGATTGATGTTGGTTAGTCTCAAAGTGAGCTGAGCTGATGTCCGTGTAAGGTCTTGAACAAGATTAGAAAGGAAATCAAAAGATAATGTACCTATTGAGCTTAAATCAAACTCACAAAAGCAAGGAAATTCAAAGAGTTAAATTAATTCCTTAAAGTGCAGTTCTGCTTTGAAACCTGATCCTGTAAAACTGGTATTGCAGAGTTTTGTTGTATTTCACATATACCCAGTTTACAAATCTTTATTTGTAAGCAAGGGTCAGAAATTTGTCACCCTTACTCATAATACTTGGTGAGTAGTCCCAATGACAATGAAACTACTCTTGGAATAATCTGGCCACAATGATGATTTTCTCCACTTTTGAGCCCTGCATGCTTAACAAGGGGTAAAACATCCTGTTCATCCTGGCTGTAACTTCATAAAGATTCTGCAGTTGTAAGTTATCTAACAATTCTGTTGAAGATGTGTAATACAGAAGAAAATCCAGCTCTTTCTCCATAGCTGCATTGACTCCGCGGAATATATTTTTGCCACTAAAGTAAGAAAATATGTTTCACAATACGCAGAGAGGGCAGATCTGCTGTGTAAGAGAATACCATTTTTGCAGTCACTTTTACCGTGACCACAACTGCACTACGATGTATTTTATTTCTGGGTATATCAACATAACAGTATGTACATGGTACAAAAAACCCATGATCAGTAATGCTTACAGTAATTTAAATAGTAAACTCAATTCACGCTTCAGTTTGGTTGGCAAAGACACCCCACAACATTTTAGTTCATAATGCAGATAAGCTATACACAAATATAACATGAATAGTAAAGCCATTGTTTTTACAGGTGTAAAATCAATTTTGCACTATGGCTCAGACTACGGGAAGAAGATATATATAGTGATAACATAAAGAGCCACAATTTTCTCAGTTCAAAAGATTGCTGTGACTAGAGGGGCTCTGAGGGCATTATACACTTTCAGTGTAAATTGGGTTTTTAAAGAGCTTGTTTTCTACCACATATGATCAGATCACTACAAGCCCAGCTCTGTATTCCTTGTGTATTCAAAATTCCCTTTGAAATCACTAGGAGCTTTGGATGCTCAGAAATGCAGAATGAGACCCAATCTTTAACTATCTGGGGAAAGGGGAGGATAGGACTGAAAAAGTACCCCGTTGTTCTATGAAAAGCTGGTTGTTCCATGAGGCAGATAAAATGCTGGTGTTCTTATAATATTATGATTCATATTTTTTTTAAAGTAGGGTTGTGGTGAGGATTAAGTTTCATTCCTGGATTTTTAACTGAAAGAAATAATTTTACAAACAATATTCAGAGAAGAATGGTGTTAATTTAAAAAGCTCCATTTGCATTCAGTCTTTTAATACAAACTAGTCTTGTAAAAATAATGAGGGATGGTTTGGGCATTTGCATTATATATAACAAGGACTTTCATTTGTTATTACATCAGTAAATCACAAAGATTACAATAAGTTTAAAGATTTGCAATGCAAATTACCTTATGCTTACGTATTAACTATTGAAGCATAAAAGGAAACATTGTCTTCACTGTTATTCAGCTCACCATGTTTTTTTCTACTGCTTGTAGTTCAGAGTTCCTTAGAGCATTATTGGATTACTCACATTTCTTGCCAACTTCTAGTTTCAGCTCGAAGAGATGCATTCAGAAATTCTATATTGCTAGTTGTGCTGTAAGAATCATTCAAAAGGCAGCAATCTCTTCAGAAAAAATTAGTAAAGTCCTATGAAAAATTAACACATTGGGCTTGCTCCTACAGAATTCAGTAGGATTCTCCCCACTCACTGACTTGAGTGGGATCAGGATCTGGACACACTGGGCCCAAAACTCAGATGGTATCATTTATAATAGCTCATTTACTTCATGTCATGAATCAGTGTCAATTAAGATCAATGGAGAATCTGATCCATTGTATACTAAGATGCCAGTGTTTCAATGAACCAGAGAAATGTGGGGCAGGAAGGGACCTCAAGAAGTCATCTATTCCTTCCTGCCATGCTGAGGTAGGACCAAGTATATCTAGACCATCCCTGACCACAGTGTTTGTGTAACCTGTTCTTCAAACCTCCAGTGACAGGGATTCCACAACCTCCCTAGATAACCTGTGTCAGTGCCTAAATATTCTTTTTCCTAATATCTAATCTAAATCTTGCTTGCTGCAAACTAAGCTGATAACTTCTTGTCCTACCCTTAGTGGACATGTAAAACGGTTGATCACCATCATCTTTATAATAACCTTTTACAGATTTGAAGACTGTTATTATGTCACCCCTCAGTTTATTCTCCTCTAGACCAGTGGTTCTCAAACTAGGGCTGCCGCTTGTTCAGGGAAAGGCCCTGGCGGGCCGGGCTGGTTTATTTACCTGCCATGTCTGCAGGTTCGGCTGATTGCGGCTCCTACTGGCCGCAGTTCGCCGCTCCAGGCCAATGGGGGCTTCAGGAAGGGAAGCCAGCATGTCCCTTTGCCCATGCCGCTTCCTGCAGCCCCCATTGGCCTAAAGCGGTGAACTACGGGCAGTGGGAACAGCAATCGGTCGAACCTGCGAACACAGCAGATAAACAAACCGGCCCGGCCCGCCAGGGGCTTTTCCTGAACAAGTGACAGCCCTAGTTTGAGAACCACTGCTCTAGACTAAACATGCCCAATTCTTTCAACCTTTCCTCATAGGTCATGCTTTATAAATCTCTTATTATTTTTGTTGCTCTCCTCTGGACTCTCTCCAGTTTGTCCACATCTTTCGTAAATTGTGGTGCCCAAAACTGGACACAACTAAGGCCTCATCAGTGCCAAATAGAGGGGTACAAATTACCTCCCATGTCTTATATGCAACAATCCTGTTAATGCATCCCAGAATGACATTTGACTTGTTTAGAACTGCATCACACTGTTGATTAATATTCAATTTGTGATCCATTATTGCCCCCAAATCCTTTTCAGGAGTATTGCTACCTAGCCAGTTATTCCCCATTTTGTCGCCATACATTTGATTTTTCCTTCCCAAGTGCAGTGCTTTGCATGTGTCTTTATTAAAATTCATTGTCTTGATTTCAGACCAGTTCTCTGATTTACCAAGATCATGATGCATTCTAATCCTGTTCTCCAAAGGACATGAGAGTTTGCTGCAATGCACTAATGACTTGTACAGAGCTATCAGTGCATAGCCCCTAGGACCCAGGTGGTGCCTCTCCTCACCTCCACCACATGGGCTTGGGAGAAATTGCAGCTTGGAACCAGTTAAAGGCTCCAGCCAGTAGGAGCAGGAGCAGCCAAAGCAGAATGTCTTTTGAATACTCAGAGAACTTTCTATAGTTTTGATTGTATTTCCTCTGCCCTGTGCTGATTGGCTGTTTGTTCCATCCCATCTGCACTGTAGCTCTCTCCCCGTCCCTTTTCCTTACAGTCTCTTCACCTAAGTTTCACTTCACACCAGTCCCTTTTACCCCCTTTTCACCTGCCATGTCTCCTCACTCCCTCATACCCTCCCTTTCCTTTATTATTAACTTATCCCCTCTTAAGTGTACCCACCAAATAATAATAACGAAACTAACATGATGTTTGCTGCCATCACATTGTTCACTCTACTTGTGTGTTCTACCTCTCTCCCTATCCTGCATTTGTCTTGTCTGTTTAGACTGTAAGCTCTTCATGGCAGGGACCATTTACTACTCTGCATTTCTACGGTGCCTAACACAATGGCTGCACACTCTTGGTCGGCACCTAGGCACTACCATAATAAACATTTTACATATTGTCAGTAATAGCTACCGAGTTTCAGGATTCTGAGCTTTTCAAGAATGCATGGAAAGATACAGAAAGGGTTGCTATACTAATTATAGCTGCCAGGGCGAGAAGTAGGTTTTGTAGTAGGTCCTTTACCACTACCATCACCTCCCACTTTGCACAAAAAAGTATTTTTCTCCACAAATTTAGCAGGATAACAATGAAGAATGCAACTGAAAATTTAAGGAAAAATTTAAAGATGATTGTACTATCTAAGGGTATGTCTACACTGCAACTGAAACCCTGTGGCTGGCCCAGGCCAGCTGACTCGGGCTTGTCAGGCTTGAGCTAAGGAGCTGTTTGTTTGTGTTGTAGATGTATGGGCTCAGGCTGGAGCCCAGGCTCTAGGACCCTGCAAAGTGGATCTGAAATACAGAGGTGACTGACAATAATTGTTTTATTTACACAAGCAAACACATTTACAGAAGAAGAAATAGCAATATGTTGAAGTGATGCATGAAATTAATAACATCTTTTCTAAATATTATGATTTTGTATTTTCTGCTGTAGGATCTTTTGCTAATAGGCCTATTACATTTTTGCCCTTTTGGTTCTTAGCATAATAGGTTAATATTATCTATGAGTAGCAAAATATTCTAGAGAGGTTGGTAATAAAGTGAATTAGTTAAACATTTTAAGCTGGGATATTGTTTGTTCTGTTATCAGATGTCATCTTTGCTGATCTGTGCAGTGCATAGAAGACAGACTTCAATACGAACCTCAAGATCTAATTAGTGCCTCAGTTGACCAACAAGGCTCTGAACAGCATTTCCTATCTAATGAACACATTCCCCTTTTCTATATAATGTAATTACAGATCAGGCTGTTTCCCATTAATCAAAGAAAGAAAACAGCCTGCTTTTTCTTTTCTGTTGTATTATTGAGAACATGCTTCCAATTAAAGTCAGTGTTTGTTATCTCATCAAAGGATGGTATGACTTAAATGTATTTTAAGAAGGGTTAATAATACTTCACTCTTCTTTATTGCTTCCCATTTAAGAGAGTACTTAATTCATTTTACAAACAGTAATGAACATTAAGAACAGTTTATGAGGAGGGGAAATTGAGGCACAGAAAGAGTGAATGACTTGCCCAAGAGTGGGTGAGTAGCATAGGCAGGTATATGACCAAGATCTTCTAACTCCTGGCCCTGTGCTTTAACCACTAGTTACAATTATAATTCATTACAATTAGTAATCTGACAGAAGTAGGATGTTCTTACCTCAGAAATCAATAGTGCATTACAGTAAATGATACTAGCATGACAGGTATAGTTTGATTGGGCAAGTTGCTGTTTGCATCACTCCCAGAGCTTTGTATCCCAGTGATTATAATGTAGTCACTTAATCATATTCTGTGGAACAAAACTAACAAATTTGTTAAATGAGGTTAATTTGCTTAATCAGTGTTGAGAAGCTCTATCCATTTGGTTGTTGCAATAGGAATTATTAGCTACTTGGAGCTGCTCAGGTGTACCTTAACGTAAATTCAAGTTTCTGTTTAAAAAAAAAAAAAAAAAAATCTTCCGTCACTCAGCCTCCGTAATAACTGTGCAGTAAGGATCTGTACAGATGATGGTTTATATATTGATAGATGCTTATGAGAGGAATTGAATGCTTTCCAAAATTCAACTTGTACATCATCTGTTTTGACATTCTACTAAAAACTGCTGACATGATTTACTACTGTGTGCATGAACTTAAAAATGATATCCGGTTTTCCAGGTAGAATAAGTAAAGATAAGCACAAGATATCAATTTATTTATGAGACTTTATTTGCCCATTGTAGGCCCTACTTGAACTTAAATAGATAATAGATAAAATATACACGATTAATATGCAATATTTGACTTTAAAACTGTGATGTGAAAAGTAAATCACAATAAGTTAACAGGTGTTCATTGGCTTGCATTTTTTAACATTTTTCCTACCTAACTGCATTTATTTTCTTCCTCCTCCAGATGCAGCAATTGTTCCATGAAAATTATGAACACAACCGGAAGGGTTACATCCAAGATCTTCACAACAGTAAAATACACACAGCTATAACACTTCATCCAAATAAAAGGCCAGCCTACCAATACAGACTCCACAATTACATACTGAGCCGCAAAATTTCAGAACTACGCTATCGCACCATCCAGCTCCATAGAGAAAGTGCCCTAATGAGCAAGCTCAGTAACAGTGAAATAAATAAGGAAGATCAGCAGCTGGGAATGATGCCATCTTTCAATCGCTTCCAGCCCCGTGAAAGGAATGAAGTAATTGAATGGGAATTCCTGACAGGGAAGCTTCTTTACTCTGTGGCTGAGAATCAGCCACCCAGACAAAGCATTAATAGCATTCTGCGGGCAGCATTGGATGACACAGTGATGCAAGTAATGGAAATGATAAATGAAAACTCTAAATCTAGAGGAAGGCTTATTGATTTCAAGGAAATACAATACGGCTACCGTAGGGTTGATCCTATGCATGGAGTGGAGTACATCCTGGATTTACTGCTTTTGTACAAAAGACACAAAGGAAGAAAACTTACAGTTCCAGTGAGACGTCATGCTTACCTTCAGCAATTGTTTAGCAAGCCTTTTTTCAAAGAGGCAGAGGAACTGGATGTAAGAAGCCTTGTGGAGAATATTAACAGTGATACTCGGTCTTTTTCTTTTCTTTCAAATTCTTTAAAGATTTTTTCATCATTTCAGGGCACCAAAGAAATAGGAGGACATAGTGACAAGAAAATACATATTCTTGTCCCTCTCACAGGAAGATACGACATTTTCTTAAGATTTATGGAGAATTTTGAAAAGACTTGTGTTATTCCCAGGCAGAACGTAAAGCTGGCAGTAATTCTGTTCAGCTCTGATTCTGGCCAAGATTCCAGCAAACACAGAGAGTTAATTAAAGAATATCATAATAAGTATCCGAAGGCAGATATGACCCTAATTCCTATGACAGGGGACTTTTCCAGAGGTTTAGGTCTTGAAATGGCCTCCTCTCAATTTGACAATGACACTTTGCTGCTATTCTGTGATGTTGACCTGATATTCACACCAGACTTTCTTCAACGATGTAGAGATAATACTATTCAAGGGCAGCAGGTTTATTATCCCATCATCTTTAGTCAATATGATCCAAAAGTAATATATGGAGGCAACCCTCCCGGTGACAGTAACTTTGTTTTCACAAAGAAAACTGGATTTTGGCGAGACTATGGATTTGGAATCACTTGTATTTACAAAAGTGATCTACTGAGTGCTGGTGGATTTGATACCTCAATTCAGGGCTGGGGACTTGAGGATGTAGACCTCTTTACTAAAGTAATAACTTCTGGGCTGAAGGCTTTTAGAAGTCAAGAAGTAGGAGTTGTACATGTTTTTCATCCGGTTCAGTGTGACCCTAATTTAGACCCTAAACAATATAAAATGTGCTTGGGGTCCAAAGCAAGTACATTTGCATCTACCATGCAGCTGGCTGAACTTTGGCTAGAAAAACATTTAGGTGTCAGGTACAATCGAACTCTCTCCTGACATTCCAGCTCATTCTGCCTTTTTGGGGGAGTTTACCTCATTGTTTTTCTTTTTATTTTATTGTCATATTCTTAAACTCCTCTTTGTCTTCCAAAGGGTGTATTTTGACCTCAAAAAAGATGAGACTGCTGTACACTAATATTTCCAATTTCTACTGAGCTGGTTAGATGTGTTACTTTCCTATGCCCTTTATTCAAAACTGACTGAACTCATGGCAATCAAATGATCCCATGGAGCACATCCATCATGAGAGACTGCATCAAAGGAATGTTCTCTTTGGGCTTTAGGATGCAATATCAGTCTTTGTTGTGTTTGTCAAACTTAATGTGATACAAATATTTACTGGTGAAGGTACCACAAAAGTGCTTTATGCTTCCTCTGGGGAAGGAACTCTGTAACATAAACTTGAGTTTTATAATTTATACAAGGACTTATATATATAAACACTACTTTTCGTCATCTTAAGAATTTTTAAAGTAAATGAATAATTATGATTGTACCTTTATTTTTTAAAAAAAGAAAAACTGAGGAGTGTCTTTCCAAATGCAACTGGTACTGGTTACCAAGGTCCTTAAAAGTCTTATTGTAATAATGAGCTCCTCATTACTGTCTGCTCTGTGCAAATGAACTTTATTTTCTCAAGGGAACATGATTTAATCAAATACTCATGTACATTTTAGAAGCTGTGTGAAACAATGTCCTTCATTTGCTGGCAAGAAGAAACTATGACAGAACATGATTATTTATAATAAAGTATAGACAAACAGTATTCTTTTTCAAAACATAGAATAAGTTGCTGTGTCTCTTTTTAAAATGTCTCTAATATATAAATGATTTTCTTTTACATTCCTTTCATAAAGCTGCACTTGATACAAAGGGTGACAAAAAAGGGTTAATTAAAATTGCCTTTTTTACATTTGTGCATTAATATTGGTATTCAGAAACCAACCACTGTAAAATTTCAAAAATTATAAAAAATAATAATTATTTAAGTATGAAAATTTACTACTGCTGGTCAAAGTTCCTTGCCAATATATTTATGCTAGTGAAGGTTATAGGACTGTGTTAAGATTTATCTTTCTGGACAGCCTGAAATTGTCATATTATGGATCTGTGGAGTATTGAAAATGAAACCAACATAAGAAAAAATAAATATAAAGTCAATTTTTATACTTAGGTTTTTTGTATAGGGAAAATATGTAATCATTTTAAACATTATTCATGTTTTCTCTTCAGGTAGTGTTTTCTTGCACAAATTTTCTTTATCTTTCTTTTTGACACACATTTAGAATATTTTACTCAGAGTCTTGGGTAACAACTTGCAAAGCATACACAAGAAACCATCAGATTTTAGCCAAGCTTGAGTTAATATGTTGGATGTATGTTATAACTAATGCAGTTGACTTTAAACTGTATTGCAAGAAGAGCTGGGCAAATGATGCAAATAAATATCCCTCAAGTATTTGTTCATATGTTTATGCAAACTTGTTTTGAATATGTTCAGCCCCTTTGTATTCTCTTTCCAAGTGACTGATATTTATTGTACAGACATACAGGGAAATTGTCTATAGGCCTGAAGACCTGTTGGCTACCCAAGACTACTGCAACAGAGACAGATTAAGTATAGATCCCACAGATCCCTTCTGGTTGGCAGAAGGCTCAATAGAATTCAAATCTAGAAATTAATCCTTGCAAGGAGAAGGCATCACCGGTGGAGAAGAGTGGGGACACAGGATTTGGGCCCAGAATTGGCCGCAGTTGCCCTCTGATGTCTCTTATGTTTCAATTTAACGTACTATCATGATAAACACTAGGAGGCATGATCTTTGCGCTAGCCCAGAATTTATAGTACAGTAATATGTTTAATTCAAAGTTCAAACACAAGAAGTAGCAATAGGCAAAGGGCAGCCCAGGCACTGAGACAGGAGAGCTCATTAAAAAAATCACAACATGAAGTGATGGCAGTGGTAATTCCAGCCCTCTTTATTTCAACTGAGAGAAGACTATTGCCATCGCCTTCATCTTTGTGAAGAAAGAGGTGGTGCTGGTGGAGGTGGAGTTGCAATTGCCCAGACCGCCTTGGAAGGACTCCTCTTCTCTCCTTTTCCTGCAGGCCAGTCCACTGCTGCTGACACAAATGTTTGGAGAAAGTAACTTTCATAGTTACATGTGAAAATATTTATGGAACCCAAAATTTAAATTTGCATAACTATTTATACCTAAAGTGCTTGCACTCTTGCTCAATTAGGGAACCAAGAACAGGCAACATGATTAATCTGACCAAACACAGCTAACCAAGACAGCTCAAATAGCAAATGTCAGAAAATGAATACTCACCGGTAGATGTCTGTCATCTGGCCATAGCCCTGGAAGAGCTTTTGATCTGCTTGTGTATATTCCAGTTCTAATTACACTGGATAGCATATTGACCATGAAGTATTTGCTCAGCTCAAATTAAAAAAAGAGACCAAAACATTCATTTTAGTGGTAATGCTGTACAGAGGGCTTGCTGGTTTGAGTCGTAAGTGATATGTCAGTACTTACTATTACAGATACGTATTTACTGCACGACTTCTTCATTTGTTTACATGATGAATTACTTTGTCACAAACCTGATTATAAATGTTCATTATAAAATACTGCATTGTTTTTGGAATAACTGTCCTGAGATAACAAGAACTTGCATTAGTTTAACGTATAATGCCCCTTTTAATAAGATCATAATAAAAAAAATACTGAGACAAAAACATTAGAGTGATGTTATGAATGTGTAGGTAAGGGCACGAGTGTCCACTGTTTGTTTGCTCTTTTCCCATTTTAATCATATTTTAACTGTAAAATGAAATCTCTAGTATGTGTGTACACTATCCCTTTGCATGCATGTAGTCAATGGATGAACAATAAAATAGACTGTAATCTCACAGTCTCCTGGAGATGGAAATAGGAGAGTTACTTTAATTTTCTGATTACTGACAAATGGGTTGTGCCTATTGGTACTTCTGCCTTTGGGACACTGCTCTGCTCAGAAAAATCAGAAAATTAAAAAGAAGTAACATATTTGTTTCTCTCCCAATGCAGTGTGCTTTTCACAGCAGTTAAGTTAATACATTTAAATCTTCTAGATAAAGGATCCCTCTGGGGCAACTTTACTGTCCCCTAGACTGCATAGAATACACTCGAGGAGCAACAGGACATGGTGGGAAATGTCTACGCTTCACTGATTAGTCCAGCAGAGTGAGAGAGACTTTTTTAATAGTGACCTTAATGAGCCCATGTGCAGGTGAGAGTTACAGTGCTCCAGCTAAAATATTGAGGCAGAGCTGCCAATGACTGTAATGATTTTAATACGTTATGTGACTGCACTACAAATCTTTGCTATTTAGATAGAACATTTCTGTACAGCATGTTATGAGCATTTTTCCACAATGAAGTAACTGGGTCATTTTAACCTTTTGGGTTTTCTGCAAAAATTATAAAAGTGATTAATTAACATACGGATTAGTCACATGGAGAATTTCACTTTAGATGACAAAGATATCTTTAAGATATGGCAAGAAGGCAGCTGCAGTCTGTTGCTTTTGCTTTCCTGCACCAGTTGAAATGATTAAAAAAACATGGCTGAGAATTAGTGAATTTCTGTCTAGTGAAATGTTTATGTCTGAGCTCTGTTTATAAAAGGAAAAAACAAATATCCCTAAGGCTTCCCAAAGTTAACAAAACAAGCAAGGAAACAAAAGAGGTTGTATGAGAAATATACGCAAGTTTAGTTTTAGTAGTGGTAGTAGTTAGGGTGCTGAAATCAATATTTACTACTAGTGAATAACAGAAAAAGCTTCTTTTACTTTAAGTAAAACCAAAAGTTAAATAACAATCGATTCGTATTCTTTTATTCCTTCCTAATATTCTGCTTTTTTTTCTTCATTTTACTCCATCTGCATTTATTCACTTGACTAATGATCTAGGTTTCCATGCTCCACCCTCGCTTTCCCACTTCGTTTTTTCTTTGGTTCTTCCCTTTTCAGTAGATGTTGCCACAGCATTCGAACGTTTTTGAAACAGTGTGATATTTCCAGTAAGGTTTTATGATGTCACTGCTATATAAAAATACTGAGCTCGAGCAGTTTGCCGAATGAGTTTCCAGCTCTGTTACAGTTTCCATTTGCTTGTCACTTTAGTTTAAAAGTATCCTGCATGTTATTACTTCATCCTTTGCTCTCGTCTCCTTCAGCTTGGAATCCCACCCAGATAAGAAGTCCTTAAGCCTAGGAAAATGAATAATGTTTGAGGGGTTCCTTGGTTCCGATTTTGGCAGTAGAATGGCACAGTTGGAATTCGAGACCTGGAGTTATCATTTGTAAGTCTAAATGTAGAAGTCTGTAGACTAAGGGGTGTGAAATAGATGATAAATGAGGATATTGATAATATAGGCATGATGGAAAGTTGGTAGAATGAGGCTAATCAATGGAATGCAGTAATACCAGGTACAAAATAGATAGGAATGACCGAGTAGATTGTGCTGGGTGGGGGAGTGTCACTATATGTGAAAGAAAGTTTAGAGTCAAATACAGTAAAAATCTTAAATGACTCAAACTGTACCGCAGAACCTCTATTGATAGAAACTTCGTACTTGAACAATAAAAGTATGACAGTAAAAATATACTACTGACCACCTGACCAGAATGGTGACAGTTACTCTGAAATGTTCAGGGAGATAAGAGAGGCTACAAAGGCAGAAAACATAATAATAACGGGGGATTTCATGTATCCTCATATTGATTGGGCATATATCACCTCAGTAAGGGTTGCAGAGATAAAATTTATAAATACATTAAATGACTGCTTCTTGGAGCATCTTGTCCTGGAACACACAGAGGGAGAGGCAATTCTTGATTTAGTCCTAAGTGCAGCACAGGACCTCATCCAAGAGGAATAGTCCTAAGTGGAGCACAGGACCTGATCCAAGCTGAACCACTCGGTAATAGCAATCATAATGTAATTGAATTCAACTCCCTCGTAGGAGAAAAATGCAAAAGAAAGCCACCCCAGTGGTATTTAACTTTGAAAGGAAAATGAGGAAGCTAGTTAAACCGAAATTAAAAGGAACAGTCTCAAGGGTGAAATGATTGCAAACTGGATGGAGACTATTTACTAACACCTCAACAGAAGCTCCAAGTAAATGTATTCCCCCAAATAAAACAAAAACAAAAATGATCCCAAAGTACCCCACCATGGCTAAATAGGAGAGTAAAAAAGGTGGTTAGAGGCAAAAAGTCACCCTTTAAAAATTGGAAGTCAAATCCTAGTGATAAAAATAGAAAGGAGCATCAACTCTGTCAAGTCAAGTGTAAAAGTATAAGAAGACAGGTCAAAAAATAGTTTGAAGAGCAACTAGCTAAGGACACAAAAACTAATAGCAAAAAATGTTTAAGTACATCAGAAGCAGGAAGCCTGCCAAACAATCAGTGGGACCAATGGACTATCAAGGTGCTAAAGCAGTACTCAAGGAAGACATTTCAGAGAAGTTAAATGAATTCTTTGCCTCAATCTTCACTGCAGAGAACATGAGGGAGATTCCTACACCCGAGCCATTTTTTTTTGGTGACAGATCTGAGGAACTCTCTCAGACTGAGATATCAATACAGTAGGTTTTGGGGCAAATTGATAAATTAAACAGTAATCACTGGGACCAGATGATAGTCACTGAGGAGTTCTGAAGGAACTCAAGTATGAAATTGCAGAATGACTAAGTGTGGTGTGTAAATTGTTGATTAAATCAGCCTCTATACTAGATGACGGGGGGTAGCTAATGTAACACCTATTTTTATAAAAGGCTGCAGAATCAATCCTGGCAATAACAGGCCAGTAAGCCTAACTTCTGTACCAGGCAAATTGGTGGAAACTATCATATAAAACAAAATTATCAGACACATAGATGAATAGTGTTTTGGAGACGAGTCAACACAGCTTTTGTAAAGAGAAATCATGCTTCACCGTTCTACTAGAATTCTTTGAGGTGTCAAAAATATGTAGACAAGGGAGATGCAGTTGATATATTGTACTTGGCCTTTCAGAAAGCCCTTGACAAGGTCTCTCACCAAAGGCTCTTAAGCAGAGTAAGCTGTCATAGGATGAGAGGGAATGTCTATTAATGAATCAGTAACTGTTTAAAAGATAGGAAACAAAGAGTAGAAATAAATGGTCAGTTTTCACAATGGAGAGAGGTAAAGAATGGGACATACACACACACCTCCCGGATCTGTACTGGGACTAGTGCTGTTCAACATATTCAAAACTGATCTGGAAAAAGGCATGAACAGTGAGATGGCAAAATTTGCACAATACAAAATTACTCAAGATAATTAAGTCCAAAGCTGACAGCAAAGCGTTACAAAGGGATTTCACTAGACCAGGTGACAAAATGGCAGATGAAATTCAATGTTGATGAATGCAAAGTAATGCATATTGGAAAACGTAATCCTAACTATACATACAAAATTATGGGGTCTAAATTAATTGTTACCACTCAAGAAAAAGATCTCGTTGTCATCATGGATAGTTCTCTGAAAACATCCTCTTGATATGCAACAACAATCAAAAAGGCTAGCAGAATGTTAGGCACTATTAGGAAAGGGATAGATTATAAAACAGAAAATATCATAATTTCACTAAATAAATCCATGGTATGCCCACACCTTAAATACTGGGTGCAGTTCTGGTCTCCCATTCTCAGAAAAAATCTACAGAAGAACTTCTGAGTTATGTACACCAGAGTTACAAACCGACCAGTCAACCACACCCCTCATTTGGAACCTGAAGTATGCAATCAGGCAGCAGAAGAAATTAACAAAAAAAAGGACAAATACAGTAAAGTACTATGTTAAATGTAAACTACAAAAAAAGGGATTTTTTTTTTAAATTGACAAGGTAAAGGAACTTTTTGTACATGTTTCATTTAAATTAAGATGGTTAAAAGCACCATTTTTTTCCTGCATAGTAAAGATTCAAAGCTATATTAAGTCAATGGTCAATTGCAAACTTTTGTAAGAACTACCATAACATTTCTTCCGAATTATGGGCATTTCAAAATTATGGACTCCCAAGGTGTTTGTAACTCGGAGGTCCTACTATATTAGCCTTTGAAAAAGTACAGAGAAGGGAAACAAAAGTGATTAGAGGCATGGAACAGCTTCCATATGAGGAGAGATTAAAAAGACTGGGACTTTTCATCTTAGAAAAGAGACTACTAAAGGGGATATAATAGAAGACTATAAAACCATGAATGGTATGGAGAAGGTAGATAGGGAAGTGTTATTTACCCCTTAATGTAACACAAGAACAAAATTAATAGCCAGTTTAGAACAAATAAAAGAAAATATTTCGTCACAAAACATACTGTCATCTCTTTGCCACAGGATGTTGTGAAAGCCAAAAGTATAATTATGTTAAAAAGAAAGAATTAGATATATTCATGGAGGGTCCATCAATGCCTATTAGCCAACATGGTCAGGGATGTAGTCCCAAACTCCTGGTGTCCCTAAACTTCTGATTGCCAGTGTGCCCTGTTCTATTCATTCCCCCTGAAGCATCTATCACTGGCCACAGTCAGAAACAGGATACTGGGCTTGATGGACCATTGGTCTGATTCAGTATGGCTCTTATGTTATCTCTGTGGTATGATCATTGATCATTAAAAACATCACAGAGCACATACAAGATTATACAAATTATATTTGTACATGGCGGTACAATCATTTGTATAGGTATTTAATGCCTCATTACCTAATTTTTGCGCTCTCTCTCTCTCTATATATATATGTATATATGTATACACGCGTAAATTAAAGGTGCGATCTGTCTATATATAGGTAACAACATAAAGGCTCAGTGCTACTTCAGTGTTTGGTCAGCTTTAGTCAAAAGCTTAACTAAACAGATGGAGTCTGAAGTGCATTGGGCAGTTTGTCAGGTTTTGGTTCTGTTGCCATGCCAATGGAAGTAGGTTTCAGAAATGAGGGCCCTCCATTGCAAACACTTTTCCTGCAGTACAGCAGAGTTCATCTCTAGAAACCAGCAGTGAGACCAACTGGGTGGGAGAATTACTGGACTACTTGGGATCTGGCCCAACTTATGTTGCTGGCCATACTCTGTGGTTTTCTTTGGTGTGAAATACTTTCTTATGGTTGGATCACCAGTTCGTCATTAACTCAGGACTGATCTCACTCAAGTTTTTTAGGAAATATAATTTGTATTTCACAAACCATGATGTACATTGTAAGCCACTGCACTTGAGGATATCACTAAACTCTGCTAATGTCAATGGCTTTGTTTATTTTGCACAGACCTTCACAGAGGGAAACACAAAAGGAAATTAGAACAAAACCTACAAAAAAGGTGAACAAAATAATTGATATAAACAAAATATGGCTGGCATATGGGATGGCACAAAGGTTTTATTGCCAGTTATTTGAGAAGACTGCCATGACTTATTTATGACTCCACTGACGGCAAAACAAATTTTATACAGTAACATCCCATACCATCACAAATTGTATATTTCTCACACATTCATTCAGATGCTGCCTATATACCTAGAAAAACAGTGAACTGACTGGAATGTTTTGAAGACACTCATAGGTGGACTTTGACAGATATCTCTGGGGAGAGAGCTTCCATAGGATTATGGCTCAGAACCAAGAAGACCTTGTTCAGTTCATATCAAACCTCAGAATGGAGAGCAAGGACAATCCTACCAACCTCAGCTTCCTTGGACAGATATAAAAAGAGAAACATGAATAAATACATATTCTTCTATTTTATAAAATGGAGAAATCTAATGATTTCATAATACTAATATTTATGTTTCTGCCATTCAATATGGCCACCAGGACTATATTCAAAATAGAAAGTTACCACCATTATGATCAGTAAGAAAGGGATGTGAGATTATAGTAAAATGAGCAATTAAGATTGGCATGAGTCTTGTTAATTCAAGGATGTATGTTTTTGTAGCTTTTGAATGATAGTGTAAAGTGAACTAATGATGTGAGATAAGAGCATGGGAGGAAAGTAGCAGAAAGCTGGCTGAAATAAATCAGTTTTAGGAGGGATTTCCAGGAAAGAGCATGAGGTTGCCTACAAGAGAAGGAAGGCTATTACTATATAGCATACAGACTCACTTCAACTATGAGCCAATATTTAAAAAGATAGGTATGCATACATATTTGCATATGCTTATGCTGTGCATGAAAATATTCTGTATTTGTATGGGCCTATGTCCAGTCCCCTCTGGGTACTGTTGTGTGCAATTATATGTGTCTAACTTAGAAAATCAGCCCTTTACTGATTAGCTCGGCATGTGGAGGAAGGAATGATAGAGAACTATTTTGACTGCAGCTCTTCGGATGTCATGAAGAAAAGGATGGGAAAGTGAAGGCTGGAGGGCAAGTGGTTGTGGTAATCAATGTGGTAGATAACTGGGGCATGGACTAGCGTCAGCAAGGATATAGAGAATGTAAGGGCCCAGAAGGGGTGAAGCAGAGAAGATTAATTATGGAAATTCTGCAGAGGAAGAAGTAGAAGAAATGAGCAAGTGTCTGAATCTGGGAGAAGAAAAGTAGGGCTGAGGAAGAGGAGCCTATGTTGTGAACCTGAGTGATGGGAAGGATGACGATGACAGCTGATGGTAATGATGTTACTCAGAAGAGAATTGAATGTGTGAGAGCCCAACTTTAAAATATAATTCAGTTTTCACTCTTTTTTCTGCAAGCTTTTCACCCTGTCTCTCTGCAGTAACTTAGCAAGCATAGCTATGTGGTTGAAATGAAGTTTGCTTGCCAATGTTTTCTTACTCAGCACATTGATTCAGTTACTTTGCTTGATGAGAAATCCAGAGTACATATGAGTTATTACTGTGAATATTTTCCATTATTAACATTGAGCCTTTATAAAGTAAATGGTACCAAATGGAAGAGACTAAGTACAATGAGACATATATCACACCTGTGCCTGTAGGTCAAGGGATTCATGAAAATATAGATGTCTTTAATGAAACAAGTTATAGAAGTATAAAAAGGTGCCTTTGGTAGAAATGAATTAATAAAGCTGTGTTTTAATGTGTTAGAATTTCCGTTCCTATGGTTAGGTTAATGACAGCATTTCCACTTTAAATACTGTTGTTTATGGGAAGTATATAACAAATAGCAGATTAAGGATGGATTCGTGGATCCAGGCCCCAGGATGGGAAGGTCTCAAAAGCCACCAAACTTTGGATCAGCATATATGTAGAAGGAGGCCCACTGTATGAGAAACATGGGGCCAGAAGAGGTCTTAGGCACAAGAGCTTGCAGACCACTGTAGAGATGACTCTGGGTTCTCACAATTTTTCTGCCTCCTAATAGTTCAGTGTGTCACCATGGAACAAGATCTGAGGTTGTGTGAGGAAATGCCATATTCAAACAGGAGGAGGAAAACAAAATGGGAGATGTGCAGCAAGCTCAGCAAGGAAACTACTGCATCCGCCAGGATTTAGATCCAACATCTCTCTCTCTCCCTGCAACTCCATCCAACCCCCAAAAAATCTTGTTGAGGGTGTGTGGTATCCCAACACTAGGAGGGCATGTATGCGAAGAAGAAAAGGAGGAAGGAAAAGCACTATGGGAAGGGCATGCTCTGAATATACATGAATATGGGCAGAGATGTGGGAGGAGGGCAGAGAGAGAGAGACCCACACCCATAGTGAGGATTTGGACCAACAAGGGCAAAAGGACAGCACTGTGTCTGTGTCTTACTGAAAGTTGTTAGTGATAGGTAGGAGGTTGGGGTCAGTGAAGTGAGAGATTTGAGAGTGGAGTAGAACTAGACAGGATAGAATAAAGGAAATGAGGGAAAGAAAAAGAAAAAAACAGAAGTTGAAGAAGTAAAAGAAATTAAACTGAAAAACAGGCACTGGAAAGGGTGGAGAGAAAAAAAATAATGCAAATTGAAGGAAGGAAATTGAGGTAAACTGACAGAAAACCAAAGAAACAGAGGGACATTTACTAAATGAATTTAAAGAGCAGTTGAAACCAAGAAGAGGGTCAGAGTGACTGCCTTAATTATTATTATTAAGCACAAAGAGTACAGAATTGTATTGCTGTACCCCATCAGTATACAATGGGGAATATTACGGATCAAATGCTAGGCTGAGGTTAGAATCTCCCTGTTTTTGTTGATTTGCGTCAGATCCTTAAATTTCTCCAATCATTTGTATACTGATAGACTCCATGGAAAAGACTCAATGGGGTTCTGTATCGTATATTATCTGGACTATGTTAAAAAACCTTACATTAGAGAACAAGAGAGAGCTGTCTTAAAAACTAAAAGTGGGCACTCAGTAGGAGAGACATACCAGAGCTAATGTTAAATTGTATCCTTTGAGCCACATATTTCCTTTTGGGTGAGGGATTATCACTTTCCTTAAATACAAACAGAAAGAAAGCTGGCACTTTTCAGTAAGCTTCTGCTTTGTCCCACTTTCCTTTGTTGTCCCACCTTCAAAAATACAGCTATCGGTCCACTTAAGTGCTGGGTGGGTTGACAAATTTATTAAGGACAGTGAAATAAAATGTTTCTTTTTATTGTATGCAGTGTAGTTGTAGCTGAGTTGGTCCCAGGATATTAGAGAGACAAGGTGGATAAGGTAGTAGCGTCTCTTGTTGAGACAGACAAATTTTCAAGCTTACACTTTTATTGAAGAAGAGCTCTGTGTAAGCTTAAGAGCTTGTCTCTCACCAACAGAAATTGGTCCAATAAAAGATATTACCTCACCCACCTTGTCTCTTTTTTTTAGTAGTATTATCAGAAGAAATCTGATTTTGGTTCAACTCTTGCTGTAAGTGTGCCTGTAATGGTGCCTTTGTCTCCTGGTCGGAGGGAGGCCACTCAGGCTCGTCCTGCTGGGTCAGGGCCAGAATCTGTCCAACCGGCAAGAACCTCCCAGTAGGGCTGCGCAATTGACATTCCCTACCAGGCTTTAGCATCTCCAGTAGGCAGCCCTGAAACACAGTCTATCCGGGGTGGCTTTGGCCTGGGTGGGGCTCAGGCAGCCAGCAAACACACAGTCTCTAAGGGGCTGGCTGTAGCCTGAGTGGAGTTCAAGCAGACAGCAAACAAACAGTCTTTAAAGGTGAGTGGTAAGGGCGCTCCTGTCCTGGACTAGAGCCTCCTTGCACTGTGTAGGGGGTCAGCCAACTGGAGTGGGATGGCAGGGGGACGAGGGCCCATCCTACTCCACTGCATTCCAGCCCAGGGCCCGGGCAGGGGCAGAATTGGCTGCCCCTGTGTTGGTGGGGATCCAGCCACAACACGCCGACTGAGCCACTCCGGGCTCTGCAGCCAGCTGCTCCATGGCTGCCCCTGGGCTACTTCCTGCCTCCCTGGGGTTCGGTACCTGCGGCCTCCAGGCCTCTCCCAGCTCTTCAGGGTAAACCGCAGCAGGTACTCCGGGCCAGTCATCATCCACGTCTGGGGATCGGGAACAACCAGGCGCAGGTTCCTCTCAGGGCCTCTGGAGAACCAGCCAAGCGACCTTCTCCATAGCAGGCTCTCCCCCAACTGAGCTGCAAGGCCAGTCTTTTATACTTCCGGCCTTGCCCCGGTCCTTCCGGCAAGGGGGGCAGGGCAATCTAGGCCCTGCCCTCCAAGGGGCCTGTAATGGTGCCTCGTTCTCATGCTCAGAGGGAGGCCACTCAGACTCACTACAGTGCCCATTTAATACAGTATTATATATTCCAGATAAAATTATTTGTCAACATGCTAGTAGCTAATTTATAAAACCATGATAAGATAGATGCTTTTATGATGTCACCACTTGTAAAATTGCTGAACTAGAGCATTCTGCTGAATGAGTTCCCAGCTCCATTGCAAACAGTTTCCATTTGCCTGTCACTTTGCTTTAAACTGCACTGCATGTTATTACTTCATCCCTTACTCTCCTGGCAGCTTGAGTTCCCAGCTAGAAAAAGGAACACAAATTTTTTCCAGACCTTAAAGTGTATCTACAAAATAAGGACCTGCAAGCTATTGAGCACACTATACTCCCAGTGACTTTAGCTGAAGTTAAGTACAACAAAGGATCAAGCCCTTCAAAAACATAAAGATAAAAAGGTGAGCTTATCAGAGGAGCCTAACAAATGTAGGTGCCCAACTCCTTTTAATTTGAAAATGCCAACAATAAAATGTATAACAATAAAAATATACCGTACTTTGTAATGTCACATTTATTATAGTATTTTTTTTTTGTCTCTAAAACTAATCAGTGCAACTAGGAGATGCATTACTTAGACATTTAACTGCTCAATCTTGCCTGAAAATAGTATACATGGTATTTATGAAAATAGATTTAAATACCCATGAAAAGTTACTCTGAAAGAAAAGCGCATTTCGCTAATCCAGACTCTGCAGCATATGCACACGCACACTGGTGAGTTCTCCCATGTCTCAAAAAATATTTAATAGCAGATTTTTATAGTGAGGTTAATTAAAATGATTGTTACTTTTCCAAAATGTGCTGCTTAATATTATGAAATATTGTAAATAATCAAAACTGTAGTGTGCAACAGCTGCCTATAGATAACTAAAAAGTGTCACAAAATGTATATTGCATTTTTATTGTGTTTGCACATGCCCTGATTCAGCAGAGTGCTTAATTTAAAAAACTGAAGTCAACAGGACTTAAATTAAATGCTTTGCTGAGTAGGGTTGTGTTTAGGAACATGCCATTCATGAGTTAGGCTATGTCTACACAGTTGAGTTGACTTAAGTTACATTGATGTTCATCCACTGCTGTAATTAAACTGCTTTTGCACATCCACACAACACTCATGATGGAAGTGCACGTGCACAGTTAGTGCTCTTGCATTGACAGAGAGAGCAGTGCACTGTGGGTATCTATCCCACTGTGCAACTCGCCACAGTCTACCACTGGGTGTTCTGGAAAGGGATTGCAGTGCCTCAGGCTCAGCATCCCATGATGCAGTTTTCTTCATCTCATCATTCCATGGACTTCCTACTACATTTCATGCCACTTTTCAACAGCCTCTGTAAACTGCGCACCCACCACCTCTGTCTGAAAACATTGATCCTGCACTGCTCTCCAATATTGTGATGAGCATTATGAACACAACGTGGCTAATGCTGCAGTATTTCATGAACTGCTAATCTCATGATGACACCATGCTTTTGGCATTCATGCCGTGGCTCCACATTGTGGGCCATCGGTTCTGGGTGTGAGAAACAAACAGCAAGTGGTGGGATCACATTGTTATGCAAGTATAGGATGACAAGTGGTGGCTGCAGAGCTTTTGGATGCACAAAACCACATTCCTGAAAGTCTGTGTGGCATGCACCTCTATCCTCTGGTGCAAGAACAACAAAATGAGAGCTGCCTTAATGGTGGAGAAATGAGTGACAGTCATCCTGTGGAACTCCGACTGCTACCAATCAATCGCAAATCAGTTTGGAGTGGAGAAGTCCACTGTGGGGGTTATGGTGATGCAAGTGTGCAGGCCCATTAACCACCTCCTGATACAAAGGACTGTGACTCTTGGCAATGTGTGTGAAATAATGGATGACTTTGTGGCAGGGCAATAGATATCCCCATTTTGGCCCCAGGCCACCTAGCAACAGAGTACATCAACGGAAAGGACTACTTTTCTATGATATTGCAATCACTGGTGGATCACTGGGGTCATTTCACCAACATTACTGCGAGGTGGTCAGGGAAGGTGCATCACACACACATCTTCAGGAACGCTGTCCTGTAAAGAAAGCTTCAAGCAGGGACTTTCTTTTCAGACCAGAAGATTCCAGCTGGGAATGTGGAAATGCTAATAGTGATTCTTGGAGACCCAGCATACCCCTTTCTCCTGTGGCTCATGAAGCCTTACACCAGAAACCTTGATTGCAGAAGGAGCAGTTCAGCAGGTGCAGAATGCCTGTCGAATGTGCCTTTAGCTGCTTAAAGGGTCTCTGGTGCTGCCTTTTTGCCAGGTTAGACCTCAATGGGGAAAATATTCCCATAGCTGCCTGCTCTGCTCTGCATAATGTTTGTGAAGCTAAGGGGGAGAACTTTCCACAGGGGTGGATCATTGAGGTGGATTGGCTGGCTGCTGTTTTTGAGCAGCCAGATACCAGAGCTGTTAAAGGGACTCAGTGAGGAGTTATTTGAATTAGGGAGGCTTTAAAGGAGCATTTTGAAAATGATCCACAATAGTGTGGGCTTCTGTAATGCACTGAGCCACAGTATGAACTTTGTAATGATTGCTGTGTGTACATTAATTTTACAATGCAAATGAACCGATTCCAATTGTGTGTGAATTCCATCAGAAGCCACACTATGTAGGAGACAAATAGAGATGCCTTCTCTTTTTATAAGTAATTTTTTATTAAATGCCTATGCAAACATTTCTATGCTCTGCAAGGAACATGAAAATCAAGAACCAGACAGTGGGAATAAGCAACGGGATGGATCACTCAATGATTACCTGTTCTGCTCATTCCCTCTAGGGCACCTGGCATTGGCCACTGTCAGAAGACAGGATACTGGGCTAGATGGACATTTGGTCTGACCCAGTATGGCTGTTCTTATGTATGTTCTTATGAGTGTATGTCCAGCTGTCATTGTGAAACATGTCCCTTGGGGTGAAGTGCATGGGGTACTGAGATAGCCTGGGAACATGCAAGGAATGTGTGTGTGGGGGGAGTGTTGGGAGGGCATGGAAGGCAGTTCTGTATGGGCTGCAAGGGGAGGTGAGCATGGATGTGTGCCATCTGAAGTTCAGTCAGGGACCTCAGTACGTCTGTCTGGTCCTGAAGCAGCTGAATCATCCACTCATGCACCTGTTTCCTATCCTGGCTATCCATTTGCAGTTTCTCATTGATAGCCCTCTCTCCATGCTCTCTGCTTGCAATCTGAAGCCTCAGAGGATTGCAGCACCTCCTGGAACATGTCTTCCTTACTCCTGTTTTGTCTTCTTTTCAGAAGAAGCTGCTAAGTTGGTGTGCAGGAGATGACCCTCCAGGGCACATCTGCAGATGCTAAAGAAACAATAGACGGAGGCATTATTGTGAGTGCACACTCAGCCTTGATCAAAATAAGTTAGAAACACCACTTTCTCACTTTCCCTTAGCAGGCACTTTCCCTTAGGAGTTCGGCCTGAGGGGAGGAGAGGGTCTGGTCCAAAGGGTAGGAGGTGGTTCAGAGAGGTATCACTACAAGTGCCTATTCTGAATACTGGCATCATTTTCTACAGGAGGGGGTGATAGCATCTGATATCTCACTCCTGAGGGTAATCAAGGATGCAGCTCCTGCATGTGTGCAGCTGCAGACCAGGTCTATATGTTGCTTGCCTATGTGCTGCTATGGTACCTGCAGAAGTAATTGCCAATTGGCCTGGCAAAGTTTCCTACTGAAGGGAAAGAAACAAGGCAGCCTTCACAAGAAACCTTCAGCAGAGGATTGCAGAATACCTCCAGGAAACAAAATTTCCTAGAGATCTCTTTGGAGGATTGCCAGGACATCCCAGTGTGCATAAACAAACTTTTATGCAGGGCCCCCATCTGCCTATCTGCAGGGGGGAATGAGAAGCAGTTACAAACTGTGCCTGTGTTGGTTATTTCAATCCCTCTTCTATCCTGATTAAAAAAAGCAGAGCACTACCTCACATCTCCCTGCACTATCAAAGCACAATGAATACTTACCGGAGTTTCCTTCTCCTGTGTCAGGCACACCAGAGCTGGAGTGCTGGGACTGGTTCTGGATGTTAAAAAGAGGTCCTGGCTCACAATGCCACTGAACGTCCCTGTTGCCTGTCCTCCATCTTCCTCCAACTCCACTTCCTTGTCCACCACATCATCAGAGTTCACTCTGCTAACCTCCATCTCCAGCCCCTCTGAAGTATCCATGGGGCTCTTGGTGATGGAGGTGGGGTCACTGCCAAGGATGGTATGCAGCTCCTTATAGAAGTGATGTGTCTTTGTTGATGCAGTAGACCAATGATTGCCTCCGTTGCCTCCTGGTACACCACCCTCAGCTCTTTGATCTTTGCACAGCACTGCTACATGTCCCTATTGTACCCCTTCTCTTCCACAAGTTATCTGCCAATAGGCATCAAAGTTCCTCTGCTGGAGTGGAGCTGTGACTGCACAGCTTCCTCTCCCCACAGACCCAGCAGATCCAATAACCCCAGTGTATTCCAGGCAGGAGCGCATTTGCTGCAGGGAGCCAGCATGGTCAGTTGGGCAGTTGCTATGTGAGCTCTCCACGCCAAGCAAACAGAGGAATTTCGAAAATTGCTGGGGCTTTAAAGGGGGAAGGGACTCATGCCTGTGTACCTGGCTTCATGGCAACGGAGTTCAAACTGGTGACCAAAGTGGTCACAAAGGGCATTGTGGGATGCCTCCTGCAGACCACTTAGGGTGACATAAGCAACGCAGTGTCTACACTGACACTGCATTGCTCTACCTACTTCACCTTAAGCACTATGCCTCTTATCCAGGTGGTTTTATCATGTTGGCATAGCAGGAGAGTTAACTCGGTGGGAGGAACATTGCAGTGTGTACACATCCACAGTTAGGTCGATGTAAACTGCCTAATGTTGACTTCACTGTGTAGTGTAGACATGGCGTTAGATTCTACTGTATATTACAGCAAGATTTAATTTGTTTTTCCTTAACTGGATATTTTTAAAGAATGTTGCAGTACAGTAATGGGACCCTGAAGTTGGTACAAGTCTACAACTTGTATAAATTGTGTTTTCCAATTCCAACAGAAGAGCAACTTTCTTGTCTAATAATTCTAAGCCATTTGCACTGTATTAGGCACTTTCACTGACTGTATTGAAGTATCACATGGTATTACTAACAAGCAGATTTCAAGTGCCCTACAGCAGATGTAGTCCCAGATCTAGAGTCTCTTCTTTGTGGGAGGGGCTGTACATAGCCTATTTTATTACCATGGGGTTATAAGTATCTGTTGTCAGACGCCACCGAATTCTGTTTGATATTATGAACTTTCTTTATGCTTATGCCTTTATGGCTATCTTTTGTTGTATTTTTACATAGTAGCTTTTGTGTTTGGGGCACCTGAGTTGTTTGCCTCTGAATGGGCCAGTCATTAAGGATCAGCAGCAATTGAATAGCCTGGTCTAGCCAAACAATGAGATGGCAGTAACCCAGGCAGAACTGGTTTTCTTTATCTGGTCTGCAGGGAGAGGGGTTGAAGCAGTGATATTTCCCCAGCAGGAAGGAGAACAAAGACAGAGGTTTGAGAAATGGCTTTTAAAAATGAGATGTTGAGGGGGTACTGGGGAGAAAAGGAGCTTAGGTAGGAGTGAGAGGAGACTTCAATGGTCCAGATGAGAAGCCTGACCTAGAGGAGTGAGGTCCAGGAGAGGGGACCCAGAATCCTGAAAGGACTCTGCTGACAAAATCCCAAAGAATGCTCAAGACTGGTGAAGAAACTGAGGCAGGAAATGATGTACAGGTATTTAATTGTTTTGCCTAGATCTGTATATCTCTTGTGCTGTCTCTGAGTAAAGCATGGGTGTTTTTTTTAGAAATCCCTCTGTAAATCTGTGTGGTGATTGCTACATTTATCACATGTCCCTGAAGGCTTAACTGTAAACTACAGTACTCACAAGGGTCGAGCTCTGGGGAGTATGTGCTTCATCTGCTGAGGAGTCTAGGGGAGTACAGCACTGGTCTTGGGGTGTATGGGAGCTGGACCCTGGGAAAGTCTGTACTCCAGGAATGAGCCTAGAAACCAAGAAAGAGACAGTGCTCTCTGAGCCTACCCAGCAGCCAGGTGAGAGTCCAGCAATGGAGACCTTGACCAGCTCGGTGACACATACCCATTCAATCCCTGGCCATTTTGTTTATACTGCTAAGAAAATCCCTTGTGGTTGTAGTTTTATGAAGTGAACACCTGTCTACTAAGAACTGGACTGAGGCTACCAACACATTGAATGCAAGCTACCAAAGATAATGGTACATATCATAGTGGCACATAGTGGTACAAGTGTTTCCTGAGACACCCATTACATGTGACAGCATCTGATGAAATAAAGTAACGGTAAATATAAACTAAGCAAACTCCTGTTTACAGTGATAAAAAAAATTTCCATTTCAGTTTTTTACAACCTTTAATTAAGTTTCTCCACTATTATACATCAAAATTTGCTGGTCCCTTGCATGGTTGCTTAAGATACTTAATCTTTCAAAATGTTGTCAAATGTATGTGGAAGGAAGCTTGCGTTGCTTTTGATTTGCTGTATTTGGTTCCTGCAATGTATGGTACATAGCAGCAAGATCTTATATTGCCTGAATAGAAATTTACACAAGAATGTGCCATTCACACTAGTGGGAACTGTGCCTGCACAAATATACCTACTTTAGTAGGTAGATGTAACAGAATTCAGTGTTTTGCTGGTAATATATCTGTAACCCTTCTGCCCCTCTGAGTTGGCAGCAACAAGGGCCGGGTTCAGTATCCAGGGGTTCCGTTTCAGTAACACAATGCATAACCGGCTCGAGCCCCCACCCAGTGACCTGGGACACTCAGATATCACACCCCCCTGAGCGCCTCTAGGAGGCAATACTTCCCCTCTCGCAAGCACGGAGTCTGAGTGTAGCAAAATCTTTTTTAATAAAGGAAGGAATCAATGCGGCATCCCATTGTAGAAACACCACAAACAGGGTTATAACACAAACCATAAACAAAAACCCACCTCCAAGTACATTTGGCACTGTCCTTTTTCCGCTTAGGGTTTTAAGTCCAATCACCCCAAAGTCCAACAACCCAAAAGTCTCTGGTCAATGCCACCCCAGAGTTCGAGAGTCTATCTGTAGAGGTCCCTCCCCCCAGCCTGGGTAGAAAGGGGCACCTTACGTGGTCCGGGGCCAACTGCCCTGCCTCTCCGTGGGTTCTGCTTCCGCCTTCTCCACGAACTGCTCCGCTTTACCAGCTGCTCCACTCTGCTCCTCCAGCTGTCCTCAGGAACTGCTCCGCTCCACCAGCTGCTCTGCTCCATGAGCTGCTCTGCAAAATTGCTCGGCTCCACTCACTCTGTGGGCCGCGCCACCCGTCCCACAGCTACTCCGCTCTGCTGCCACCAGCTGTCCCGTGATCCGCTCCAGCCGTCACCGCAACTGCTCCACTCCGCCAGCTGCTCTGTTCCACAGTATATCTTCAGGCTCCCCGACTAGTTAGCACAGTACCCAGTGCTCTCAGCTCAGTCATTTCAGCTCTTTTGTGATTTCAGCTCTTAGTAGGGGAGCCCCAGTGCTAGTGCACCATTAGCCCAAAGTGCATTCAGCTCAGTCACCTGTATCTAGATTCTTGGGGAATAACAAAATCAACTGACATTCCACAGTGGAGAGAGGAGGGGGTGCAACTGGTGCTTCTGGCTCCACAAGGAGCCTGCACCACCAGGCACAGATACCTGTCCCCAGCCTCTCTACTTCACTGGGTTTTGGAACCCATGTCCCATGTCTAGCAAGTACCACCCAACTGAGGGTGAGTCATTTGTCACCAAGCAGTCCCACCGCTCAGCAGTCTGGGATAGGGTGGGCGTGCCTATGCAAATACACTCTCTGACATTCTTTCCACCAGATGTCAGGGTAGAGCTTATCCTGACTCTGCTTACATATCTATAATCTAATTTTAGGCGCATTGACATTTCTTCTTAAGAAAATGAATGGAAGGCATTTTAGAACTTCTTCAACTATTGCTCACGAGATTTTTTTTTTCAATTTTTAATTTATTTGGAGTTTTTTTAATCTTAGACATGCTATACTTGGTGGTCATTTGCTGACAAATGGATGCTGAAATGAATTCTCATAAGGTAATCAAAATAAACTCACCCATAGAACAGTGTGGCAAGAATTCTTGCCATCTAACCAATTGGGAGATTATTGTTCATGGCATTTTCCCAGTGAGAATGGGAGAGAAATGACAGTGTTGTGAAACCTTTAGGGCTACTTCTAATAATGTAACATCTGTTAGAAATCAGTATAAAAGTGTTTTTATGTACCCTATAATAAAAAGCAACCGACAATGGTGTTTATGTTGGAACGGCAAGCTGTAAACTGTAAATTGTTGTAGTGTGTAAAATTCATTGCTATAGCTACGGTGCAGCAAAACACTGATTTTGTGTCTTAAATGAATGCATCTGGAACTAGACGTTTCAAAAAATAAAAAAGAACCACTAAAGGCCAAAACTGTGACCAACCCATTTTGCCTCCTACTTATCTTGATGCACTCCACCCCTAGGGTTCACGAGATAACTTTCACCTGAGCTCAGGATGTGGACTTGTATTTCTTTTGCTTTTCTACTTGATATTCTCTTAAATAAAATGTTTAGTGAAAGAAAATTTGGCCCCTTCAGCAATTGCCACCGGCTTTGCCTACTATTTACAAATTATCATTGGCTCTTCTGCCTTTAACCCTCATTCCGTATAGCTTGCTTAAACCTTTCATTTTTAAAATCAGATTTCATTTGTAAAAGCCCTTTTCTGCCATCTCGTTGGCAGCAGCACATCAGGCCATTTCTGAGCCAAATGAAACTCAGTGCCATCCTCCCCGCCCTCTATCTCTTCTGGCCTTTTGAGCTCCCAGACCCGCTGAACTAAATAGTATTCCAACACCTCCTTAAATACCTGAGAAAATCAACCACAGTCCTTATGAACTGGAGGTATTTACTCTATTTAGTTACATCATTGTGCTATTAGGGGTGTTTTGCTGCTTTTTTGCCACCATAAAACTTTAATAAATCAGACTAACTCTAAGACAGTTTGCAGCAGAGTATGCTCTATAGGAAGGATATTGTTTTATGATGCAACATATCCAGAATTTTATTAACTTAACTGCTGGAGAGGATTTTTTTGACATTGGTAAAACTTACATTAGCTATACAAGTGAATCATATTTGTCTCGTCGGCTGTTCTTACTTCAAGAGTAAGACAGAAGGAATTGCTGTTATTATTTCATGGCCCTTTCGCAGACAAGAAAGCTTTGATGTAGGATTTTCAAGATTTCTGCAGGGAGTTTTTCATTAAAACCTAATTCTGCCGGGAAGGGAAATGGAGTAAAGGATGAATGTCATTTGGTTGACATTAGCTGGCAGATTAAAGTTACACAAGACATCATTTGAAACATGAATACAATTCTAAATTATCCCAAAGGCTCTGCAGCATCTTTGTTGTTCTGACACATGGAAGACCTTTATTTGAGAAAGAACATTAGACCTGACGGAGATCATCTGTTGGAAAACAACCAGGTGACCAGTGCAAAGAATTAGGAATATTGGACAAAATGGTACTGAAAGCTTGACAGATATAATGAGGTACCAAAACTCCTGCTGCATCAGAAAGGATTTGTTTTTATGCGGGGGGAGGGACGACTGCACAGCATACGTCATGTTGAAATGCACTTTTTTTCAATCATCAAGTCCAATTCCCCTTTACCCTTTAGGTGCTTTATGCTATTTCAGCCACGTAAATGGGCTCTAAAAACAATGAATTTGCATGCTGGGTAATACCCCTAGCTCGGCACTTCCTTAGCGGATGTAGAATCAGTATAGCATGTTGTACAATCTGTCTTTGAAGCTCGTAGTACAGGGAGCGTCTGGCCAGTCTCAGTTTTTGCAAGACCCCGGAGGAAATTAGACAACTGAGCATAAATTAGAGCAGCCACAAAACTACTTTAATTTATGCTGTGAGCTGGACAAGCCCCCAGACAGCTCCGGTATTATAGGAAGACAGATGGTGTAAACTTCACCTGTCCTTGACTTAGTTCCTGAGCTGAGTGTAGCTGAGACAGGATGGAGAATCAGCCCCATTATTAATCCATATATCTTTGTCTAAAATTCTAATTTTTAGGAGTTAGCACCAAGGCTGTGTTCTCCATTCTATCTCAGCAAAAAAGTCACCATCAGCCTGTAGCATGGAAAGTTAATGGTCACATCCCCAGATGCAAGGAGCACTTGGTGCAGCTGAAGGGCAAAGTATACAACAGGGGTCGGCAACCTTTCAGAAGTGCTGTGCCGAGTATTCATTTATTCACTCTAATTTAAGGTTTTAATCTTTTTAGAAGGTCTCTTTCTATAAGTCTATAATATATAACTAAACTATTGTTGTATGTAAAGTAAATAAGGTTTTTAAAATGTTTAAGAAACTTCATTTAAAATTAAATTAAAATGCAGAGCCCCCCAGACCAATGGCCAGGACCCAGGCAGTGTAAGTGCCACTGAAAATCAGCTCATGTGCCGCCTTCGGCACCCGTGCCATAGGTTGCTCACCCCTGGTATACAAGGATACTTTTTTTATTTCCCTGATTTTAAGGCCATTGTATGTGTACTTGTGCCCTGGTCCAAATTAGAGCAGCCTACAGGATGCTGTTACCTGAACCTTCTGTCAACCCCCCCACATGGCAATTATGGCAGGCAGGGACTTCTGGATCACCATGGTAGAGTGGATGCATAGCTATATAAACCTTTAGGGAGGGGTGGCATAGCAGGCAATAGTGGAGGTTCTATGCCACACAAGTATCCCTTCTCCAAGGAGGACATTTTCCAGTTACTGTATATGCCAATTTTAGGGCCACTTCACTGAGGATGAATGGCACAAAGCAGCTAGAGTGTTTCTCAGTTCTCAGGCCTCTGGTGTTTCAGTGAACTATGGGTGCTGTAGAGAAAAAGGAAAATGGGACAAGGCAGAAAATGAACTATAAAAATGAAACATGACTGGAGAAATATAAGCAAATGCAATGAGAGGTTCAGTGTTTATCCTGTGGAAAAAAGCGAGGTATTCCCTGAGCAAAACATGCTTCTAAGAGACTAGTAGAGATGGGTCCAAACAAAACCCTCAGATTTAAAAGTCCCTGAGCTTTGGGCACTTACTCAGCTATGAACATGTCTCAAGAATAGACTATACCTTCTCATCTGAAAATGAATGCTGAGTTCCTCACTTCTGTGTATTTTTCACTAATTCCTACTGTCAGAGGATCTCTACTTGTCTAGAAGCCAAAAGGAATCAAATTTGACTAGCTGTGTTAACTAACACATTTCTGGTCATAGGAACAATAAGTCTGCAGCTCTAAGTTTAATCAAAGCAATGTAACTCAATAACCCATTTAAAAACATCATCATTAATCCCTTTAAACATCATCATCGTCTTCACCATTATCCCTCTGAAAACCTTGCCAAGTTTTAGCATTATCAATTTCAATTAACAGTAGTGGTTTGCTGAGGATATCTGTCTGGACTGAATAACCTTCAGCAGCTTAATAACACACACTCCATTTCAGATAAGGCAGTTTCCTTAACTTTTATTAAAAGACTGTAATTCATGTATAGTACCATTTTTTGATACAGGAAAGCATATTTATTAAAAATAAAACAAACCCTTACCTTGATGAGATGTCCTTATTGGCAACTTGTTTGGCAGGCTGGTAAATGCTGTGGAAGTCAAAACTAAGAAGAAAATCCAAAGCAAAACCTAAAGAAATTTAAAGAAAAGCCAGACCAACAGTGGATTCAAGAATATGTTTATCATGCTGCACTTTGATGCACTGAGTAAACAGATGCTGAGAGTTCAGGACCCTAAGGTCTGACCCTTCTCATTTGCATTTCCTTACTGTCTAGTCTGTGTACAAAGTGGCATTAGTTTGAGCACATAATTTAGTGCTAAATGTGTTGAATTGCAGTCATATTTTACAATGGTGATCTCCATGCAGACAGATACAGAAAGCAGCCTGCAATATTTGTACTGCAGAATATCTGATATAAAGGTACTTGATACGACCCATTCAGCAAGAAACCCACTGAAACAAAAAGTGGGGGAGTTTTGTAGAGCTGTTTAAAAATCTCTTTTCATTTAATTTCACATCCTATTAATAACTCTATATTAGTCATTTAAGCTTCACTGTGAAAATTCTACAGTATCTAAACATTCATACAGATTTGAGACTATAATATCACCAGTTTGGGAGAGATTATTGCTATTAATCCTTGAAAATTGGACATACTCCCTTGCATGAGTTTCCATTAATTAATATAACAGCAATTTCAATTATTTTGCTGTTTATAGCCCAAATTCTCTTCTAGCACGTACAAGTGCCTTACTTGCTAGGGATCTTTAATCACAAGAGGAGTGAGGGAATTAACTGAGCACATACCCATATATTTTTCAAAGAAATGCATGGATTTTAGCAATGCAGTTTCCATTAAAGTGAATGAGTTCTGAAGCTAAATCCCCTTACAATCAAAGTTTAATTGAATGGTTCTGGGTTTAGAAGCATATACTGTAGCTAGAGAATTCAAAGGTTAAATGGGTATGTCCCAGAAAACTGGTTACTGTGTCTGCCTAAAAGAGATTTATCCCTATTGCTGGGTGAATCTCCCACTTTAACTGCCTCTCCACTGGCTTCAAAGCAATTAATTGTCTCATATAAAAACTTTCCACTCACCCTCTTTTGTCTTTGATGAGAGAATGAAAGCGAATTTCAGTAAAATGAAATCAGTCTTAATGGACCAGCAAAAAACAGTTGCCTTAAACAATTAAGTACCTAAGACTATGTCAACACTAGCACTTAAAGTCTTTAAACCATGATTTGAGGCCTTCTGTAACTCAGAGGATAGAAGTCTATTTCAGGAGTGGATGGATGAGGTTCTGTGGCCTGCGATGTGCAGGAGGTCAGACTAGATGATCATGATGGCCCCTTCTGACCTTAAAGTCTATGAGCAGGTTTCACTTTATTTCCAATTGTACTCAGTGATAGATTATCCTTTTTGCCCTTGTTCACTATACTTAAGGGCAGGAATTGAGAACCCCACCCCTGAAAACTGCCTGAATTACTGGTGCTAAATTCTCCATACAGAACTTCAGGTATAGGAAGGAATACTTTGGACACAGAGCCATTTAGCGGACCACAGTGAAACACACAATCAAGTCAAGTGAAAATGCAAACACACAATGAAAAATCATCTTTGCATTCCTTTGCACCCTCAAATGCTGGCCATCACTCCACATTTGCTTTTGCCTGAAAACCAGTCTCCAGTAAACACTGCAATGAAAGCACGCAGAATCCTAGTGGGTATCTAGCTGTTTGTTGTTGCTGTTATCTTTTCCCCTTCGATTCATCGCTTTATACCATGCTGTCACCATCACATTCAATGCAATGAAATGAAAATATTAAGGAGAGATACTGTACTAGTTTAGCAAAACCACTGCAGAGCTAAAATTATAGTAATTAAGAGACATTGATGAAAGAACAAGTGGGAACTAAAGGCAGTCTTATGCAAGAAGGCAGATTGAACGCATCTCGATAATTTTAGATGATTTGACAACTGTGACAAAGCAAGTGGAGGAGAAGGAGACCTGTTAATGAGCACAGTTCTCCATTCTGTCAAGAGTCTTATCTTTTGCCTGTTCCCACACACATTTTTCATGCATAGTGAAGTAAAGAACTCACACTAAAATGCAGTATAGGATAGCATTGCTGTACTGTAGACCTTGGCCACAGTAACCAACCATAAATTTGATAGGTTTAAATTATGAGGATTGATGAACAAGTGTAGTCGGAGTCCTTTTATTTTCATTAACCAATAACCTCATGCATGCTTTCTTGGGGTTCTTGTAATGGTTCATCAGCCCTATAAAGCTGTAGTTGCCTTGGTTGCCAGTTAATTTAAGGGGAACTAATGATTAAGATCCTCCACTAATCCCACTACCAGAGTTAACTCATTCTAATAACTGTGCCTTACTACATAAAGACTCATCAGCTTTTCCCCTGTCAGAGGGCCCCCTTCCTAGCTCAAAGCTCCTCTTTGGCTGGTGTTAATAACAGCATAGAAAGAGCCCCCCCCCAACTCCTCTACCTGGCACAGTGGGAGCCCCTGCTCCTGTTTCAATCTAGTTAAGCACTGATGGCTGTACAGTACCCTCTTACTGCCTTTAGTGGGGGAGGAACATTGACTGGACAGCAGGAAATGAGAGAAGTCCCACACACGTCTGGTAGGAAAAGGGGCTGTCTCCTCAATCCTCCTCTTCAGTTGTCTGCTCAGCCATTGCATGGGGGTGGGGCAGAAGCAACGCCAGGCTTTCTGATGCCCTAGACGGACGGCCATTTCCCCGCCTCCTGCAGGTCCGATGGAGCTGCCTCAGTCATGCCGGCGGGCGGTCCGCTGGTCTAAAGGCTCCGGTGGACCTGCCGCAGGCATGACTGCGGTAGGTCCGCCGGAGCCTTTAGACCAGCGCACCATCCGCCGAAATGACTGCGGCAACTCCACCGGAGCCTTTCCAGCAGCGGACTGTCCGCCGGCATGACTGTGGTAGGTCCACCTGACCCGCATGCCGCGCCCCCGGCAAAATAGCACCCCCCCCCCAAAATTCTGGCACCCTAGGCCATTGCCTAGGTTGCCTAAATGGTAGCACCGGCCCTGGGGTTGGGCCAGCTGATTGACTGCTGCTTCTCCCCTTTGCCTATTTGAGCTAAACCCAGGCTTTGCAAACTCCTCTTCGGTTAACTGTCCTGCCCTTCCATTCCTTAGTTGTAGATTAGGAGCTCTGAGGCTGTACATCTGCCTGCTTTTAGGGGTCAGGAAGGAATTTTTCCCATTGGGCAGAACTGGCATGTGTAGCCTAGTGGATTTTTCACTTTTCTCACAGCCTCCTGGTAGCACAGTTTGGTTAGAAGCAATAGGATTTGAAGTTCATGTAATGCTGTAACAATTACTGACTTGCTGCAACTTGTGGCCAGGCTAGAAGGGCCAGCTCCCAGAGGTAAATGCGAGTTGAGATTGTGCAGCTGAGCATTGCACTCACAGGGTGGGTGGGAGGAGCTTGAAGTCTTTGCAGCTTGAAGTTCCCTCTGTCAGCATTGTGGCCTCTGTCGCTCCACACCTTTCCCCCTTACAAAGGAAGCAAGAGATGTCACAAGAGAAGTGTGTAAGTAGGGCAGACCGGGGGAGTATCTACTCTGAGTTGTTGTCTGGTTTGTGATAAAAGCCACGTAACCTGCACTGCAACCAATTAAAAGACTAGCACAGGTGAGCTGGGGTGGGCAATGTGGTGCCCCTCCTCGAGTATAATGAATGCAGTTGCTTGCTGCCATTTAAACCCATCTCAAGTGTCAGTCATTCATCTGTTTGTCCTGGTCAATGAATCCTGTTAGCAAGTGCCTTTCACCCGATATCCAGCATTTGGTTACATAAAGTAATAAATCAGAGAGCAGGGGTATGCTTCAGCCAACACTTAGAGGTGCTTGAACATAGGAGGGAATATGTCTGCAAGTGAAGCACATGCTTGAGTGCATTGTAATATCAGGGACTGGCTCAGTTCCCTAGTCCTTATGAGCCAGAACAAATTCCCATTGAAGTTACTAGGAGTTTTATATTGATTTCAATGGGAGCAGGATTGGGTCCTTTATCACTAAGCACTTCACTGTTCCCGTGAACATACCAGTCATGTATGGCAGCAGTGGTCCTCCTGTGCAATCTGGTCTACTCAGCATGTCCCGATGCTCTTTGGATTTTAACTGAATACCCATTTAAAAAAGCAGCACAGAGCTATGCAAAAGAGTCATGCGGTGAAGAGATTAAAGTCTTGTCAGTAATTTTTATAACCTCTTTGTTTTCATAAGATAACTCAGATGTTTTAATTCACAACCAGGCAACTCAGGTTAAAATCTCAAAATCAAGGCTGGAATATAACCAACTGCGCTTGTGGCTTAAATTGTTTTTTCTTTTCAATATAAATCTTTCAATATAAATAATTTTTAACTCTAGAGTATCCAAGAACACTGTCTCTAGTTTTAAATACACCCAAGTTATTCCTCTAGCTAGTTCAGAACATAACATTTTATAGGTTTTTTTTTTTTTACTTATTAACATGGAGTGTTGCCTTCTTGCTATTTTGAAAATAGAGTGTTTTAACAGTTGTTTAAATGAAAAATAACTGCTATCCATGGGCACAGCCTGATTTCTACATTGTACTGCCTAATGTCAACCTGTAAACTATTTGTGTCATATCCCAGCTGTTTCTAATTGTATTAGATTGTGGATTTTGTTTTTTATGGAAACTTCTATAAATAAATTGAAATGTTTTTTTCTTGAATATCAAAATATATATATATGTACTGTCCTCATATATTTGTGAAGTGAGTAAAGTTAGACCAAAGCATCTCATTTTAACAATAAAATATATCAGGGAGTTGCCTGAGTTACTAATTGGTGCTGCCATTTTGAAGGTTTGTCTACTGCCCTTAAACCTGATATTAAACTTTAAACATGATGCCCCAGTGTCCATGGATTACTGTTTTACAGTAATTCCATCAATTGGTTTGAGGCCCCTTTGACAGATACAGGTAAGAGTTGCAAACCCTAGTGTTATATCCTTGGGGAAAGCCGGTTTAGGAAGAAATCACTTGGGGCAGACAGCAGATAGTTAACAAAACTACCATTTATTTACAGACAGAGAGCTGGCCTAACCGGCCAAAGATGGCTGGGCTATCTCCTAATAATCTAACTCAGTTGCCATAGGAACAAAAAACATGACAACCAAATACACAACATATTCCTCCCCCCCAATAAGAACATCCCCTAAATAAAACACACACTAGACTAGAGAAGGAGGGTAGACTGCCTCCATTCCCGGCTAACCCCTGGGGATTATTTTGCCCCATAACCGTGGGTTCGCCCTAGCTAAAGATCCAGCCGATGAGGAGGCCTTCTGTCTCTAGGTGGATTACGGCGAACTTCTGGTGTTGTTGCACCCGAAAGTACCATGGGCTCAGGGTCCGTAGCACAAACAGGTGAGGAGGTGGTATCAGCTCGTGCTGGGCAAAGGGGTATCTCAGCCACGGCAGTAATGGAGGAGAACAGTCAAGAACAGGTGATTCGTGATTCGGTGTCTCACCGGAAGAGGTGAAGTCAGACCACTCAACTGCAGATGTGTCCTGAGGACTGGCATGACCTGGCAACAGCTGATCTACATGTCGCCGCCAGGTAAGATTCTCTGCAGTCCGGACTGTGTAGGAAACAGGTCCTGTTTGAGTGATGATCGTGGCAGGGATCCATTTAGCTCTGGAAGTATAATTCCGAGCCAAAACTGTCTGTCCTGGGCTAAAGGTTCGGTATTTTGCTCTGGGTGCCCGTCTGATGACTTGATATTGCTGCTGATGTTGCACAATTTGTCGGGGTTCAGAAGGTTTCAGCAGATCAAAGCAAGTGCGCAGCTGTCGTCCCATCATTAGAAAGGCCGGGGATGCCTGGGTCGTAGCATGAGGTGTGTTTCTGTAGGAAAGTAAGAAGGTATCCAGACGCTTTTGAATGGAGTGTTGTCCCCTTGCTGATTTCAAAACGTGTTTCGTTGTCTGCACAAATCTTTCAGCTAATCCGTTGGTGGATGGATGATATGGTGCTGACGTGATGTGGTGTATCCCATTTGCCTTCATAAAATTTTGAAACTCCTGAGAGACGAACTGCAGTCCATTGTCACTCACAAGTTGTTCTGGCAGACTGAAACGACTAAAGAGTCCCCGTAGTTTTTGGATAGTACTCTCTGCAGTAGTGGACTGCATTATAGAGACTTCTGGCCATTTAGAATGGGCATCTACTGCCACCAAGAACATGCTTCCTTCAAAGGGGCCAGCGAAGTCAATGTGAATACGTTGCCACGGGTTTTCAGACCAGTCCCATGGATGTAGGGGTGCCCACTGGGGTGCATTTCTCACACCTTGACATGACATACAAGCTTTTGCCTTCTCTTCAATAGCACTGTCCAATCCAGGCCACCAAAAATAGCTTCGTGCAATTTCCTTCATGCGCACTATTCCACGGTGACTGGAATGTAGCTGTTCTAACATCTGTGATCTCAGTGGTGGTGGAATAATGACACGTCTCCCCTACAACAAACAACCAGATTGGACCGATAACTTTGTCCTCCTGGACATGTAGGTAACAAGGTCGGGTGAGACCAGAGAGGTTTGTTGAGATTTTCCATGCATCACCAGGTCCATAACTTGGGACAATACTGGGTCAACGCGAGTTGCCTTCTTTATCTGAGTAGCAGTGATGGGTGTATTCTCTACCTGTTCAAAGTAGAAGATTTCCTTTTGGGCGCTATCTTGATGTTTGACTGGCAAAGGCAACCTTGAGAGGCCATCTGCATTGCCGTGCAAAGTGGATTTCTGGTATTTGATTTCATATGTGTGTGCTGAAAGTAACAATGCCCAGCGTTGCATACGACTAGCAGCTAATGGGAGAATGCCTGTGTAGGATCCAAAAATTGATGTCAGAGGTCGATGGTCTGTGAGAAGAGTAAATTTTCGCCCAAACAGGTACTGATGAAACTTCTGAATTCCAAAAACAATTCCTAATGCCTCATGTTTGATTTGGGCGTAGCTAGTTTCTGCTTTGCTTAGAGTGCGTGAAGCAAAAGCAATAGGTCTCTCTTCTCCCAAAGGCATAATGTGTGACACGACTACTCCCACTCCATAAGGGGAGGCATCGCAGGCCAACTGTAGGGGTAAGGATGGATCAAAGTGCGTTAGAACTTCAGAATTTAGCAATGCATCCTTAGCTTTGTTAAATGCAACATCACAGGCTTCAGTCCACTTCCAGGTCTTGTTCTGCCCCAGGAGCTCATGAAGTGGTTTTAGTAGTGTGGCTAACTGTGAGATGAACTTTCCATAATAGTTCAGTAGTCCTAGAAAGGAGCGCAGCTGGCTTACATTTCGAGGTGGGGGAGCCTCCACAATAGCTTTAACTTTTGCAGGGGCCTTATGAAGACCTGCAGAATCAATGATGTGTCCCAAATATTCAACAGAGGGCTTGAAGAATTCACACTTGTCTTTGCGAACTCGTAAGCCATACTCTTCCAGTCTTTGTAGGGTAGCCTCTAAATTCTTTAAGTGATCCTCTTCATTCCTTCCAGTGACCAGGATATCATCCAGATAGCACTGAACTCCTGACAAGCCACACAAGATCTGGTCCATAGCCCTCTGGAACAGGGCAGGAGCAGACGTTATCCCGAAGGGTAGGCGACAGTATCAATAAAGCCCCTTATGAGTCACAATAGTCAACAGCTCTTGGGACTTTTCATCGACGTGCATCTGTAAATATGCTTGACTCAGATCAATCTTACTGAACTTTTGTCCTCCAGCCAGGCCTGCGAAGAGGTCATCGATGCGGGGAAACGGGTATTGCTCTGCACGCAACACTGGGTTGACAGTGACTTTAAAATCACCGCAAATCCAGAGAGAGCCACCTTTCTTCACTATTGGAATGATAGGAGTGGCCCATGAGCTATGGGTAACTGGTATTAGGACTCCATTGGTGACCAGGCGCTCCAGGTCTGCTTCAACTTTTGGCCTGATGGCACATGACACAGTTCGGGCTTTCAGATATTTTGGTGGACTGTCAGGTTTAATGTTCAATGTCACAGTGATTCCCTTCATACTTCCCAAATCATTTCCAAAAAACAGCAGCATGTTTCCTTAGTATAGGGGTTACACTGGTTTCTTCTTTAGTCATCCAGTGCACTTCTGCCCAGTTCAGCTGAATCTTCCCAAGCCAAGACCTACCCATTAAGGCTGGGTAGTTACCTCTCACCACAAACAGTGGCAATTTAGCAGCCTGTCCATTGAGCTCCACCTTAACATCAATAGTGCCCAACATGGGCACAGCTTCTCCACTATACGTCTTCAGAACAGTTTTTGTTGCCTTAAGCGGAAGATGCTGTAGCTTTTCTTTATACACAGTCTCGGAGACCAGCGAGACGGCTGCACCGGTGTCCAGTTCCATGCGTATAGGTTTGCCATCCAACAACGGGGTTACCCAGTATTCATGTGAGCCCACCGCCAAAGACAAGACATGCAGTGGCACTTTCTCTTGCGATGAGGTGTCACCTTGATCATCCTAGGTCTGCTCTGGGGCATGCATGGTTACTCTTTTTGTCGGCCAGACCACAGGCCTCTTTTTCTTTTGTTTACAGGCACACTCAATGCATCCCTTTTTGCCACAGTGTAGACACACGAGGTCCTTACACCAGCATTCTGATGCCTGTTGACCTGGCTTACCACAGCGGTAACATTCCTGACTCTGCACAGTTTTGTGGGTAGGTTCTTGTGACACTTTTTGCACTCTAGGGGATGCATCGATGTATTGTGCCTCCCTTGTAGGCAGTTCCATGGAGACAGCAATATCAACAGCCTTCTGTAATGTAAACTGAGCCTCTGTCAGTAGGCGCTTCCGTATAGCTTCACTGTACAGGCCACACACTAACCTGTCACGCAGGGCATCATTTAACATCTCCTTAAATTCACAGTGTTCTGCTAGCTTTTTAAAAATTGCTACAAATTGTACAACTGTTTCATCTTCTTTCTGGTCTCTTTTGTGGAACCGATATCTTTCAGCAATTACCAGTGGTTTTGGGGAAAAATGGGACCCCAGGATTTCCACAATGTGACTGTAAGATTTAGTGTTAGGCTTAACAGGGTGTAGTAAGCTGTGTAGCAGGGAGTAGGTTTTAGCCCCTACAACACATAAGAATATTGGCACCTTCTTCTCTTCTGTAATGTCATTTGCAATAACAAAAAGCTCAAAACGCTCAGTATACACATGCCACTGCACTTTATTCTCATCAAAAGGTTCCAGTGGCCTGGTCAGAGTAGCCATGATTTTTAGTTTCACTTTCACAGTCAGTGCAAACAAGCAGTTTTTTTTTGTTTGTTCTTTACCTTGACTTCTACTTCCTTCTGTTACTGGAGCAGCACCAGAATCCCACCCTCGTAGCCACTTGTTATATCCTTGGGGGCAACTGGTTTAGGAAGAAATCACTTGAGGTCAGACAGCAGACACCTAACAAAACTACCATTTATTTACAGACACAGAGCTAACCAGCCGAAGCTGGCTGGGCTATCCCCTAATAATCTAACTGTTGCCATAGGAACAAAAACCATGACAACCAAATACACAATACCTAGGCACAACAGAGTGAAACAGATATGGAGTAACATGACCATGTTCACAGATTCTTCTTGTATAAAATCAGTTTATAACTAATTCAGAATTTCCTTACATTTTATGGGTTCATATCCCAGATCCAGGGCCGGTGCTTCCATTTAGGAGGCCTAGGCAATTGCCTAGGGCGCCAGGATTATTGGTGGGTGGCATTTTGCCAGAGGGGGCGGCAGGCGGCTCTGGTGGAGCTGCCGCAGTCGTGCCTGCAGACGGTCAGCTGCTCCTGTGGCTCCAGTGGACTCCTGCAGGCACCACTGCGGCAGCTCCGCCGGAGCCGCGGGACCAGGGCGCGAGGCGGCAAAATTGCCATGCGCCTAGCGTGCTAAAACCCCTAGCGCCGGTCCTGCCCAGATCTATATTATTATAGTTCTGGGGCCACGTTTGTCTCTGTTACACTGATACATAGGATGGTAGGAATTGCCATACAGGGTCAGACTACTTGTAGTCTGGTAACCTGTCTCCAACAGTGGGCTATAACTAGTCGCTTCAAAGAAAGTTGCAGGACTCCCTGTAATGGAGAGTTATAGAATACACTGCTTATAGGGTGTTTTCCCAACTGTGCCCCTTTCTCAGGTTCAATGTGAAATAGAATTTGACCCCCAATCTTTAACTTTATATATTTAGAATATCATTGACACATCCTGGCAATCAGACAAATTTGCAATAAGCCTTTTCCTGTTGTGGAAATTAAGCATTTTATGTAGACAAACATTGCATGTCTAAACTTGTTGTTGGTAACAGTGGAAAGAAATTGTGCTAAGAGCTCTTATTTTCAAATTAGATAGATGTATCTATGTTCTTGTACTTTTTGTTAGAAAAGGAGCCTTATGTATTTGTTATTGCATGGAATGTATGCTCTGTGTTGTAAAAAAAACCAACTCAGACCCTGGCAAGTGCAGATGAAGATACATAGTATGTTTAAGATTCATCAGATTTATAGCATCCAGTAGAAATACCATCATCTTGAAGTAAAGGGTTGAAGCATGTAACTTGGAATAGGTAGGACAAAGGAAGACAGAAATACATAGTACACAAGTTGCCTCCACAGCTACAGACTCCTCAGCCCCTTTCACTTTAATAAGGACAATTCTGTCAAAATTAGCCCTCCAGGCACTTTCTTTTAATTATATTACAGCATATTTCTTTTTATGACTGGAATATCAGTCATGGCATAGCTTGCACTTTATTGTTTGTATTACACTGCCGGAAAGTTATATTTCCTGTAGAGAAAATGTAACAAGGAGGACATTCAGGCAGCCCCGTCTGCAGTACAATGGCTTACTGAGGCAGGTGGTGGTCACATTTCCAAATGAAGCAAGAGTTATTTTTAGGACCTGAAGAGAGCTGAATAACCCAACTCAATACTCAGAATAATCCTTTTAACTTTTGTAACCTTGGTTTAAGGTCCTCCAGCAGAAGTAGTAAATAAAATCTCCTCAGAGAGGTAAATGAGTGTTATGATCTCAATATTTATTTGTAATGAAGGGCTGCCATCAAGTGAAAAAAACCTTGACACAAACTTACCAGGACAAAAGGGCTATTCAGCACCTTTCAGTGTTTTCAGCATTTATTTTTATTTTATTCCAGACAGAGTGATTATGTGAGAGGAAATGAAGCTAGCTTCCGTAACAGAAATTTACCATACAAAATTAAGTCATTGAACTTTGCCTTGTCGCCTGCTCATAAAGGGAAGAATAGGAGATAACCTTACAATGTTTTAGTCTCCTTGCCTTCTACTTATAGTCCCAAAATTCATCCTTGGGGACAGTAAAACCACCCTGTCATTTAGTTTTCCTAAGTCCTGCTTATTCCCTGTTGATTTCACATCCCCCTGTTGAGTTCATATGTAGATATGCAGTCACTGTATTGGCTTATAATGATTAATTTATGTACCAACAGGTGAATGAACATCTCTTGTCTGACAGAAAATCTGTTTGTCGGTTCTGCCTCGATACAGATTTTAAAACACATTTTCAGGATACATCCTTAACTCTTTAGATGATATCTGTATATACATTTCACAACAATGACCAGCGTGATCCTGACTTTCATTTTAGATGTCACATGACATTCTATGGTGAACCAGAATGTACACACCAGGATCAGGATATTCTTGTAACCCTTTTTCAGGTTGAAGTTTTCCAGTTGAGGGGTTCATGGGTCACAATGTGCTAATAGGTTATGTATATTAATCTCCTTGCATTGAGATGAGTCTATAGATCCCTTAGTCTTGCAATATTGCATCAGTTATCTTGAACTGAAATGATGAAAGACTCTAAAGGAATGTGTTGGCAATTTGCATTTAAGGCATAAAAGAAGGTATTCTGTATAATACTGTCTCAATCCAGAGCAGTACTAAAACTGTTCCTTTGCAAAATGTGGCCCAGATGTATTAATTCCTTCTGTATATATGGAAATTAGAGATGGAGTAATATCAGAGAAATCTGCTCAAACATAATTTCTTTAGGCCAAATGGGAAAGGCCTGTGTTTATGACACTGAAGTGTCCAGGTTCAATCTCTACCAAAGCCACATAAACCCATACTTCTGATTCAGATGAAATGGGTCATGGAACTCCAATCGCCTGGTAGTTTTTGCTATAACCTTGACCACCTCTAGTTTTAGGTATCTTTAATGGAAATTTGTCTCCTGCCTCTTATTATAACAATCCAGGACACTTTTAATGAAAAAGTTTGTTTTGCTTTTTGTATGTCTTATACATTTTTAGAACTTTTTATTAACTGTATATTTATATTTATATATATTTATATTTATATATATTTATATTTTATAACTGCATTAACTGTATATTAACTGTATATTACTCTGTATGTAAAGACATTCAAAAAAGTGTGAAATGGCTTTATAGCTCTTCACTGGTAGTGATGATTGGCTGTTGGTGATATCACATTCATTTCTATAATATCCCCTAAATGCACAGCTAGGTCTCAGTGCCTTCCTTATTGTTATGCATAAAGTCAATTTTATAAGAGCAATAAGACTCTCTGGGTAGCACATTTCTGAGGATTTTACTCTCACGGCTTACAACACCATCGGAGATTTGTTGTAATTGCCCAGAATTGCTCCATAGCCTGCCTTCTTACTTAAATATTTCACTGTAAGATGTGGAACAGGTGGGTCATCTGGATATTTTCTGTGAGTGTAGTTTCTCATTATACAGCCTGTTTTTACCTGGAGTGATGCTTGCAGTGCATTTTCTTTGTAGTAATTATAGACTGTTGATTAATGGACCAATCTCGTTTTGCAGTTGGAGAACATACTGTGGTATAAACTGTTTTAAAGCCAACTTTTCCAAAAATGAATAATAAATTATACCTAAACAAAAACAAGCAATAAATGAGCCACTTACAATCATATAGTGGTATTAGTACCTTTTAAACCCAGTTTTCCATTAGCCTACATTATTTATAGTAGTGCATAGTTGGTGTAAAACACTACCAAAGCAGAATGGTGCAAAAGACTATAAAGTCTTCAGAGGTGCCGAGAATTAGGCGTTAGATTAGATTAGATTAATTAGACGTTAAATTATAGGTGCAAAGCGGGGAGATCTTCCTTAGCAGCTGACTGCTTCTTTACAATTAGCAGATGTCTACAAAATGTTAAAGAAAAATATAATCACAAATAGAATTTATCTTTGTCATTAACTTTGCCATTCAAAGATAATTTGGGTCCGAGGTGATTACATCTCCTCCTTTGATTAAAATTGCATGTAATTTTATAAATAACATTTGTCAAAACTGCAGATATGCCTCAAAATGCTTTATGTTCACAAAAGGCCAGAAACTGTCCTTATAACCTTCTATAAAAATTAAAAGGAAACCATTTCTATTTTAACTACATGTGAGAGTAATAAACATATTTGAGTTGCTAGGCAAATGCTAATCTAGTCCATTCAGTTTGGTTCAAATGAAGGAGATGTCACCCATTTATCCTAACCTTTTGTGCTAAAAGAAAATCATTTGAATATTACAAAAAAAAAAGGGGGTTTGGTTTTTAGTTTGGTTGGCTTTTTAAAAGCATTTTAGAGGGAAAAATGTCTGTCAGTATGTTGTCAAGTGCTAACCCTTTTTGAAGGCGAGCTGACAATACTTTGACTTAAGAATCCATCACCAAGTGAGACATTTGAAATAAACACAGCAGGAGAAAAATAATAATAGGGTATGCTTGGAGGCTTCATACTATGTCTAAATGGCTTTCCAGAGCATTGGACAATTACAGCTGTTTGTTCTACACTATATGAAGGAATGGGTGTACTTAAAGCAGTCCAAAAATATCATACGCATATTTGCTAGTACTGCCAATTTGTTAAGAGAAGGAAGTCTGGAACATTTACAAGTACTTGATTATACGTCCCTGTTAACCCTCTGCAAACCTACAACACATTTTGAACCTTTACTGTGTCACTTCAGGTATTTTTACCAGGCTTCATTTTAATTGAAATGAGTATCTAGAAAAAATTACTTGGTGGGACTTCTATATTAATGAGCTTTCTCACACAAACATTTCTTCTGCCCCCTTTTTTTTTTTTTTTTTTAATTTCAGTGTGTGAATTTGAATTCCCTGAAAGCTGCCAGACTGGCAGCCAAAGCCCTCAGTATATAACTACAGAACAGGTAAATTATGGCTCCACCAGTGCCTCTCCCCGGCCCCACTTTCCCAATAATACCCAGCCAATATAGCTCAAATCATATCTCATGAGATTGTCTCTAGGGAGAAGAAATTCTCTTTTGAGATTGCCAGCAAGGTTACTACTTGTAATAGTTTTTGCTCTCTGGAGATCTGGGGTGAAATCCAGGCTTCATTGAAGTCAAAGGCAAAACTCCCATTGATTTCAATGTGTCCAGATTTCATTCCAGTCATGAGCAATTGGTCTGAAATTATCACCACCCTTTTTCACATAAAATAGAATAAGCTATCCTATGGTGAGAAAATATAGTTACTTGGCCCCGATTTGAATTAGCAAGCTAGAGGCACAATACTCTAACTGTCAGGAGTAAGGCCCTGCAGCTGTGCCTGCTCAATACACCTGTCATCCTAATGAGACAACTAGGCTGCTTGATGGACCACCCTGCCTGACTAGCTAAGAAAGCTGGCAGGCTGGTTCTTAAGCTCAGCAGCAGCAGCAGTAGCTCGCTGGCTGCTCAATGCACATGCCTGGGGACACTCTGCTTCCCTGAGCTCATTGCTCTTCCCACGCCATACCCTGCTGCTGCTCTGCTCCTCCGCAACTGCAGCACAAATCCTACCCTGTCCCAGCCTTGTTCCGATCCTGTCCCAACCCAGCTCCAGCCTTGCTTGACTTCTGGTAATCTGCTTCTGACCCTCAACTCTGATTCCAGACTTAGATTCTGTCTTGACCCCTGGCTCTGGCATGTGGATTCTGACTCTGGTTCTGAGCCTTGGTTCTGATTCTTGACTCCAGCTCTATTTTGACCCTTGGTTCTGGTACTTGGACTCTGACTCCAGTTCTGACTTTTGTCCCTGCTTCCTGGTTGGTGGATGTGATTGCAGAGCTTTAAAAAAGGGAAGAAGGAGGATCTGGGGAACTACATGCCAGTCAGCCTCACCTCACTCCCCTGGAAAAATCATGGAGCAGGTCCTCAAGGAATCAATTCTGAAGCACTTAGAAGAGAGGAAAGTGATCAGGAACAGTCAGCATGGATTCACCAAAGGCAAGTCATGCCTGACTAACCTAATTACCTTCTATGATGAAATAACTGGCTCTGTGGATGAGGGGAAAGCAGTGGATGTGTTATTCCTTGACTTTAGCAAAGCTTTTGATATGGTCTCCCACAGTATTCTTGCCAGCAAGTTAAAAAAGTATGGGCTGGATGAACGGACTAGAAGGTGGATAGAAAGCTGGCTAGATCATCAGGCTCAATGGGTAGTGATCAGTGGTTCCATGTTGGCAGAGTGCCCCAAGGGTCGGTCCTGGGGCCGGTTTTGTTCAATATCTTCATTAATAATCTGGAGGATGGCGTGGACTGCACCCTCAGCAAGTTTGAGATGACACTAAACTGGGAGGAGTGGTAGATATGCTGGATGGGAGGGATCACATACAGAGGGACCTAAACAATTTAGAAAATTGGGCCAAAAGAAATCTGATAAGGTTCAGAAAGGACAAGTGCAGAGTCCTGCACTTAGGATGGAAGAATCCCATGCACTGCTACAGACTAGGGACCGAATGGCTAGGCAGCAGTTCTGCAAAAAAGGACCCGGGGTTACAGTGAATGAGAAACTCAATATGAATTGACAGTGTGCCCTTGTTGCCAAAAAAGCTAATGATATTTTGGGCTGTATAAGTAGGAGCATTGTCAGCAGATTGAGGGACATGATCATTCCCCTCTATTCAACATTGGTGAGGACTCATCTGGAGTACTGTGTCCAGTTTTGGACCCCACACTACAAAAATGATGTGGAAAAATTGGAAAGAGTCCAGTGGAGGGCAACAAAAATGATTAGGGGGCTGGAGCACATGCCTTATGAGGAGAGGCTGAGGGAACTGGGATTGTTTAGTCTGCAGAAGAGAAGAATGAGGGGGGATTTGATAGCTGCTTTCAACTACCTGAAAGGGCATTCCAGAGAGGATGGCTCTAGAATGTTCTCAATGGTAGCAGATGACAGAAGAAGGATTAATTGTCTCAAGTTGCAGTGGGGGAGGTTTAGGTTGGATATTAGGGGAAAACTTTTTCACTGTGAGTGTGGTGAAGCACTGGAATGGGTTACCTAGCGAGGTGGTGGAATCTCCTTCCTTAGAGATTTTTAAGGTCAGGCTTGACAAAACTCTGTCTGGGATGATTTAGTTGGGGATTGGTCCTGCTTTGAGCAGGGGATTGGACTAGATGACCTCCTGAGGTCCCTTCCAACCCTGATATTCTGTGATTCTATGGTTCTATGGGCTGGATGAATGGACTATAAGGTGGATAGAATGATGGCTAGATATAATAACTTACTTACTGTTACATACATTATGTGATTGCTCAAAAGAAACATTTCTACTGAAGCTATTACAGAGGTACAGCAGCCTCAGTGATCTAAAAGTTTGTGCTGTTGGTTGATGGCTTTAGACATGACCTGAGTATGCAGCTACCTAGAATACAACTAGGCGGCACCCCAAATATAATTCTAGAAAGGTTCTGGGATTCCAACAGTTTCTCCTCAAAAGGCCAGCCCAATCGCTTTTCTCTTCTCCATCATCCCCATTTAAAATATGTCCCTCTTTCAGTTCAGAATGACCAGCTGGCACTCCTTAATTTCAGTTAGACTCCCAGGGTCTGTTTAAAGCACTACTGTAAATTGCTGAAAAGGATTCTGAGTTGGTGTTAAGCAAAAAAGGCACCTGCTGTGATGACACAGAACCTGGACTATCCTCTTGCAAGAAGAAGGATCCTGGGGGAAAAAGAAGTGATGGAAGAGTACTACAGCCCATCATTCTGCTCTATCTCTGCCCAATTTACTATTTAATGATGTAGACTCTGGTTTGACATTTCAAACTACTTACCTTCATCAGGAACTGTCATTTTTATGAAGTATGGGGCATTAGATAGAATGTGGAATTTTCTGCTGGGTTTCAGTGGCAGGATTGCTTCAGTTTTCCAGAAAATGTACTGTATTTCCAGAACTGAAATAATTTATTTGGGCATTTTTGTTTTCCACTAGCTATAAAAGTATTGTATTTAGTCAACAGAAGATTCTAGAATCAATAAGCTGATCATCTACACTAATGTGTATTAATGAAATGGGAAGCAAATTGTATCAATCTGTTGAAGAGCTATGTTATTTCATTTATTTGTTTTTACTGCCCACTCTAGATCTCTCATCACTAAATTATCCAAGTGTCTGGATTTGCATCTGGAGAAGGTTTTGATTATGAGATTGGCAGTTACCAGACAAACAGGTAAGTTTATTTTCAGCCAAAGAATGGCAGATTTGTTGGGCTGGTAGGGCCTTAATTGGTTTCCACCCTTCCTTATGTTCTGGTTTCTTTTAGATTCACATAGGAAGCTTAAAAACAGAATCTATCCTGCTGTCTCTTTGTTTATTGAAGTATAAATGAAGAGTGTGTCATCATGGGAAGCATAGAGTACTTTTAATCTTATTATTTCTTTCATACTTTCTTTCCACACTATCAGCTGGATATTTTTAAGAAGAAAAAAGTGACATGGCTAATTGCTACAATTAGAGCTACTGCTGCTAAACGCAATTATGCCTATAAATTCAAAAAACAAAACAAACCAAAAACAAGGTTAAGATTTCTGCTTCAACCAGCCAAGAAAGGAAATTCACAGAAAAGGCTGCTACTCTATCCTGAAATCACCCTTTGTACATACTGTAACCATTGTGAGGGGTATGACGTTAATGCAGGAGAGCATACCCACATATGCTGAAATATTAGTAGGGATTACTGGCTAAATTTAGCAGCAGTAGCATTTATTCAAAAACAGCTTTTTTTTTGTTTAATTCTAAATCTAAATGGAAAATAGATTTTAGAAAAATCTAAAGAAAACAAATCTCTATGTCCCTTAGACCAAATACACTGTTATTCACCTCCCGAACCTATTGAAATCAATGGCCAAACTTCCATTTGCTTTAGTGGCAGTAGGATACTTACTGGTCAAGTTTATGGTTTTATCTAGGTTTGTTTTAGAATTTTCTGCATATGTAGAGTATATTGTATAGGTAGCTAAAGCTGGACTTTTATTAGCACAGACTTGGGAGTCCTAGAGTCATACATGTTACTGATTTTTTTTTTTCAATATACATAACATTTGATATTTTGGGATCTGAGTGCAAGTGAATTTATTGGTGGCTGTTGAACACTTAAACAAGTGTCTTAATGATGCACGGTTATTCTGGGAGTGCCCAAGACAAGCTAGCAGGGCAGCAGGAGCTCAGTGAGAACTCTGTCTCAATATGCAGGATCAGATAAGACCAGCAAACTTTTGGTGAGATCTTTGAGCTGTAACTTGGGCTTACAAAAGTTATGTTTAAAATTATCCCTTATTATTGCAACAGACGCACTGGTTCTTCTTAACATGAAGACTAGGGAAAAATTATTTTGGGTACCAAACAATATATGTGACTTTTGATATTTAACTATTTTCCCATGGCTTTTGCCTTTTTGCCATGACAATTCAGTGACCTTTCTTAAATTTGCCATGACAAAATCCTATCTCTATATTATTTATTTATATAAATATATGCTGAGAACAGTATATTGCAGCAAAGAAGTAACAGTGCCAGCATAACTGGCATTGTGTGTTGGGAGGGACTGGGGGGCACACAGACCCTCATAATTCTATAAGCCTGTCACTTCCCAACCCAAAGATCCTAATTTGTTCTATTTCTACTACATCCCAGCCACCAGTAAGACTCTGAATATCTCTCTGTTCTCAAATCTTCCCTCTCTCACTTCTTTCCAAATTTCCAGTTTCTCCTCCCTCTCCTACCAACTACCCTCTCAGTCTTCCCTCTCTCTCTTTCACCAAGCCCCTCCCTCCAAATTCACCACTTCCTCTGCAAGCCTATGTCCCACCCCATCTTCTCTCCCAAAGGCTCTTCTAAGCCTGTACCCTCCATCCAAGTCCTGTCTCTGAGTCGGTATCATCCACCGCAAAGTCTTCATCCAGTCTAGCTCCCTCCCCTACAGCTGCCCTCTGATTTTGTGTTCTCCCCAAGGCCCTCACCCTCTGTCCCCTCCTCCTACATGAGGGATCGGCAACCTCTGGCACGCGGCTCGCCAGGGTAAGCACCCTGGCGGGCTCACCCGGTTTGTTTACCTGCTGCTTCCACAGGTTCAGCCAATTGTGGCTCCCACTGGCTGCGGTTCACCGTCCCAGGCCAATGGGGGCTGTGGGAAGTGGCGGCCAGCACATCCCTTGTCCTGCGCCGCTTCCTGCACCTTTTCTGGACATGTGTAACTACACACCGCAGCATGGACACAGCCTGCTTTTCACAGCCCTGCATGCTGCTGCCAGGGTAGACAGGGCTTCAGACGGCTCCTTCATGTTCCCTCTGCTGACTCTCGCCTTCCCCTCAAAATGCGGGCTGCAGTGTGTGAGGGAAGAAACATAATATCCTTCACAAGCTGAAAGCTGAGATAGAAGGGGAAATGTCCTCCATGATTCCCTCCACCCAAACATATATTCACGCATTGCAGTACTTACTGTGGCACTGACACTGCTATCTCTATGGACCTATGAAGAGCCTGAAAGGGAAGATGAGAAGTTTGATGCAGAAAAATGCAGGAAAGCATTTTGAGTAGCCTGAAAAAGGGAGAGATGCTAGAAAGGAGGATATGGTTTTATGCAAACTCCAGTTGCAATCACATTGTCATAGTAACTCTTCACCAATTTACAGTGCATACAGAATAAAGAGATAAATACAGAAAGCAGCTCTTTGAACTCTCCGCATGTGTTGTGATTAATTTTCTATAGCCCAGTCCTGCACTGCTTACAGCAGCAAAACTACCATAGACTTCAAAGAGAGATCTGCCTGAGTAATGACAGCAAGATTGAGCCACCAAGTGTGAATAGCTTATTTATAATTTCCTGCTAAATTTCCTATTATAATCTATTGTTAAACTGACTTATCTTTCAAAAGTGAAATAGATCAAAATAACCTATATCTTACAGAGAAATATTATGTCAAATGGAATGATTTTGTAAAAGCCCATTTTTGTTAGGGAAATGCAAGTAATGACTGAAGATGACAATGCTACCAATTATAGGTGACCATTTAAAAATGTCCAAATTAATTTTGATTCAAGTTTGTACAAAGAAGTGAAATGACAAGAAAAAATGTGGATCTTAGTCTGAGATGGTCAATTATCAGCTTAATTAGGAGGCAAATCATAATTAAGTTATAGGACCTGATCTGCAGACCTTATTTATGTGTGTCACTTAATCTCATTTATGTTTAACCTTAAGGGCCTTAGGTGCTGGAACTATGGGGGTGGGGGTTCCTGTACCCTCTGACTTGAAGTGGTTTCCATTATATTCAGGGTTTACACTTTGGTTCAGTGGTTCTCAGCACAGCTGCTATAAAAATAGTTTCAGCACCTGTGGTAAGGGCTGCAGGATAAGACCTTAAATTACGGTTGGACAGACTGTAATGGATTCAGAAGTTCAAGTTGAGAAATTGTGATGCCCATTAGATGGTTGTTTAACCATCTAAAATCTGGAGGTTTCGGACGACATCCTACTTCCACTCTTCTGAACGAGAGCTTTGCTGTTGAAATAAATCACACCTCGGGATGAAAATCTCACAAGAATTGGCTTACTTGTGAGATTTCTACAATTTGCTGCTTCCGAGTGAGTCAGAAATACAATCAGAAAAACTTTTCTGGAAATACTTTAATGAGCTGTGGCAGAGAAAGGTAATTACATTTTACAGAGATTCCAATTTGGAATAAAACCCCATAATTTCAAAATTCTCCGTGAAAGGGACTGGAGCCTTGGCCACTGAGCCCTGGGTTTCTCGACTCAGAGACAAACTGCATAGCAGTCTGCTCTGGAACTGTGGAACCTGGAGTGCCTGTCTCAAAGACAGTCCACGTGATGTGCTGCTCTGGCACCAGGTTGGCAGGCAAGCTGGCAGAAAACTGAAAACATGTTTTGTGGGAATTTTTCCTGCCAGCTCTAATTCTAACACTCTGCATCCAATCCCAGTTAGAATTTGAAAAAAACCCCACAAATCTGTGGAAATGAAAATAAAGAGTAGGAGAGGAATTAATATTTAGGATCTCAAAACTTGTTCAGTTCACATTCATGGGAATTCTCATTTTATCAGACCTGGCTCATCCTTCCCTATTATAAATGAGAATGGGAATGGGGGAAAGGTTATAATAAGAACACTAATATATTTTAGTAGTGCTGTTACACAACTCCATAATAAATGTTCATGTTACATTTCTCACTCTCAGAATAATGAATTGCTGTCATTTTATTACCGGCATACTTTGGAAATAATACAACTCAGTAAATCTAAGACAGTTCTTACTAAGGTTACAGTACTGCCCCATTGAAATCTATTCAGATACCTTCAGTATTCTGTCATGTTGGCAATGGAAGTCTTTCTTGTCATTCATCTTGAATTGCTTTGCCTTTTTGATACACAGGCCTCTGGGGTTTTTAATTCTGCAGCACAGTTGAAAAATTCCTGCTCTAGATTTTTCACACATTTCTCCAAATGAAAATGCACTCATCTTAAAATGTGTTGACTTTGATGGGTTGCAAATCTAGTTTACAAGAGACAGCGGCATTCAACAGCTCTGAATTGACTTTAATCTGCTAACTGACTAAAACTGCGCATACCAAAAGTATGACTGGACTCATTCAGAAAGAAAAGTACCTAGATTTTTAGGCATAGCTCACAAGGTGGGGTGGAAAAAGTGGTTTTCTACTTCCTAAAGTTTTGATACCCAGCTCTGACCTGGAGGGGCTTCTCTAATTCACAGCAAATTTGCATGGTTCCACTTTGGGCAACTCCGTTGGCCCAGAATAACAGGAACACAAAGTGCTCTTGGCCACACTCTCTTCTACCCCAGTGTGACCCATCACAGCCCTGGACACTTTTTTCAGAACATCCCTATGCTAGGGATTACATAGCAAGTATGGCGGCCTTGCTCTGTGCTTCTAGTTCATTGTTGCCCTATACTAGAAGAATTTCCTGAGGTCTCTTTGAGGCAATTGCACTGCTGCAACAGATCTCAAAACTGAGGCTGGCATGTCTACAAGGACTAAGAGAGGTATCAGATCAGGTCAATTGAGCAGCTCTTTTTAGAGATCATTCCAGGTGTCAATCTAGCTGGCAGTCCTGGAGACTGAATATTTTTGTTTATCCCCAGAAGAGGTGTGGCATGGGAGCTATATAAAGAATTGATTCTGAGTGGGACATTTGAAATGCCACAGCAATATAAATACTACGTTTAATAACATTAATGTTGCCAAGTCAATCACTCTGAAGTTAGGAAATGCCAGAATTATGGTTGCCTGTGCAACCTTAATGCAGCCCCCCCTTTGTGAGTATGTGCAGTGATACAGTCTCTAATGACAAAATCAAATACTGTTTTTTCTATAGGACCCCAACCTCAGTCTATACACTTGTTTTCCTCCCCACCCCCCCTTTCTCTTTTTAAACTTTTCCTCAACTTTTCCAGCTGCATAAAATGAGGGAAAGTAAATTAAAAAATGAGCGGAGAAATTATAGAGAGACGAAAATCAAATTCATTTCAGTTTGAGACACAGAAGTTGAAAGAAAAAAATCGAATTAGAATTGACTTGCACATAGATGAAGTTTTTCATTTAAAAATAAAACATTTAGGCAGGAAAAGTCCCTGACATTTTCAACCAGCTCTAGTTAGATATGTATAAAGTGAGAATAAAAGAATGTAAGTACTCTGCTTTAATGAGTACACAACGTCCAATACCCAAAACTCTAGGTGAAATCAACAAGAATTGCAGGAGCTCATCATCTTTGAAAAGCAAACTCTCACACATAATGTTCATGGCTATAGGTTGCAAACTTAAACAGATAGAAACTACAATAAGTGTTACAATGCTTAGCCAGCGTACTGCATTGCAGTCACTATTTATCCAAGCGCAAGACTGATGTTGGCAGCGTGGGTGGGGTGACTGATTGTAGAAGTAAAAATAGCATAGTGAACAGGTTGAAATGTGTAGTATAGGTTTACTTAGATTTCATTTCATTTTATTTTTGAAAAATATTTAGTTATGCTGCCATACAGTGGAGGATCCTACAGATTTCTAACATCTTTTGTTGTCAATTGTGTAAGTGAAGCAAAACAAGTCAGTCTTTTTTTCCACAGCTATTATAAGGAGTGACGCTTTTAAATTACTTTAACCTGTGTATGAAAGATCACTGAACTATAGGGCTTTTAATAGCAAATGGCTTTAATTCACAAATTAATGTGAACTTGCTAAAAGGCTATTTTTGGTAACATTTGATACCTCATTCAATTAAAAATAATTAAAAGTCTTCATGTTTACAAAGTGGGCTTTAAACCTATGTTAGAGATGTGCTTTCTCCTTTCTGAAATATTTGTTGACTGATTCACATTGCTGCAGGCTATCATGTTTATAAATGCAAAGAGTTTCCTTCCCCTGTAAAGCTTAGTGAAGCTGGAGTTATTATCCCAGTGTTAACATGATGTAAAGCCCTTCTCTTCCTTTCAAAATGCTAGTAAGTTTGTTTTCTTTACAGTGGACTAAATAGTATCCTTGCTCCAATGAGAGGCATTAGAGTGTGTAGACTACAAAGCAATGAAGTCGAGGTGCATATAGGTGGAAGTAAGATAGCGGGTATATACAGACAGAATGTCCGAGGCTATGTCATCACTGCAAAAAGGTGGTCTGGTTTACAACAGGGTAACTAATGTGTTAGCTATAAAATCCTGCTGTAAAATCCTAGTGGAGACAAGACACTGTAGCTCTTACCATGAGGTAACTATGAGTCGGGGTAGAAAGGTGAACTTGCCTAACTGCCTGGTAGTAAATACTATAGTGCCTTGTCTCCACTGGGATTTTACAGAAGGGTAATTAATAGGTAGAATATCAGGATTGGAAGGGACCTTAGGAGGTCATCTAGTCCAACCCCCTGCTCAAAGCTGGACCAATCCCCAGACAGATTTTTGCCCCATATCCCTAAATGGCCCCCTCAAAGATTGAACTCACAACCCTGGGTTTAGTAAGTCAATGTTCAAATCACTGAGCTAGTGATCCCATGAGAAATACATATCATTTTGGCAGTAAATAAAAACCCTCAGAGACCATGAGAGGGAGCACTTTGTGTTGCACTCCTTATACCTTGTGGTGAAAGGAAGAGAATTCATTCTCCACTGAACATGGTGCCCATATGCTAGGGTGTGATGGCAGCCTGGCCATGCCTCAGAGTAACTGAACACACATCTTTTGGTGCTGTGGAATGCCAGTGGGTGTGCTAAGCAGTCCTTCTGTCTCTTGCCCAGGGAGTGCTAGTGTCAGCATTCATATGTTGGTGGGGAAGGTGTGGAGAAAGTTTATATGCACCTTTTCTCCACAGGCCTCAGTGCACCAGTGCAAGACAAGACAGTAGTTGAAAGGCAAAAATCCTCAAGTTTTCAAGAACAGAAAAAAAAAATGGGATGTAAGTGGTGTTTTTGTGATTTGAAAGATTTGATGGACTCATCCTAGATCCAAATTTTTAGTGTCCTTTTCTCTTTCAGTTTTACCAGACTTAGAGAACAATATTTTAGGATGTACGGGATGTTCTTTTGCATTTTGATCAGTTTCTATTTTTTCTCCCTTGCCAGAAAGAGATAATGACTGTGAGCGACAGATTAAGAATGTCTGAACAATTCACATCTCATTTAATTGGAGTTCGCTGTAGTTCCTTGCTGAAAGCAAAGCTACTAAGAGAATGGGAGGAGGAAAACATAACTTCAGTCCTTAATAATGTAAGTATCAGCAGGGGAAAAGCCAGGAAATGTTAGATGAATAACTTTGAACAACTTCATTGGTCTGTGAAATCCTGAACACATGAATAAAGTATGGAATCACTCTATAATTGCAAGAATCTGAATAAAAAAATCTAAGTAGCATTTTTTCATAAAGGTTAAATTCTGTCCGCCAATTCTGGTAGAGTTTTTTAATCATGAAACATAGAGAAAAAGCAGAGATATAAAAGTGGACATGATCTAACTGGATTTCAGAAATATCCTTGACACTGTAAAATGTAAAGTTAACAAGGACAGCATTGCAAAGCAACATATTTAAATTGATAAAATGCTAGATAGTTGACTAATGATAAATTGCAATGGTAAAAGTCTATGTGACAGAGAGAAGTATCAGTGAGATTCCTGTATAAGTACAAAAATAAAAATAATAAAAAAAATAAACCAGGAGTCCTTGTGGCACCTTAGAGACTAACAAATTTATTTGGGCATAAGTTTTTGTGGGCTAGAACCCACTTCATCAGATGTATGGAGTGAAAATTACAGGAGCAGGTATAAATACATGAAAAGATGGGGGTTGCTTTACCAAGTGTGAGGTCAGTCTAACGAGATAAATCAATTAAGAGCAGGATACGAAGGGAGGAAAACTAACTTTTGAAGTGGTAAGAGAGTGGCCCATTACAGACAGTTGACAAGAAGGTGTGAGTAACAGTAGGGAGAATTTTTGTTGAAGAAAACTTCAAAAACAGACTCCAACATGAAGGTGCAGAGCTGGAATTAATTTGCAAACTGGATACCATCAGATTAGGCCTGAATAAAGACTGGGAGTGGTTGGGTCATTACAAGACCTAAACTTAATTTCCCAAGTACTAATTTCTCCCTCCTGTATTTTTCACTTCATACATCTGATAAAGTGGGCTCTAGCCCACAAAAGCTTGTTCCCAAATAAATTTGTTAGTCTCTAAGGTGCCACAAGAACTCCTTGTTTTATTTTGCTAATAAAGACTAACATGGCTACCACTGAATGTACTTCTCATTCCTTATGGAAACGATTGGAAGGAATGTATCCAAGTTCACAGAAAACATCAAACTGGTTGAACAAGTAAATCATATAACTAGAAATGATCTAATTCAGAGAGAACTAGAGAGTAAAAGGGAGTGCACTGGTGGCTCTTGATGTGTTTCATTGTCAACAAGGTCACAATATTTGAAGTTAAAAATAGAGATTTTTAAAAAGTGCATTTTGAAGAATGTGTAGTAGTGGTAGGGGCTAGAACCATAATATCATTAACATAATCTAGGTTCTGATTTAGAAAGCAGAGTACTGGGCTATAGAAGCAGAATTGCTATAGGTATGGTGAATAGAACACAAATCAGAAAAATTCTAACACAATGCTAGGGATGACAACCACAATTCTAAAAGGAGTAGAAAGTGTAGGAAGAATAGAACAATGATTTACTGGGGAAAGAATTGCTACCCAGCTGGTGTGCAGGGTTTCTAGTTCCAGCATGCTCTAACCTATGTCAGGGCCAGCACAGAACATCATGGAGTCATAACAAGCTTTTTGTTTCGCCACCCTCTCCTGTGGATTTCAGCACAGGAGAGAATCTGGCCTTCTCCTGTTTCCAGGAGGAAATCCTAGAAGTCTAGGCTCCACCTACCATGGACAGAAGCATAGCACAGGAACATAGGCATAACTTGATTTCTATATTTTGAGGGGGGGGGGGGAATTCCATGCCTGCCCATGGTGCCATTTCAGATTTTGGGAGGGGAAGTGGGGAGGAAGAGGCAACTTTAACCATGATTCCAGGAGTTATTTGGGCAACTGAAAACCTGAAAACTCTAATCTGGGGTGGGGGGGTATTTAGCAGATAATAATTCAGAAATTATCTGTCAGGAGCACTGAATCTGATTCCTATATCATGAAAGAAAATTAAATAAATATTAGACCCCCTGAGTTCTAATACTAATATGTTCAGACATCTTGTGTTAAGTCACTTAAGGGACACTGATTAGGTTTAAAATTGTAATGTATATTCTTACTCAGATACGCTTACTGAAGTCAGAAGGGACCATCGTGATCATGTAGTCTGACCTCATGCACAGCTAACCTCTGGCTTGGTTACTGAAGTCCTCAGATCATGGTTTAAAGACTTCAAGGGAATTAACCATTTACACTAGCTTAAACCAGCAAGTGATCCATGCACCATTCTAAAGAGGAAGCGAAAAACCACCAGGGGCTCTGCCAATCTGACCCAGGGGAAAATTCCTTCTTGACCTCAAATAGGATTGTCAGTTAGGCCCTGAGCATGTGGGCAAGACCCACCAGGAAGATACCTGGGAAGGAATTCTTTGTGGTAACTCAGAGCCCTCCCCATCTTGTATCGCGTCTCCAGCCATTGGGGATTTTTGCTACAGGCAATCGCCAGTGGGCCACATGCCATTGTAGGCAGTCCTAACATACCACCCCCTCTATAAATGTATCAAGCTCAGTCTTGAGGCCAGTTAGGTTTTTTGCCCCCTCTGCTCCATTTGGGAGGCTGCTCCAGAACTTCACTCCTCTGATGATTAGAAACCTTCTCCTAATATTAAACCTAAACTTGTTGATGGCCAGTTTATATCCATTTATTCTGGGGTCCACATTGGTGCTTAACTTAAATAAACTCTTTTCTCTCCCTGATATTTATCTCTCTGATGTAATGAGAGCAATCATATCTTCCCTAAACCTTCTTTTGGTCAGGCTAAACATGCTCTCTGAGTCTTCTCCCATAAGGTAGGTTTTCCATTCCTCAGATCATCTTAGTAGCCCTTCTTTGCACCTGTTTCAGTTTGAATTCATCTTTCTCAAACATGAGAGGCCAGAATTGCACATGGTACTCCAAATGAGGTCTCACCATTGCCTTCTATAATGGTACTAGCACTCCCCAGCCTCTACTGGAAAATTCCTCGCCTCATGCACCCCAAGACCATGTTAGCTTTTTTTCCTGGCCACATCGTAGTCATCCTGTGATCAACCAATGCACTCATGTTTTCTCCTCTTATGTCACTTCTGATAAGTCCCCAACTTATAGCAAAAATTGTTAGTCCTAAATGCATGACTTTTCACTTTGCACTATTAAATTTCTTCCCATTTCTATTACTCCAGTTTACAAGGTCATCCAGATCTTTTTGTATGATATTCTGGTCCTCCTCCATATTGGCAATACCTCCCAACTTTGTGTCATCTGCAAATTTTATTAGCACACTCCCACTTTTATGCTAATGTCAGTAATTAAAAATGTTAAATAAGATTCCTGAGGAACTCCACTAGTAACCTCCCCCTTACGTTTATTTTCTATCATTTAGGCTACTTACTTTTTGCAGTTCACCAAGCTTGGAACAGATCATTTAAGTTTAGGAAACATCCTAACAGACCTTTCTTTTCTTAATCACCTGTTAATCACTTTAGTTATAAACTAAATTCTGACTCCCTGCCTTGGCACAAGCTGGGAGCAGCAGTCGCCTGTTTCCTCTGCAGAACTCATTACATTGCACACTCAGGCTGCCTGCCTGAGGCTTGCAATTTGGGGGGCAATGCCCTCCCCTCCAAAATCTGCCTATGCACAGGAGAGGAAGAAAAGTGGGTTGTGACAGAGTAACTCTGGCCCTTTAAGAAGAAAGAAGCCAGTGCACCTGTGATTGGTCACTGATTCCCCCAATATGGCTTAACAGAGGACAAGTTGGAAGGAGGCCTGGAGAGTCAGAGATTTAGAGAGCCAGAAAAGAGCAGCACAGAGCTGCCTGAGATTAAGAGCTGAAGGAGGACATTACTGTGAGCTGCCAGTGAGGAGCTTGGAGAAAAGTGATTGGTATAGACTGACCAAAGCTGGGAACCCCAGATAAGCAGAAGGCTCAGGCAGTGTCCCCTAGAAAAAGGGGAGGATCCAAGCATGGAAGCCAAGCATGGAAACAAGAGGATTGTTGTGGAAGGGTGAAACCTTGTGAGCCAATGCAGGGAGGCCTGGAGAACTGGAGCACTGCAGGACCAGGAGCCCTTGAGGCTGCGGGGAGGCTGGTCACACTCAAGGCAGGGAGGCTCACAGAGTGGGGTCCTGGATCTGGGGCAAAAGGAACAAGGAACGAAGTGCTACTATTTACTCTTGGGTAGATGATTTGGAGGTGACATCCCTGAAGAGGGAAATGGGAAAAACGTGCAGTGTCTTTGTATTGTGACAGTTGGAGAATGGTTTTATTACAAAGGTTCTGGGGAACTATTGCACAGATGTATATGATTAGATTATACCCAAAAGCAGGACTCTGTATTGGGTATTGAGAGAGATTTTATCCCTTTCTAAAGTCAAATGATGGGGAAACAGTGACTGGGTGCAACTGTCATGCTGCAGCCTGCTGCAGGAGGGCACTCAAGGAGGAGCTGCCAGATGGCAAGGAGAGAGAGACTAGACCTGGAAGTGCAGAAGCTAATGAGAAGAGGCTGAGTTGGAAAGTGAAATTTTTGTACCTAGACTCAATGATGGATAAGCTGAACCGGGAAAGACTATGAATTAGCCATGTTTTATAGAGTCCGAGCTACATAAATAGGTGAAAAAGAGGCTCTATATCTGCAAGTAGATATTGACTGGGTTTAAACAGGTGTTTTTTCACCCCACAAACAGTAATTATAGCTAATCTGAAGACTGGCTGCTTGCTTGCAAGGCTAGGATCAGCACAGAGTGACCTGTCTAATTAGCAGCTCTTGTGATCTGGAATCTAATGTGTGCCAGCAAAAATCTGTCGTCACTTCCTACACTCAGTTTATGACTCTGAAGATGAAAATCTAGAGGTACCATTATCTGGATAAAAAGACAGGGCTAGGGATGTTTGTAATCTGAGTCAGTATCATTCTAAGTTTCTTATTCATCATGGTATTTGCCCTGTTCCATTGCTATCCCTCATTGTCTGAGTAATTTTGGAACAACATATAGTGATGTTCTTTTTGTATATTTGATGTAATTTCCCTTCAATGCAATTATTTAATAGCCTTTCTTTAATATGTATGCAATTTCATTATTGCATAATAAGAACATAAGAACGGCCATATTGGATCAGACCAAAGGTCCACCTAGCCCATCCTGTCTTCCAGCAGTGGCCAGTGCCAGGTGCCCCAGAGGGAATGAAGAGAACAGATAGTCATCAAGTGATCCATCCCTTGTTGCCCATTCCCAGCTTCTGGCAAACAGAGGCTAGGGATACTATCCCTGCCAATAGCCATTGATGGACTTATCCTCTATGAATTTATCTAGTTCTTTTTTTGAACCCTGTTATAGTCTTGGTCTTCATAACATCCTCTGGCAAGGAATTCTATATGTTGACTGTGTGTTGTGTGAAAAAATATCTCCTTCTCTTTGTTTTAAACCTGCTGCCTATTAATTTCATTTGGTGACTCCTAGTTCTTGTTTGAGAAGTAGTAAACAACACTCTACTTTCTCTACACCAGTCATGATTTTATAGACCTCAATCAGATCTCCCCTTAGCCATCTCTTTTCCAAGCTGAAAAGTCCCAGTCTTATTAAACTCTTCTAAAATGGAAGCCGTTCCATTCCCCTAATCATTTTTGTTGCCCCTTTCTGAACCTTTTCAAATTCCAATATATATTTTTTGAAATGGGGCAACCACATTTGCACGCAGAATGCAACATATGGGTGTACCATGGATTTATATAGAGGCAATATGATATTTTCTGTCTTCTTAGCTATCCCTTTCTTAATGATTCCCAACATTCTGTTCACTCTTTGACTGCCACTGCACATTGAGTGGATATTTTCAGAGAACTATCCACAATGACTCTAAAATCTCTTTCTTAAATGGTAACCTCTCATTTAGACCCCATCATTTTATATGTATAGTTGGGATTATGTTTTCCAATGTGCATTACTTTGCCTTTATCAACATTGAATTTCATCTGCCATTTTGTTTCTCAGTCACCCAGTTTTGTGAGATCCTTTTGTAGCTCTTTCCAGTCTGCTTGGGACTTAACTGTCTTGAGTAGTTTTGTATCATCTGCAAATTTTGCTACCTCATTGTTTACCTCTTTTTCCAGATCATTTATGAATATGTTGAATACGATTGGTCCCAGTACCGACTCCTGTGAGACACCACAATTTACTGCTCCCCATTTTGAAAACTGACCATTTATTCCTACTCTTTGTTTCTTATCTTTTAACCAGTTACCAATCTATGAGAGGACCTTTCCTCTTATCCATGACAGCTTACTTTGCTTAAGAGCTTTTGGTGAGGGACCTTGTCAAAGGCTTTCTGAAAATCTAAGTACACTATATCCACTGGATCCACCTTGTCCACGTGCTTGTTGACCCCCTCAACAAATTATAGTAGATTGATGAGGCATGATTTCCCTTTATAAAAACCATGTTGACTCTTCAACAAATTATGTTCATCTATATGTCTGACAATTTTGTTCTTTACTATAGTTTCAACCAGTTTGCCTGAAGTCAGATTTACCATCCTGTAATTGCAGGGATCACCTCTAGAGCTCTTTTTAGAAATTGGTGTCACATTAGCTGTCCTCCAGTCATTTGGTACAGAAGCTAATTTAAATGAGAGGTTACAGATGACAGTTAGTAGTATTGCAATTTCACATTTAAATTTCGTCAGAACTCTTGGGTGAATACCATCTCGTCCTGGTGACTTATTACTGTTTAGTTTATCAATTTATTCCAAAACCTCCTCTAATGACAGCTCAATTTGTGATAGTTCCTCAGATTTGTCACCTAAAAAGAATGGCTTAGGTTTGGAAATCTGCCTCACATTCTCAGCTGTGAAGACCGGTGCAAAGAATTCATTTAGTTTCTCCACAATGGCCTTATCATCCTTGAGAGCTCCTTTAACATCTCGATCATCCAGTGGCCCCACTGGTGGTTTAGCAGGATTCCTGCTTCTGATGTACTTAATTTTTTTTTTGCTATAACTTTTTGAATCTTTGGCTGTTATTCAAATTGTTTTCTGGCCTTCCTAATTATATTTTTACAATTCATTTGCCAGAGTTTATTCTCCTTTCTTTTTTCCTCCCTAGGATTTAATTTCCACTTTTTAAAGGATGCCTTTTTGTCTCTCACTGCTTCTTTTACTTTGTTGTTTAGCCATGGTGGCACTTTTTTGGTTCTCTTACTATGTTTTTTAATTTGGGGTATACATTTAAGTTGAGCCTCTATTATAAAGTCTTTCAAAAGTTTCCATGCAGCTTGCAAGGATTTCACTTTTGGCACTGTAACTTTTAATTTCTGTTTAACTAACCTCTTCATTTTTGTGTAGTCCCCCTTTCTGAAATTAAATGCTACAGTGTTGGGCTGCTGTGGTGTTTTCCCTGCCACAGAGATGTTAAATTTAATTATATTATGGTCTCTATTACCAAGCAGTCCAGCTATAGTCACCTCTTGAACAAGATCCAGTGCTGCAATCATTTGACCTCATACATTGTATCATGCTGTTATGCTAGGAACATTCCTTGTCTGCCACAAATGAAAGGAACCAAGTTTAAGCCTGAAAAAAAGATGCACATCTTCTTTATCCCAACCTAGCAGATGAGGGACTGCTGACATCACACCACTGATTGTAATTTTCAAGACACTAAAGAAGACAAGAGACTAGCACTTTAATTTTTGGAGGCACTCACTGTGCTATCATTTAGTAGTCACATTAATAGTTACCTTCTCTCTTTGGAACTAATGGGTTGTTGAGCGGTAACATGCAACGAAGGACTGATTATTACAGCAACCAATGTGTCAGATGATGCAGCAAATGGATCAGGAGCATGAGTATTGCACACTTTTAGCTTGCAATTATAATAATGCCACTGGTTACTGGTTTTGGCAGACTTAAAGCCAATCAGATGTCTGGGGACCAGAATGATAGCTTTCATTTGCCTGTATTTGTTTTCATTATCAACTTGTAATGATATAGTAAAAGAGAATATCTCTTGAGTCCTTCCAGATGGAGGGAATGCCAGTCCATAACAGCCACTTTGCCTTCCTCTGAGACCTCTTCATAGAAAAGCGAACAAATAACAGGGGAACCCCAGACTCATGGAAATTCTGTTATGCATCTGTGTCAGCATTTAGTATGAGTTTCAGTTGGTCCCTTGGTGTTCATTGCGGTCCTTTATCCAGGAAAAGAGAACAGAGGAATTCTGCCAAAATAGATGTTGTGAAGTCCATACAGAACATACTCAAATATACTCCTAGGGATAGGCCAATAAACACAGAGATGGAAACAACTGAGCATCTTTAAATCCTTATATTTAATTTCACTGAGTGGCCCAGCAGCATTAGTGGCTCAGATGGTGGTATGAGCGTTACCTGAAGATCTGCACATTCTCACACTGTTAGAGGCGAGTGCCTCCAGCTCCCATTTCCTCTATTATGAATTCATGTCGCTCAGCACATTGTAGAATCAAGCCTTATATTCAGGGCTGCCCAAAGGTGGGGGGCAAGTGGGGCAATTTGCCCCAGGCCCCGCAGGGGCCCCCACGAGAGTTTTTTGGGGCCCCTGGAGCAGGGCCCCCGGAGCTTCTTCAACTCCCAGTCTTCTCTGGTGGGGGGTCCTTCTGCTCCGGGGCAGAAGGACCCACCGCGGCCAAATTACCGCCGAAGCGGGACCCACCACCAAAGTGCAGTTGGGTCTTCGGCCGTAATTCATTGGCAGGCGGCCCTTCCGTTCTGGGACCTGCTGCCGAAGTGCCCCAAAGACTCGCTGCGGGGGCCCCCTGCTGCCGAATTACCGCCGAAGACCCGGCTGCACTTCGGCGGCGGGTCCCGCTTCGGCAGCAATTCGGCGGCATGGGGCCCCACCGTGGGTCTTCGGGGCACTTCAGTGGTGGGTCCCGGAGTGGAAGGAGGGGTCCCCCGCCGCCGAAGACCCTAGGCCCCCTGTATCCTCTGGGTGGCCCTGCTTATATAAGCTAAAAATCACCACATGTTGCATTTTTCTTACTTTATTTCAACATATTTATAGCACATAGCAGGAGCCACAGAACTGAATTCAGTATAGATAATGACAACCCATGGTTGATTCTGGGACAATGGCCTAAAGCCTCCACCATTTGTTTTGTTGATGTTTGTTGCAATCTCACTCCTTTCTCTGTTCAACTCCATTTTCTGATGCCATGTTAACAAGTAAATCCCCAATCCCTATGCCACTCACTGGCTGGGGGGGAGACACCCTTATCCCGGATCCCCCTGTCCTGAACCGCCCATTCCTCTGCCACTCACCACCTGGGGAGGCACTTTACTCTCCAGAATGACACTCCCCCTCCTGGCCCCCACAATTCCCTGGAGGTGCCAGGGGGCCAGTGCCCTTTTTGGGCTCATTTATTATAGCATGACAAGGAGGCAGGGTTTAGTGGATCACAGCAGAGGTGGGAGGGAGTCAGAGCCAGGAATCCTGGGTTCTCCCCTGGCTCTGGGAGGGGAGTGGAGTCTAGTGGGTTAGAGCAAGGGGGCTGAGAGTCAGGACTTCTAGGTTCTCTACTCAGCTTTGCTGGTGCCAGTGGCTCTGGGCCCATCTCAGCCTCCCTGTGTCTCATGTCATGGCAGGAGCCCCCAGACTGAACTGGGTTTACAAAAGCTAATTAGGGTGTCACCGGCTTCTCCTGCGGCCCCAGGTGGCTTGTTAGCGAAAGTGGGGGCTGCCTGTCCTGTGCCCAGCTCACCCATAGCCCCAGCACCTTCCTGCTGCACTTCTCTTCCTCGCTTCCCCCAGAAGCTGGTGACTTGACTCTGAGCAGATGAGGCAGCTGCAAGGGAAGAGGCAATTACAGCAAGCGTTCTGGGCCCCAGTCCTATCACGGGGCTCAGAGTCAGGCTGTAAGTGCTGGGGGTGCATTTCCTTGCATCGATCTGGTATCTCATGAAATCATCCAGAACAACTCCCCTACTGCTGCTGTTTGTTCTTTGATATGTTAGGAATAGTAGCAGGGGATTTCATTCACAGGGTAATGTTGTAATTATTCAGTTTGAATTCCCACAGCCAGCTTTTGCAGAGCCTCAAACAGGAGAGGGTCTGGTTGGCACACTGCAAACAGCCAAAGACTACATTGTCTGTTTCTAATCAAAACTATACCTAAAATGTCAGAAAAACATTTTTCTCTTCTGTTTACTAGCTGACTCTTTTCAGAAAATTCACTGCATTGTGCAGACCCATTGTGATAGGGTCATCATATTTCTGATTTTGCCCTAGCTTACCTTATTTAACAATCATCCATCACTTGTTTATCTTTATTATTATATTGAGATTTTGCTGTAAACATGCACAAAAAAAGCAAATCCAGCATTTCAAACTCTGGTTTCTAATTCTGCATGACAAATAATTACAGAGGTTTCTCCCACAACTGCCAAAAAGGATATCTGAATACATTTCATATAGCTTGGAGGTAGGAGGGAAGGGCTGCTAAGACGTGTCAGGCCAAGCAGGAAACTAGGAGCATAAAAAATTCATAAACTGCTTTTTGAAGTTTCTTCAGAACATTTTGAACTTTCATCAAGCATATACTTCAGGAGGGATCCCTCCTGGTCTTGAGATACTGTTTAAAATGTTCCTGTACAACAAATAAGAAATAAATAAACCCTTTATGTTTCAGTTATTAAATCAACCTCTAAGTACTGGGGAGTAGGCTGAAAGCTTCACAGGGATTCATTATCCCACATCTGCCTATTGCTGGACTCTTTCACCTTCCTCTAAGGCACCTGGGACTGACAACTATCAGCAGCACTGTAGAAGGTAAACTGGGTCTGATCCAATATGGCAAATTAAATGTTCCTGAACAATAATAGTAAAACTTTTTCCCTAGAGTAATTTTAAAACCAAACCACTGAACTGAACAACCATTAACTTTGGGTATACAAAACCTGGATACAAATCTGAATTTTGAACCTACCTTTACTTTTTTGCTGTGTGAAAAATCATAGAATCATAGACTTTGAGGCCAGAAGGGACCATTATGATCATATAGTCTGACCTCCTGCACTACGCAGGCCACAGACTCTCTCCCACGCACTCCTGTATGAAACCTATGTCTGAGCCACTGAAGTCCTCAAATCATGGTTTAAAGACTTCAAGGTGCAGAGAATCTTTCATCAAGAGACCTGTGCCCCACGCTTTAGAGGAAAGCGAATTTATCTGCATGGCTGTCTACTCAGAGAATGATCCTGCTCCCAGTGATATCAATGGCAAAACTCTGAGCATGATGGCAACAGGACCTGGCCCATAATGTACACTATTGTATGTTGCTACTGGTGTGAGTAGGATAGCAGGATAAATTATATGATTTTGAATATCATATCATACAGGAGGATAAATTAAATTAAAACAGTTCTCAACCAGGGGCGCATGGTGAGCCTTCCCACTCACTCATGGGGTCACAATGCCATTCACTCAAATTTGGCTTCACTGCATCTCCATAACAAATGGATTTGAGCGAGTGGCACATGGGATTGCAACACCACTAAGGTTTGGCCCAGCTATCCCTCCACCATTGGCAGAGAAGCAATCAGGCCTAATTTAAGTGAGTGGCATTGCTAGATGGCACATGGGGTCAGTACCATTAGCACTCTTCGATTCTGTAATTAAGAAATACCACCCTGAAAACTTTGTGGGTAGTAGGTATGTGCTTTTAGAAAGTTTCCCATCCTATGCACAGTTAGATGTCAGGATCAAGATATCAGGATTTATTTGACAAAGAATCACCTTTATTGGAATTACTGTCCAATAATAATTTAGATTACACTGTAAAGTCCCATTTTGTAAGGGGAATGGGGCTCCAAATAAAAAAAAAGTTGGGGGTAAGATTAAAAACAGGTTGAGAACCCCTGAATTAAAAGAACTAACACATACAGATATGGTGTCATAAATATCGAAAATTAAGTTATCTCCAAATGTAAGGCATCTGTATATGCCAGCATCTTGGCAAGAGGTTAGACTAGATGACCCTTGTGGTCCCTTCTAACCCTATGATTCTATGATTCTGTGCTTTAGCCCAGCCACGTTGCACATCTGATATTTTTTCTCCTGTATCTTAATAAAATCAACAATAATACTTAAAAAAAATCCATTTCAAAGTGAAAGAACAGTTTCAAAGGGAAAGAACAGAGAATACAGTGTATATGTAGTGTAGGCAGGTTAATGCTCTGACTTCTGAGTGCTTGATATTTCAACAGCATAACAGCTAATTTGATGCATTTCACTTCCCAAGTTTCTGAAAGTGGAGAACAAAAAGAAGAAGGAAAACTAGAATTTTTTATGATTCATGATGTGCTACTGACTCCTTAGTCTGGCAGCTCCTCTTGCAAAATTTATAAGGGCGACAGTCTCCAGCCCTTGGTAAATTCAGCAGACCTTTCCAAAATCACATAAACCTGTAGTCCTTTAGCTAATTTTGTTAGTTCCTAAATAGGCTCAATTTGCTCTGTAAACCTTACTGGCTCCAACTTTTCCAAATAACTAGGAGATTCTTAAGTAAAGTACCTAGCATGAGAACACTTTCAAAACACAAGAGTTTTATGGTGCATGGGTGAAGCAGATTTGGGCATTTATAATGCTAAAACCTATTAACCTTAATGTAATGGGGCATACTGGATCTTTAAGCTGCAGGCAGGCTGGAAAAAAAGAGGGACTAGGAAATGACTGAAGTGAAAGAAGGAAGAGGGGGTGTGGTCTTGGGGAATTATTAGTTTGGGTGAACACTCTTGTCTCTTTAAGAGGGCTGAACTGGGAAGGCTGTAGTGAAGGGTGAGACAAAACTCCCCTCTCATCCAGACAACCTGGACAAGCCCAGGGAAGAAGGTCCCTGCCCTATGTTGCCCATGTCTCTCATAAAGGAGTGATGATAGGAGGAGGAGGAAGCCTACCTGCTGATCTCTTTAAGGTAAAAGGGCTGAGTATGAAAGATGAAAGAGTATTAAAAGTATGAAGATGGCTGAGACATGCAGTTGGCAGGAATTACAACCCAGCCCCAAAATGGGGGCTGTAAATGCCTGGTGTCAGGAGACAGAGAGAAAGAGAGAGACTGCGACTGCTTATGCTTTAACTCAACCTGAGATGAGGACTGTAACTCCTGATCCAAGGAGGGGAACTGCTTTAATTCTAACCCTGCTCTGAAAGAGTGCTGTGGGCTTCTGATGCAAGGGGAAAGCGAGTGGCAGCATTATAACTCAGCAAAGGAAGCTTTCCCGAACGCTCACACCAACCCTGGAGGGCTGTGAACTAAAACTGAAGAAAAAGGAAACTGAGGCTGGGTGCCAGCAGAGCTACCTTAGGCCACAAATGTGTGTCCTGGATCCAGCAACCCTATAACACTGGCATAGTTGGCAGAAGCTGAGACTACCTCTCACCGAGGAAGGAAGGTGAAGCTGCGCAGAAGCTGAAGGGCTATCAGGAAAGAGAGATGGAGGAAAATTTCTGTCACTGGGTGACTGGCCCCTTTAAGAGCAAGTAGTATCCAGTGCACCTGTGCCTCCAAAGCTGTCTGTTAGCTTGGTTTCACGAGAGAGCAGCTGGAGCTGAGCATCTGGAGTGATGGGCCAGGCCAGGAGTACCCAATTTGGGAGGAAGGTCAGTAATGGGGATACCCTCACTGGGGGTGGGGAGCTGTGTTTAAAAGCCTGCTTAAGAAGGAAGTTAAGGCTACCCCTGGCCACAGGGTTTTGGAAGGAAAGATCAGCACACTTATTCTCACTGATTGGAAAAAAAAAAATCCCTACGGAATGGCAGAGAAACTCTGGTATTATTTTCACTGGGGGAGGTTGGGACGTATCTGGGTGATCAGTCTTCTTATGAAATGTGACTTCATGGGGTGTTACTTCAGCTACGTAGGAAGCCTGGGGTCTTCTCCTAAAAAGTTATCCTCTCCATGGAGGAAGAAAAGTCCCTCCAAAGTATACTTCCTCTGTGGGATGGGAGCACATATGTTAAGGACTTTCCTTTTTGAGAATGGAGACCTCAGGGAAATGATTAGTCATCCAGACAAATGTGAGAAAGAATGGTGTCCACCCAGACACTGGGCCTTGAGGAAACAAAAGAATTGGGGGTAATTCCAGCCCCCTTTCAGGGTATGAGAGAGCAATTAGCTGAGGAGTATCAGGTGACCCAAGAGAGAGTTCACCTGCTCATGATGGTCAGTGAACTGGAAGGGAGTGAAAGACTATTCGCACCCAGATCCCACAGTCACGAAGCTGAAGGCATCAGAGAATTGGGTAAAGAAGCTAGAACTTGTCCTGAGATGAGCAAGGTTCTCAGGGGTTGTGCAGAGGAGGGAGTGTGTAACTGTGGTTTGTCCCCTTAAAGACTAGTGGCCCAGGACCCAACCAACCATGGTTATTAAACAGGCATACGTGAGCAAGAATAGCTGGTTCCCTATGGAGCAGCATGAAGTGGAAGAGGGGCTGTGAGAGTTGCAGGAACTTCAGTGACTGCCAGAGACAGGAGACCTGACAGTAGCCTTGGAGAAAAGACCCTGAGGGCAGAGACTAATGCCAGCAGATTAAATGGCCGTATGCTGGGTTTTTCCTCCTCATTTTGCTTTTGGTGTTTCCTGGAAAATAAATAGAGCCCTGCCAGAAAGGCCTGCAAGACTGATTTGTTGAGAGCGTAGCTGTGGAGCTCTGAAGAGGGGGAGATTTGACAAGTGGGTGCTGCAGACCCATCCAGACCCTGAGGGAGGTGCTCTGGAGGAGGCCACACTAAAATACTTAATCGCATTGGAATCTACAAAATCAGCTTTGAAGTTTCTATCTTCTGAGTTATTTCTACCTTCTGGGTTATGTGAGCATGACTCTTCTGATTGGAATGTCAGAAAAGTACTAAAACCAAACAAACTCATTTTTAATTGGTCAGACCATCCAGTCAAATTCACCTTTGAACTGAGACAAGCAAGGGAAATGGCAGCTCTGAAGGCATTTATTTGGGAAAACTTAAATGAGAATGGGCGCTCAGAAACTTAGCTAAATTACTTTGGTCTCAAAGTTATTGGACCTGTTGCAAATTTGAACAAAGAACTGGCTCTGCATGGTTTTTAATAAACAAAATAAACTTAAAATCAATTAAACTTCTTGCTAAGGTTAAATAATATACTAAATAAGACTTACATAGTACAATAATCAAATCAAGGTCACAATTGGAATTGTCAGTAAAGTAATAATGATACTGAATTGAATCACCAGTTAATCAGGATATGAAATGAATGCACCCAATAATCAAATCAAATCAAATCAAATCACAGCACGTGATCAGTTCTTAAAAATATTAACCCAGGCAACTAAAGGAGGTGGTTGTTTTACATCTCAGCCTTAGAAGTGATACTTAGGCCTTGTCTACACTGGCAAGTTTCTGCCCAGTAAAGCAGCTTTTTGCATTGTCACTCCTGATGTGTACACATTGCCAAGCCACTTAGTGTGCAGAAACTGCACAGTTGCAGTGCTGTAAAAAACCCGCCCCGATGAGAGGCGTAGAGCTTTCTGTGCCAGGGTAGAGCACCATGATTCCAGTGTAGACACCCTGGTCGATTACAGTGCTGCGATTGGCCTCTGGAAGGTGTCCCACAACGCTTGTTCTTGCCTCTCTGGTCATCGGTTTGAACTCTACTGCCCTGCCCTCAGACGACCAACCGTCATCCCCAACCCTTAAATTTCTTGGGAATTTTCAAAGTCCCCTTCCTGTTTGCTTTGTGATGCATGCAGATGGTCTCAGCTCATCTTTCTAGGTGACCATGCCTGCTCCATGCACCAGGCGATCCCCCGCATGGAGCAATGCTGAGCTGCTGGACTTCATTAGCATTTGGGGAGAAGAGGCTGTCCAGTCCCAGTTGCACTCCAGCCATAGGAATTATGATACCTACAGACAGGTTTCATGATGCATGACAGAAAGGGGCCATGGCCAGGACACACTTCAGTGCAGGGTCAAAGTGAAGGAGCTGTGGAACACTTACCACAAGGCATGGGAGAGCTGAGCCCATGAGCTGCCGGTTCTACAAAGAGCTGGACACAATACTCGGTGGTGACCCCACCTCTACTGCGAAAGCCACTGTGGATACTTTGGTGGCTCATGTGCCAGTCGAGAGTGGACCGATCCAGGAGGAGGAAAGCTTGGACGAGCATGTAGAGGGGGTGAGGGACCCAGAGGCAGAAGATGACTCAGAGGCCAGAGATGCGTGCAGCCAGGGTCTCTTCTCTACCCTAGAGGAGACTTGCCAGTCACAGCTGTCGGATCTTGGTGAAGCACAAACAGGAGAGGAGGCCCTTGGTAAGTGGCTTTGATTTTGGGAATCACTGAAGCGAGTTGTTGCAGGAGGGGTGCCGAAAGCAGGCTTGTGTCTGTATGATGTGCATACCAGCCTAGTCAGAGCTGTGAAACAGGGTGTTGATTGACTCCCTCACTTCAAGAGAATCTCCCTGGATCTCCAGGAAACGCTCATGGGCAATCCACTGCTGCAAGTTCTTTGGCAGAGCGGCTTTGTTTCTTGCCCCATTAAAGGTAACATTCCTGTGCCACTCTGCCATCACGGGGGGAGGGGAACCATTGCTGCACACAGGCGAGCCACATCAGGGCCAGGGCGGAAGCTGCAGTCTTGGAGAAGACCCTCCCTTGTTTCCTTGCTCACCCTCAGCAGCAAGATATCTTCCATAGTGAACACAGCCTGTGGAAAATGTGAGGACAGGAATGATTATAAGGCTCCCCCTACAGTGCTGGCTCTCCCCAACAGTCACATGCCGAGTGTACAGTACAGTCCTGGAACACTGATTTTCCCTGCACCCATGGTTACTCACCATTTTGGGGGTCTTGTGCTCATGTGTGCTTGCCTGGGGTCAGCCAGCTAGTGACAGGTAGGTGAATAGTGGCTGTGTTTTAAATCACTGAATCAGTGGTCTCTCTGTTGCAAACAATACTACTTCTGTCAAATGTTGCATTTTGGCTTCACAGATATGACCTTGGGAGCCCAGCTTCCCTCTTTGTTATTGCTGGCTGAACGGCTGTGCAGAATTAGAAATTGGCCATGAAGAACCAAAGAGGATTTTCTGCGTGAGGTCATGATGCACTCCATGAGTGAAAAACAAGAATAGAAGGAGTGGCAGTACAGTGAGAAGAGGGCCTGAAAGAAGAGCGCGGTGCGCCAAAATGAAGCCACAGAGGGGCTCTTAAACGTTATGGAGCACCAAGGGACATGCTCCAGGCGCTACTAGCGCTGAAAACCCAGCAGCTTCGCACCCACCCTCCCCAGCAGCCACTGTCGTAAAACTCATTCCCATCTGCCCCCCAGACATTGCCAACACACTCCTATCAACCTCCTGGCTCCAGTCTGTACCCGCAGCATTCCACTCCTCCCCCATCACAGTCCAGCCCTGCGGACTCCCAGTACCCACTGCACTCAACATCTGTCCCTCTGCAGTTTATCCCTGCTGAAGTACAGTACTCCAAAGGAGAAGGTTGGAGATGATACCTGGACATACACAAATCTTTAACCATCCCAAGATCCCACCTGCTCCTGGGACCCTCCCTTCCTCCATCCCCCTCAGTGCTGATGGGTTTTTTTTTGTTTGTCTCTCTCCTCCGGTTGTTTTTTAAAAAAAGAATTGTGTTGGTTTGAAAGCAATCTTTATTCTATTAATTGAAAGCAAACTGAGCCCTGCAAAGCAACAGATAATTTTCTTAAACCTTCATAGTGCATCTTCTGCAACAATCACAATCACCTCCTAGCATTACAAGCATTGCACTCTTGAGCATAGCAACAAATATTAGTGGCTTTCAGCTTCAGATTGCTGGCTCAAGGCCTCCCTGATCCTTATGGCCCTGTGCTGCACCCCTCTAGTAGCCCTGGTCTCTATGGCTGTTCAAATTCAACCTCCATGCACTGAGCATCAGCAGTCCAGCCCTGAGTGAAGCTTTCATTCTTCCCTTCACAAATAGTATGGAGTGTACAGCACACAGCTATAAACATAGGAATATTGTCATCGGCCAGGTCCAGCCTCCCATATAGACAGTACCAGTGGGCCTTTAAATGCCCAAAAACACACTCAACAGTCATTCTGCACTTGCTCAGCCTGTTGCTGAACCGCACCTTGCTGCTGTCAAGATACCCCATGTATGGCTTCATACGCCATGGCATTATGGGGTAGGCAGGGTCGCCCAGGATCACAATGAGCATTTCAACTTCCCCTACAGTGATCTTCTGGTTCGAGAAGAAAGTTGCTGCTTGCAGTTTCCTGAAAAGGCCAGTGCATCATGCACCTTTCTGGACCAGCTAGTGTTAATGTCTGTGAAACGCTCATGGTGATCCACAAGCGCCTGCAGGATCATAGAGAAATACCCCTTCTGAATAATGTACTTGGTGGCTAGGTGGTCTGGTGCTAGAATTGGAATATGCGTCTCATCTATTGACCCTCCCCAGTTAGGAAAGCCCATCTGTGCAAAGCCATCCATAATGTCTTGTATGTTGTCCAGAGTCATGGTCTTTCAGAGCAGGATGCGATTAATGGACCTGCACACTTCCATCAACTTGAGTCCACTCCAAACTGGTTAGCGACCTAGCAGGGGCGAGCTTATCACACAGTCATATGAATGTGGCTTTCCTCAGCTGAAAGTTCTGCAGCCACTGTTCGTCATCCCAGAAGTGCATCACGATGTGATCCCACCACTCAGTACTTTTTTCCTGAGCATTAAAAGTGGCATTCCACTGTGGTCAGCACCTCCATGAATGCCACAAGCATTCTTGTGTCATAGCTACTACGTGTAGCGAGATCAGTGTCACGCTCCTCTTGCCTTTGTAGTTTAAGGAATAACTCTACTACCACTTGTGACATGTTAGTGAGAGTGAGCAGCATATTGGTCAGCAGTGTGGCATCCTTTCCTGCAGAGCGAAGAGGCAGAGCGCTCAGTACACAAACCTTTGAAAGATGGTGCCAAATGTGGACAGAAGCACAGGGATTGCTAGGATGTGAAGCAATGCATCACAGGGCCTTGGGACAGGATCCAGGATGCCCCGCAACTCCCTCCGCTTTCCCACAGCTCTTAGCAGCAGAAGAGGAAGAGATGATTTGTGGGATAGATGCCCAGAGTGCACTGCTCCAAATACCGCTGCAAGTGCTACAAGTGTGAACATGCTATTGCACAGGCAGGTGACAGTGTGAACACACAACAGCAGTTTCCCTTCAGCTCTTTCTGAGAGGCACTATAACTGCCGGTGCTGTAACTCTGTCAGTGTAGACATGCCCAACGACTCCTGTATACCTAGTTACTTTACAGTTGGCTGCCTCCCCAGTCTAATTTCTCTACTTTTGATGGCAGTCAGCAACATTTACTTCCTCATTCTGTTGACACGCTTCACAACCCAGAGTTAAATAATGTGATTTTTAAGGTAGGATTCACTTAGAATTTTAGCTGGGAAATGATTAATGGTGGCTTCCTAATATAAATTTACGTATCTATCTATCTATCATTTAAACACACAATCATTCACACTTCAGAAGTGTTACAGAAAAACAATGTAACAAAATAGGAAAGAAAAAGACTCACTCTTCAGCTTGCATGGTCTTTGGCTTCATAAGACATCAGAGGCCAGACTGCAGTTCAGGAGAACCTGAAATATGTTAGTATCCCCTGTTGGTACATCACTTTGATTTAGCTTGTAATGCAACTAATTTCATGACTACTATATTACTTTGGGGAAATGAATGATCAGATGAGAAAAGAAGATGGAGCTGATTATGTCTAATGCTCCTATTTTGCAAAAAGCTTAGCTTTGACATTTAGGACAAATGAAAAACATTTTAAATAGGGAAGAGGTAATAGTGGAAATGATAACTTGCTGTGCAGAAATCTGAATGGAAAGTGACCCAGACTGGATTCAAAGTCAGAGGTGGAGTAGATATGAAGGGAAAGCCTCTATTATTGCAGAAACTGAAAGTAAGGCATGAGTGTTTAGCTAAGGAATATCAAGGGCAAGAACTCCATTGGAATTTCCTAACCTTATGACATAAAGAATAAAACTCCAAAGCCTTCCCTAATGAAACTTCCAGAGATTCAATTAGCATCCTTCTGATGGTCTTTGTTAGTTTCTATTGGACTCTATCATTTTAAACTGGAGGAAAAGTAGCTCTAGGAAACTGGAGGATCGGTAGCTCCAGGCAAATAATACATGGCTCTGTCCCAAAATCTAGTTGACTCACTGGATCTAACAGAAACAAACTGAAAATGTTTCAGGATTTTTGAAGAACAGGGGAAAAGAAAAAACTGGAATGCTACTATGAGACTGCTATCTATTGATATAGCTCTATCTTACAAAGACAGGAGCTGATTATATTCCCATTGAAGTCAATGGCAAAATCCACAGTGATGTCAGGGTTGGACCATACTTCATAGTAGCAAAGGAATTTGACTTGAAACAAGGGTCTCAGAGATCAACCTTTTTGGGGTCTCATGCTCCTTTATACTGAAATAATCCATGTAGGATACTGGAAACTCTTCAAGCTTGGATTTGCCAATTCACTTGACATAAGGAATTGATTTGCTCTCAACTGAAGAAAACTCAAGATATGGAGACGTCTTCTACACTAGCTCCTGACTTACCCAGCCCTCCAGCTTGTAAGCAGAATAGCTGAGATGGATCCATAATGTCTCCTGAACTACCCTTTTCCCAACTGTGGAGCTGGAATCCCAAGGTTAGACTTCCACAGGGATGTGATAAGCCAGCAGCATCTCATAGAATCGTCCTAGCACTTTCCTTTTCTCTGTTCCATGGGCCAAGATCTGCAGATATATTTTCCCCACTCATTCATAAAGGTGGAGGAAAGCATTTGGGCCTGACTTGTGTGTTTCTTAATATGAATTTAATGCTTGTGAAAGGCATGGAATAACTGTCTGGGATAGAAATCACCATGTTCCTTTAGGAGGAAAAAAGGTTATAAGAACAGAAGAGCAAAATGAAAGAAACAAACATAAATCAACACATGATCAGTATATAATCCTGTTATACATTTGGAGAAAAATTCTATTATCAGTTTACTAGGTTTTTGAACTGTGATGGAAAAAATGAGATTTCAACAGTACCATTTCCTTTATGGCTCTCAAGTTGTCAGTTTTTAAATTCCTTCATTCAAATGCAGAATTTTTTCTGAAATTACCTTGATGTACAGTGTGTGGAATATTATCTATTTTGCACTATTCTGGTGTGGTGTTCCATTTTATGTAACTGCATATTTTGATGTTATGTGATTTTATATAACTTTATTATCTAGGCTGAAAGTCGTATAAATTAAAAACAAATCCTCTGCATCCTTACTGCTAAAGCTCTATATTAAACTACCTCTAATGCTGATATTATGCCATGCACACTATGCAATGCTCAGGAAAAGTCTTCTGGCGTTGGTTGCACTGTAGGTTGACTGACATTCAGCAAATGAGAACATGATCCACTTCACTGCAGATTTCAAAATGAAAATTAAAACAGCTACTTTTCTGCCCTGCTCATGAGAAATGTGTGCTCAATGTGGGGATTAGAATATTTAATACAATACAAGAACTAAGTGGTTGCTTCAAAGAGGGGCTGGGAAAACAGCTCTGCAAATGCAGCAGACCTTGCAACCAGAATGATTTTTCAGTGCTTGCTTTAAAGTGCATCTTTGGGTGAATGGTAACGAGAGATTAATGGATGTTTAATAAGTTTGAGCAATACAGTAGCATGAGACTAATGAAAAGAAGTTACGTAAGTAAAGAGACTGCAGCCTGATATGCATGATCTATTTTCAACAGCCCTTTTAAAATTCTGTTCTCTTAAATGGCTGCTATGTTAACAATGGTTTTGATATTTCAGCTCTGTTTTCTCTGAACCAGTCTTATGAAATGAAAGGACATTTGTATAGAGCATTACAAATAGGACAAAAATAACTGAGCTATAGACAAGCTGCACATTCTAGGCTTCCTCTAAAATGTACTTTTTCTGGAAAAATATTCAAGCAGTTTTTATTCAGAATCATGCATTGTACGTGAGTATGAGGGCAAAATTCTGTCCGTAGGGGCACAATAAGCCCCTTTTTGCGAAGAAAAGCCATACTTACATAGGATGAAAGCCTGCTACTCCTTACTACTCCAAATGTGTGTGTGTGCCTATTGAGAAGTGGCATGGGTCCATAGCCTCTTGATATTTCATAGACAGTGTCCAGGAGGAAAGGGGACATGCTTCTAGGAGGCTGGGAACACAGCCACTGTATCAGTAAATTACACTGGCCCAGAAAACCACGGACAGAGAGAATTGAGGCTCTCAGACTATTCTTGGTAACACTCTCTGTAACAACCCCAGTGAATCTCACATCTAATGCACTTGTTGCTGAGCACACCACCTGCCTTCTTCGGGTGCACTCATTTCCAGAATAGCAGCCGTTCACAACACACTTCACAATTTCATGCTGCCAAAAATCTCATGTTTCACACACTAAATCTGGTCATTTTGCATGGCTGTAGTTTATACCTGGCTGCCTTTGAAGAAGTTGCTTGATGTCAGAGCTACTGAAATTATGAGACTGATATTCATTCAAGAAGTTGTAAAGCAATGTGGATAGTGTTATAAGCGAATACATAAAATATAACAAGTGCAAACTGCTATGAGAAAGTTGGCATCTTTACTATAAAAAAATCTTCAGCTCTGGGAGGAAAAAGACATGCAATGTACCTGAACAGTTGATTTAGAAGACAATATTATACAGTTTAGTGATATGCATTTTCATAATTGTTTAAATGTGGTATAATGCACATTGCCCAAATTATTTCACATAAAGGCTATAAAAGAATATATATACTTTATGGCACTGGTTTAGTTTCCATGTGAAGATTATGTACAAATGAGGACAGTCCTTGCTTGTTCATGAGTAAAGAAATATTGAGATCCTCATAATATTGCCAGTTCTTGCAATTTTATTTTCACTTTCACAGTAATTAATGTTTTTCTTAAATGCCCAGCTAATGAAGAACATAAGAATGGCCATATTGGGTCAGACCAATGGTCCAGCTAGCCTCGTATTCTATCTTCCAACAGTGGCCAATGCCAGATGCTTCCAAAGGAATGAACAGGACAGGGCAGTTGTCATGTCATCCACCCTCTGTAGTCCACTGCTGGCATCTGGCAGTCAGAGACTTAAGGAGATCTAGAGCATGAGGTTGCATTCCTGACCATCTTGGCTAATAGCCATTGATGGACCTGTCCTCCATGAACTCATTAATTCTTTTTAAATCCATTTATAGTTTTGACCTTCACAGCATCCACTGGCAATGTGTTCCACAGGTTGACTGTATTATGTGAAGAAGTGTCTCCTTTATTTTTTGTTTTAAACCTGCTGCCTATTAATTTCATTGGGTGACCCCTGGTTTGTGTGTTATGTAAAAGGGTAAATCACACTTCCTTATTCACTTTCTCCACACCATTCATGATTTTATACACCTTTATCATATCCTACCCTTAGTAGTCTCTCTTCCAAGCTGAACCGTCCCAGTCTTTTTAATCTCTCCCCATATGGAAGCTGTTCAATACCCTTAATCATTTTTTGTTGCCCTTCTCTGAACCTTTTCAATTTCTAATTCCTTTTTTGAGATGGGGCAACCAGAACTGCATGCAATATTCAAGGTATGACCGTACCATGGCTTCATATAGTGGCATTATGATATTTACTGTCTTATTATTTATCCCTCCCTCTTGTCTCCCAACATTCTGTTAGCTTTTGAGACTTCCACTGCACATTGAGTGGATGTTTTCACAGAACTGTCCATGATGATTCCAAGATCTTTTCCTTGAATGGTAAAAGCTAATTTAGATCCCATCATTTTGTATGTATGTTTTCCAATGTGCCTTATTTTGCATTTATCAACGTTGAACTTCATTTGCCATTTTGTTCCCCAGTCACCTAGTTTTGAGAGAGTTTTGTAACTCTTCTCAGTCTGCTTTGGACTTAACTATCTTGAGTAATTTTGTATCATTTGCAAACTTTGTTATCTCACTATTTACTCCCTTTTCCAGATCATTTACAAAAATGTTGAACAGCACCTGTCCCAGTAACGATCCACAGGGGACACCACTGTTTCCCTCTCTACATTGTGAAAACTGACCATTTAGTCCTACTCTTTATTTCCTGTCTTTTAACCAGTTACTGATCCATGGGAGGACCTTCCCTCTTCTCCCATGACTGATTACTTTGCTTAAGAGCCTTTGGTGAGGAGCCTTTGCAAACGGTTTTCTGAAAATCCAAGTACGCTAAATTCACTGGATCACCCTGGTCCACATGCTTGTTTACCCCTCACAGAATTCTAATAAATTAGTGAGACATGATTTCCCTTTATAAAAGCTGTGTTGACTCTTCCCCAACAAATTGTGATAATTTCATTCTTTACTATAGTTTTCATTAATTTGTCTGGTACTGAGTTAGGCTTACCAGCCTGTAACTGCCAGGATTGCCACTGGAATCTTTTAAAAAAAATTGGGGTCACATTTGCTGTTCTCCAATCATAGACTCATAGACTCATAGGTCAGAAGGGACCAATATGATCATCTAGTCTGACCTCCTGCACAAGGCAGGCCACAGAACCCTACCCATCCACTTTTATAACAACCCCTAACCCAGGACTGAGTTATTGAAATCCTCAAAATTGGTTTGAAGACATCAAGCTGCAGAGAATCCACCAGCAAGCGACCCATGCCCCACGCTGCAGGGGAAGGCGAAAAACCTCCAGGGTCCCTGCCAATCCTCCCTGGAGGAAAATTCCTTCCCGACCCCAAATATAGCGATCAGCTAAACCCTGAGCATGTGGGCAAGACTCACCAGCCAGCACCCAAGAAGGAATTCTCTGCAGTAACTCAGTTCCCATCCCATCCAACATCTCCCCACAGACCATTGAGCAGACTTATCTGGTGATAATCCAAGATCAATTGCCCAAATTAAACTATCCTATCATAACATCCCCTCCATATACTTATCAAGCTTAGTCTTAAAGCCAGAAAAGGCTTTTGCCCCCACTACTTCCCTCGGAAGGCTGTTCCAGAACTTCACTCCTCTAATGGTTAGAAACCTTCGTCTAATTTCAAGTCTAAACTTCCTTATATCCAGTTTGTACCCATTCGTCCTTGTGCCTACGTTAGTACTAAACTTAAATAATTCCTCTCCCTCCCTAACGTTAACCCCCCTGATATATTTATATAGAGCAAGCATATCCCCCCGCAGCCTTCTTTTGGCCAGGCTAAACAAGCCAAGCTCTTTGAGTCTCCTTTCATAAGGCAGGTTTTCCATTCCTCGGATCATCCTAGTAGCCCGTCTCTGGACCTGTTCCAGTTTGAATTCATCCTTCTTGAACATGGGACACCAGAACTGCACACAATATTCCAGATGAGGTCTCACCAGAGCCTTATATAACGGTACTAACACCTCCTTATCCTTGCTGGAAATACCTCGCCTGATGCATCCTAAAATCACATTTGCTTTTTTAACAGCCGTATCGCATTGGCGGCTCATAGTCATCCTGCTATCAACCAATACCCCAAGGTCCTTCTCCTCCTCTGTCGCTTCCAACTGATGCATCCAACATATATCTAAAATTCTTATTATTAATCCCTAAGTGCATGACCTTGCACTTTTCACTATTGTATTTCATCCTATTACTATTACTCCAGTTTACAAGGTGGTCCAGATCTTCCTGAATACTATCCCTGTCCTTCTCCGTGTTAGCAATACCCCCCAGCTTTGTGTCATCCGCAAACTTTATTAGCACATTCCCACTCTTTGTGCCAAGGTCAGTAATAAAAAGGTTAAATAAGATCGGTCCCAAAACCGATCCTTGAGGGACTCCACTAGTGACCTCCTTCCAGCCTGACAGTTCACCCTTCAATACGACCCGCTGGAGTCTCCCCTTTAACCAGTTCCTTATCCACCTTACAACTTTCATATTCATCCCCATCTTTTCCAATTTAACTAACAGTTCCCCATGTGGAACCGTGTCAAACGCCTTACTGAAATCGAGGTAAATTATATCTACCGCATTTCCTTTATCTAAGTAATCCGTCACCTTCTCAAAGAAGGAGATCAGATTGGTTTGGCACGATTTACCTTTAGTAAATCCATGTTGCAATTCGTCCCAATTACCATTGACCTCTATGTCCTTAACTACTTTCTCCCTTAAAATTTTTTCTAAGACCTTACATACTACAGACGTCAAGCTAACAGGCCTATAATTACTCGGATCACTTTTATTCCCTTTCTTAAAAATAGGAACTACGTTAGCAATCCTCCAGTCGTACGGCACAACCCCCGAGTTTATCGATTGCTTAAAAATTCTTGCTAATGGGCTCGCAATTTCATGCGCCAGTTCCTTTAATATCCTCGGATGGAGATTGTCCGGGCCCCCCGATTTTGTCCCATTAAGCTGTTCAAGTTTGGCCTCTACCTCAGTTGCGGTAATATCCACCTCCATATCCACATTCCCGTTTATCATCCCTCCATCATCGCTAAACTCCTCACTAGTCTTATTAAAAACTAAGGCAAAGTACTTATTTAGATATTGGGCCATGCCTAGGTTATCCTTAACTTCCATTCCATCCTCAGTGTATAGCGGCCCCACTTCTTCTTTCTTTGTTTTCTTCTTATTTATGTGACTGTAGAACCTTTTACTATTGGTTTTGATTCCCTTTGCAAGGTCCAGTTCAATGCGGCTTTTAGCCTTCCTCACTTTATCCCTACCTGTTCTGACCTCACCAAGGTAGCTTCCCTTGCTAATCCTGCCTTTCTTCCACTCCCTGTAAGCTTTCTGCTTTTTCATAATCCCCTCTCTGAGTTGCTTGCTCATCCAGCTTGGCCTACAACTCCTGCCCATGTTTTTTTTCCCCTTTCTTGGGATGCAGGCTTCCAACAATTTCCGCAGCTGCGACTTAAAGTAATTCCAGGCCTCCTCCGCATTTAAATCCACAAGTTCCTCCATCCATTCCACTTCCCTAACTAATTTCCTTAACTCTTTAAAATTAGCCCTCGAGAAGTCGAAAACCCTAATCCCAGATCTACATTTGTTTATCCTTCCATCTAGTTTGAACTGAATCAGCTCATGATCACTCGAACCAAGGTTGTCCCCTACCACCATTTCTTCTACAAGGTCCTCACTGCTCACCAAAACCAAATCTAAAATGGCATCCCCTCTCGTAGGTACTTCAACTACTTGATGAAGAAATCCATCCGCTATCACATCCAGAAAAATCTGACCCCTATTATTCTTGCAAGCACTCGTCCTCCAATCTATATCCGGGAAGTTGAAGTCTCCCATAATCACACATTTCCCCTTTGTGTTTACTTCATTAAAGACATTAAAGAGGTCTCTATCCATACCCAAATCAGATCCCGGTGGTCTATAGCACACCCCAAGCACTATCTCAGGGGAAGCTCTAGTTGCTTTTTTACCCAGTGTGATTTTTGCCCAGACAGACTCTGTCTTATCCATTCCATCGCTTCTTATTTCATTACAGTTAATCTCATCATTGATGTACAAGGCTACTCCACCACCTTTGCCTTTCTTCCTGTCTTTTCTAAACAGCACATAGCCTTCAATACCTGTACTCCAGTCATGAGTACTATTCCACCAGGTTTCTGTTATCCCTATAATATCCGGTTTCACTTCCTGCACCAGTAGCTCCAGTTGCTCCATCTTGTTACCTAGGATCCTCGCATTAGTGTACAGACATTTTAATTTTTGGCGTTTGGCGTCAGTGACATTCTTTCCCCCGTCGTGCACAGACCTTCTAACACCAGCATCACCCGTTACTCTGGTTTCTACTCCACTATTCCTCCTTGGATCAATTCTTTGGTCCGCAAGGGTATCCCCTCTCACTTTGTTTACTTCCCTCTCCAGGTTATATTCCGGCGTGGAGATCTCCTGAACATCTCCCAACCATCTCCCCCAACTTCCTAGTTTAAAGCTCTCTTGATGAGGTCGGCGAGCCTCCCTCCTAGAATTCTATTTCCCTCCTTACTTAGATGAAGTCCATCCTGAGCGAACAGTTGTCTATCCGTAAATGCTTCCCAATGACCGTACATCCCAAAGCCCTCCTTATAACACCAATGCCTGAGCCATCTGTTGATCGCCATAATCTTGTCACTTCTTCGTCGCCCTGCTCTAGGAACTGGCAGAATCCCACTGAAGTTCACCTGAGCCTCGATTTCTTTGAGCGTCTTCCCCAGTCTGGCATAGTCCTCCTTGATACAGTCCAGCGAGTAACTAGCCGTATCATTCGTTCCCACATGAAGGACAATCAACGGATTCTTTCCCACTCGGATCCTATTCAGCCTCGGGTCCACATCCTGTATCTTAGCCCCTGGCAGACAGCACACCCTTCTGTTCTCCCGATCAGGTCTAGTTACAGGCCTGTCTATTCTTCTCAGTAAAGAGTCTCCAATCACGTAGACTTGCCTTTTCCTGGCGACAGTGTGATTCTCCGGTCTATCCCCCACACCAGCTGGCCGCAAGTCCTCTCGATTTGTATTCGCCCTTACAATCCTCCTAGAGCTTATACTTGGTGTCGCCTCCATCGACTCCTCCCCTCCTTCTGCAGGACTAGCTGCTTGTCTCTTTTTCCTTGCCCTCTCTCCTTCAGCAGCCTGCTGTACTCCATCTTCATTTTCCAACTCAGCAAACCTGTTCCTGAGTTCTATTTCTCCATCGCTGGCCCATCTTTTCCTCTGCCTGGTTCTCCTAGTCACATGCTTCCACCGTCCACTTTCCTCACCCAGCAGCCCCTCCTAAGAGTTCTTTGGTCCTGCTTCTATCCGCTCGTCTGAGCTTATCCCCTGTGCCTCATCATGTCTGTGTTCCATCATCTGCTCAAACCCCCTTCTAAACTCAGCCAGAGTTTCCACCTGCATCTCCAGTCCTCTTATCTTTTCTTCCAGCAGCTCTATCAGGCGGCACTTCATGCAGACAAAACTCCTTTCAGGTGCTCCCTCCAGGACCATGTACATGCCACAGCTACTGCATCCGGTCATCCTCAGTGTGTCTCTACCTGCTGCCTCCGCCTCCATCATAACCTTCCAACTCTGTGCGTGGCAATCCATGCCTCACACTGCACCACAGGCCACCAACACGCACTGGGCTGCTGGCAGATCCCTGCCCCTTCCCTTGTCTGACTTCCTGGTTTCTCTGCCTTGGTCTCCCCTGTAACCTCCCCCTGGAAACTCCCACTGAAACTCCCCTGTTAGCAGCTCTGTTCGCTGGCTCCTGTGCCACTGCCTGAGTGCCTGGCTCCTTATATAGGACCTCTAATCAGGTAAGCCCCGCCCCCAACTCAGGGCTCAGCCTCGCTCCCAGCACACGGCCCCTAGCAGCCTGCACACACACTCACTCACACACAAACTCCACAATACAATCCACAAACTACAAAGACCTGCTCCTCCAACAGCACTCCCACTGAAACTCCCCTGTTAGCAGCTCTGTTCGCTGGCATCTGGTAAAGAGGCTGATTTAAGTGATAAGTTACATATCACAGTTAGTAATTCTACAAATTTCATATCTGAGTTCCTTCAGAACTCTTAGGTGAATCCTATCTGGACTTATTACTGTGGACTTATTACTGTTTAATTAATCAATTTGTTCCAAAACTTCCTCTATTAACACCTCAATCTGGGACAGTCCCTCAGATTTGTCACCTTCAAAGAATGGCTCAGGTGTGGGAATCTCCCTCACAACCTCTGCAATGTAAAGAATTAATATAGCTTCTCTGCAATGGCTTTGTCTTCCCTGAATGCTACTTTAGCACCTTGATCGTCCAGTGACCACATTGATTGTTTGGTAGGCTTTCTGCTTCTGATATACTTGTTATCAGATGCTACCTGTGTGGTGCTCTGCTCTGTTCAATGCTGATATCACTCGGCTGCGTGCATGTGTTCCCTCTGTGTGCTGTCCCAGCTCTTCAAAGATAGCTGACACAGCAGACCCGAAGAGAACCCCCAATGACCACAGAGTCTAGTAGGGTACGAAGGCACTTTGGCCAGGTTTATTGTCAAATGAAGCACAATAATAGTTCCCTCTAGATTTTTACTCTACAGGACATACTATGAGTATGTGCCCCCTGGCAATGGACTCAGCTCAGTCAGTGGCGGGACTTTCCACTGCCCCCTCGGCTGGACAAATACACCGCCCCAGGGATGCATTCTTATACACAGGTACAAACAAGTTACACATCACTCCTGACGTATTGAGGTGCAATCCTTCTACGCAGCAAGGTACAACCCCTCTACATAGTAAGATAACGCCTCTCACCTTGTACATGTTGGTTTGAACAAAACAACTCTATCCATCATATTACCCTTTTGCCCCTGTCATTGGGATGGGTTAGCCTGTTCCTTGTTATCTGTGTGGAGTGTACAAGTATGCAAATATTCTGATATCTGGTGTCCAGTACCTTTTAGGTATGTCTCTTTCTGCAGCATCAGCCCTTTCCTTGCCAGCTTCTGTGAGCAGGGCCTGCCTCTGACTCACAGCTTAACTTTGCTTTATGTTAGCAAAGTCTTGACCATTACTTTAGTTCAGGCCTTAGGCCTCATACCAGGCCTCCACTACCAAGGTTTATATCTCAGGGCCTCCTCTTACTACAATACTTAAACATTTTTTTAGAGTCCTAGGAATATGTGGTAATGTATGTTTCCAGCCCTCAGATCAAATGAACTCCAAATGTACTTTTTAAAAAAAATGGCATTTAAGCCAATCTCATTATCTGAGGGATGTAGGGGGCACAAATCATGATTTTTGCATGTTTGGTTGACAATACTGCTTTTCTAATACTGGATCAAATCCTGTGATATGCTGAACACCTCTCAGCTCTCAGTTACTAATTGAGACCCTGATATAGCTACCACTGAAATCAAGTTGGCTTTCTTTTGTGCTCTTGGGCAGTCCAATATTATGCCCCATTCTCAATTACCCTGTAGTTCCTAGGTAACTGGGATCACAGTATCCATGAAAATCAGGTTTTAATGGAACTTTAAAACTTGCATTGAGGATGTACAGGAATAAGCTTCCATAATTGTCTGATAATGACAAGGTAGGAGTTAAACTGAATTTCACCACATATTTCATTTCCTTCTACTGATGTGAAATCTCCACTCCCAGTTACCCTGATGGCAAAGTGGTGTCCTAAAGTCTGTGGCATTTAGAGGGGCTGTAGTAATAGTCCATAACAGAAAGGAATGAATTGGAAGTTGCATTGTTCGGGCATATCCACACCCATTTCCATTGTCACTTTGTCCCTAACATCTTATTCCCATTTTTATCTTATGAAGCTTTGGGAACAATAACTACCTTATCTTAGTAACAGAAGGGCAAATTCTGTACTAGCTCAGTAGAACTGCACAGGTGCAAATTAGGGCAGTATTTGCTGCTAACTATTTAGGGACAGAACTTTAATGCAGGTTTGTTTCTGTAGTAGATAAAAACAATAACTGCCGTGTATTACAGTATAGGTATCTTCACCAGTGAAATGTTTATTTTAAGGTAACAGAAACATAGATTTCTCGTTACTGCTACATTGATTTTCTCCCTTATTTGTGTAAATAAATCAGAGTCCAGCAAGTAATTGCTGGAGCCTTATCCCATTCATATACCTCCAGACAGTTAACACTGAAGGTAAGGACTTATGTGTTGGTGATGATTTATATATTTTAAAAGCCCTTTACAAATAATTTCCCTAAGCTCCATATACTACCTAATAGCATAGTGTTCAGGGTTGTTCTCATTAACACATTACATCTTACCAGTTACAGGAGCTGCTGTGAGACAGCCTTATATTATCTGAATCCAGGTAAGTTGGATTCACAGTCTCCAAAGGAATAGTACATTGTGTAAGGACTCACGGGTGCACAGCCTCAGTTTTGGCAGGTCTAGACACTGTGGCTGTGGGGGCCCTAGGTCTCTGACACTCCCTCATCACCACTGAGGGAGAGAGATATAGCACTACTTTACTAATCTTGGAAGGTCTGGTCCCACAGGAAGTCCTATCAGGATGCCCAAGGCCTAGGGCACCTGATTAGCTTGCACCCACTAAAGCCAGGAAGTGAACCAGGTGGGTTGTCAGAGCAACTTGGCAGATTTGGAGCCCCATTTCCCTTACAAAATGGGACTTTACAGTGTAATCTAAATGGCAGATTCCTTGTTGCTGCTGCATTGGACTCTGCTTTTTAGCTGTCTCCTGTGATCTGTTCCTGATTTCTGCCTTGTTCCTTTCTCCTCTCTCAGTTCCTGCTTTACACCTCCTCCATGCCCAATCTCCAGACTGCCTCTCTGGTTCCTGCCCTGATGCCTGGTTCCTGATCTTCGGCTCTGATTGGTTCTGACCCATGACTGGACTCCTGACTTTAACTCTGACCATCAAGAAATACCACCATTTCAGGGAGAAGAGGGATCCTTCTGATGTTACATATTTTTCAGTTCAAAAGAGGTACAGTGAGCAGTTCATCACCTTCCAATGAAAAAGCAGGATTGTCTGACATAAATAGCAGTGTCTGAGGGAAGATGTTTTATTTCAGGCATTTGATCTGTCCCAGAGAAAAAAGTGGGATAAGTCTATTTCTAACAAAATCAGGGGATTTTTGTTTGCAGTGAAGAGGAAAAATCAACTGAATTACTAGTGGCGATGATTCAGATAGTTTGGTGTGTACATGTCTATAACTGCCTGTTTGAAAAGTAGATAGCCAAGCCCGAGACTGCTGCTGTCTCTTCATCTGGCTACATCGGGAAGGAATGCAGCACTTAATTGCTGCATTTATGGAAATTCAGCACTTAGTAAATTAATTAATTGTGCCATATCTTGCACAATATGGGCAAAATCCTACCTTGTGTTGCATAGGTGCAGCGTATAGGGGAAGAGAGCACAGGGGTGGTTTGTCTCCTCCCTTCCTCCACCCCCTCCAACTATATGCACAAACAGCAACAAAGTACAATGCTATCTCCGCCTCCCCAGTGCTAGTATACGAATCTGGACAGAAGACTTGTGGGCTCCTATGTCTTCAAGAGAGTGTATCCATTCACATTTTCTACCACCCACTGGGTCCATGGTGAATGGGGAACAAAGAGGAGGGTGCATACTGCTCCTTTTTGGAGCAGCAGTAAGGAATGCTACCAACTGCATTGTCCCAAGCTCTCTTGAGCAGTACAGCAACTGCCCCAATATGGTTTCTGGGCCCTCTGCTAGGCCACTACTGTTCTGCTTGCTGACCCAAATGCCACATTTGGTATATTAAGGCTATATGTACAATTTTTAACATACATGCAAGAAATCAGCAGTCATTGGTAGAATTAGTTATAAAAATAATGTACTAAAATTTGAAATGGCTGAAACATTATTAGCAATATCATTTTTCTTGGTTATAATAAGAGAAACGAGGGAGTAGGGGGCGGAGTCTTGTTTACTTGTTCTCTCTCTGATAAAGTTGGAACTCTACAACTCCCAGGCAGCCACTATGTTAGAATTCAACTTCAAACAAGGTATTTAAACTTTAAAAATACTGCTCCATAAACAAGTGCTTAAGTAGTTATTTGAAGATGAAGTTGGCCTCCGTGGCTGCCTGGGAATACAGAATGCTACAGTCTAGCATTTGTGAGAGTCAAACAGAAGTGCTTTAGAAAAATAATTTAATTATTCTGAGGCAGAAACTTTCTGGTAAACAATACAGAGTGACAATATTAAATTACAACTATATTACCAAAAAAATAAAAAAGAGAGAGAGAAGGAATCAAACTTACAAGAAAAACAAATTTAAAGATTATAGTACATAACCTTTATATATATATAAAAGTGAAATACATACATTAGAATGTTCATAGGACATTGGTCAAATTCTGCCACTCTTCCTTATGTTATGCAGTCCCTTACTCTTTGTGAAGGCCCACTGAAGCAAATGTGGCTATCACAGAGTAAGGGACTACTGACCAGGCATAAAAGAGGCAGAATTTGGCTGTTGGCTGTTACTGAGTTAAATTAATTCAAGTAATCATTACTTTTTCTATGTATTGCTGCATACTCATTATACTGGATATTGCCTAAACTGGGAACACAGTATCTCTCAAGTAAGGACACTGTACAATAAATGTAATGGAGTGTTGATATCTTTGAAAGTATAAATCAGTAGATGAAAGAGTATGTTAGGTTTTTGTTTTCTGAGTGAGATAATATTCCATTGGTGATATTCTGGGGGAATCCTGGGTCCACTGAAGTCGGTGGCAAACTCCCACAGACTTCAACAGAGCCACAATTCCCTCCTCTGTCTCTTAACTTGTCTAATAATATGTCTTCATCCTACCAAGATTCATTTCAAAGATACTGCCAGTTTGTGTACTTTACTGTAGGATTGTTCCAAATCCCAGCATTTAAACAAATATCTTTCCAACTGTTTCCAAATCAAGGCCATATGTTTACATATGAGAGGACTTGGGGAAAGTAGTAGGCTTAAAAACTTCAGATGAACTTTATGCTTTAAGTGGGAGGGAGTTCAGGTTGTGTGCTCTCTGTTTCCAAATAGGAGACTGTACTATCCAGATGGAAACTAAGCTAAGCTATTAAAGGGGGTTTGAATGGGACACGCATGCACAATAAGGCAAAATAATACCACATGATGCTGCTTAATTGGTGAAGATGATAGACATATTTTTCATGAATTTTAATTTGGTATCTGTTGTTTACTTTTTGTCATTTTGTTCATTCCCTTGTGAAACCTGTGCTGACATCTCAACAACAATTACATTTAAAACAAGGAGGCCTGAAATTAAGAGATCTCTATTGTTCTGCCAGATGGTACTAATGGGTATAAAGAATATCAAATTCCCCACCCCGCAAACCAGGTTTTGAGAAAAGACAAAAAGAGAATGCATTTAGATTCTAGTTTGCTTACCACTCCATATCAGCTCAGCAAAGGTTTGTTTAATCTCTTTACTTATTATATATATTAGAAATGCAAAATGAGAGCACAGATAATTTATTGGCTACCACAGGCATAAAAGATATTTTATGGTGTCCTTGATCTACCCCACAATGAGAGAAGTAATTTAGACCAAGGTTTGGTTTTCATTTAAAAATGGGTAATTAGAGGCAGAGCATTAAATTTTTACCACTTGCCGTCTTTTGTGGGATCCCCAGACAATGTATTTAAAACTTTCCTTTGGCCATTTACATGGAAAATGCAGATAAGCTGATGGAAAGTAAACCTTGGAGAGAAGAGCAGATTCAGATTTGGACTAGTTATCCAAATATCATGAAAGCAGACTAAATGTTCTCTGTATTTCCATAAGAAATTTAAAAAAAAATATTTTCTTAACACGAGTTAAAATGATATCCATACGGCTCAAGGGCCTGATCCTGCTCTCATTGAAAGCAAAATTCCCATTGAGTCCAATGACTGTAGGATCAGGCCCTAGAATTTTGCTCTCTCTTTCCACTCCCTTTATTTCCTCCAGCACACCTTTATTTAAGGATAAATAATATCCTAAATCATCATCAGACACATTGTGTAATTGGAAATCAGGATTCTACAAAGTTCTGAATCATTTTTAGAACCAAATCCTCTCTAATCGACTTCAGTGGGAACTATTCATGTGATCAAAGCAAGCCAGATTGTCATTATTTTACTATGTTTAATCTGTTATGGTGTTCACAAAAACTGGGGAGTGGAATCCTGATAGGGTAGTTAAGACATTTTTATTCATGGAGAACATTCCTTTATTGAGAGATATTTTAAATATACAGTGGCTTTCATTAATACATCAGAATTTACTAGCTATGATACATAGTATCTGAGCTAATGCAATTATGGGTTATTACCAAGTGACTCCAGGAAAGTCAGTCTTCATTACTCATTGAAGTGAGCACTTTGCAAGAGGCACTCGGAATCCTGAAGGATTGGACCCTAATTTCCTCATATGAGGCCTGGTCTATACTACAGAGTTAGGTCAACATAAGGCAGCTTATGTCGACCTAACTCTGTCAGTGTCTACACTAAAATGTAGATATAGCTCGCCCACTACACAGACTTAGTAACTCCACCTCCGCAAGAGGCGTAGCACTTAGGTCGACGTAATTAGGTTGATGCAATATCAGTGTAGACTCTGCATGGCTTACATCACTATTGCTGCCTTTCAGAAGCCATCCCACAATGCCCCACTCTGAAAGTTAAATCAGTGCAAGTGCTTCTGGTGAGGATGCACACTGCCAACACAAGAAGCATAGCGGGGACATGCAAAAGGGATTTTAATTACTGTGGTGGCTGTATGTCAATGTAATTTAGGTGGATTTAATTTTGTAGCGTAGACTTGACCTGAGTTTCTAAGTGTTAAGGCTTCAATACATAAGGCCAATCAACAAAAGGATGTGCACCCCTCATAATTCTGAGTAGAATTTGGTCAATGGACAGTGTGTGAGACAATTTGGGGGAATCTGTAAAATTTATGAATGCTAAGTGAGATTATGAAATCTGTAACTATATCTTTACTATCCTGGAAATTCCATTTTGAATATGCTTCCCCTTTGCCTTCTCTGTTGTCTATTTTCCTGTAGGTTGGGTTGAAATTCCAGAAGCTGGTGGGAAAAGGTTATATAAAGAGGGTTGTTGATTAAAACTCTCTCCCATCAAAATGGAATAGCTGTAAACAATAGACTAACCTGCAACCAGGAGAACTGGTTCAACAGGGCAGAGGTTGCTTGGAAAGGAAGTCACCTGGTAGGTGTGCCTGGTCATCTGAGGAAACTGATCAGGAAGTCACCTGACAGAGGGATAGAAGGGTAGAAACTGCTCTTTTTTGCCCTCTTTTTCTGATGTATCTCACCAGCTCAAGCTGGGAGGAGATGCAAGTAGGATCATGAAGACGCAAGGGAAACTCTGCTTTCCTAAACACAGTTGGATTCCCAAGGTGAGATAACAAAGAGATTCTGTTTAAGATGTTTTTTGTTTTCTAAACGATCTGTACTCTATGCTTTATCTGTTAAATAAAAGAGCAATGGTGTTAGAATCCTATGCTAAGTCTCTCTGTGAATGTTATATGCCACACTTAAGATTTACCTTCTGAGAGAGCTAAATAGTAAACCAGAAGGCTCGTGCCTTTTTGGTGCAGTTCTGTGAGAGATTGTGGCTAAGCTACTGTGGTATCTTGGGGGGTCAGCACTGGATCTGGGGTCCCAAGGCAGGTGGGAACTAGCCTAGCAGATCATGGTTTCTATTGAATTGTTCCTATTATTGAGCTGATTTCCAGTGCATAAGAAGAGAAGGGATTATAAATGTAGAGGATCTCTGGAATCAGGAAGAAATACATTTGCAAACTTATTTTAATGAAAATTAAAATAACTGTTTAATAAAATATCATTAAGAATATTTTATCAAAAGAGTAGTTAAATATTTTTGTGTTTACACATCTTCAAAGGAGAAATGGTTTTAATTATACCCTTGTAAGCAGACACATCTCACAAACAATGTGATAGACATACAGGTTTGTATGTCTATATGTATGTGAGAGACAGAGAGAGAACAAGTTGCTTACATAGTAATATCAGAACAAATAAAAGTTTTAACTCAGGAAATATTAGTTATTAGAAATAAAATTACTGTTAGTATAATTCCTAATATTAGATTCTCATAAACCCCGCTCTGCTGCTGTCTAACCTTGTAGGCACAAAACAGGAGTACTTGTGGCACCTTAGAGACTAACAAATTTATTTGAGCATAAGCTTTCATGGGCTACAGCCTGCTTCACCTACTCTTTAAATTTTTGCTGCTAGAAATGCACACAGCCACCTCTGACCTGAAGACATTGTCACTTAACGATACAAATAAGGTACAGCTTAGCCAATATCTTATGTGCGGGGACCTGCTCAGAGGCCACCTTTGCACACATCTACAGATTCAGTCTCTATCCAGCAGCCCAGGGCACTTATCCACAATGTGGAAGACCTGGATTCCAATCTTTACTCTGCCTAATGTGGAGCAGAAATGTGAACCCAGGTCTCCCACTTCCCAGGTGACTGCCTTTACCTCTAGGATATTCTGGAGCTGCTCACGCACTCAGTTTTATCCAGATGGATCTTTTCCAAGCATATAACATAATCAAACAGTCATTGGGCCAGAGAGAAGGAACAAGCAAGTGATTGACTTTACATCTCAGTGGTTAGAGCAAGAACATCAAGTCCCTGCTCCAATGATTATTTTAAGTATTATATACAAAGTGGAACAACCACTTCACTTCCTCCGTTTTTCTTATAAAAGGGTTGACATGGTTTAAATGCCTAACACCAGGAGAGGGTTCACAGCCAAGACATAGGCAGCTGTGTTCCTTAGAAGAACAGGATATAGGCCACACACCTCTCCTCAGCCTTTCCTACTGACTAGGTTGTGTGGCCTACCCCCTCAGTGTCCTGGCTTCTGTGAATCCCATTTTTAGCTGCCTAACTCTCCCCACACATTCTATAGGAAGCCTGGGCACCTAATTCGGGGTTGTGAATTTCACTTGGTGGAATTCATTGATCCCATCCCAAGTGCTTAGCAAAGTCAGTTTATAATATTATTACTATTTAACAAATATCATTTTATTTCTGTATGTTCTTTTCCACTGTATTTTTTAAATGTATATCCTTCATATACCTGAGTCAGACTGCTATATCTGGGGATCTTTTTCTTAAATTACTAACATGATCTTGGGAAAATGTTATTTACCTCATTTCAGTGTGGAAGAAGATAACAAAGAGAGGAGCAGACTGCATGGCTGTAAATCTAACTGCAGAATACATGGGACCCCAAAATTGTCCTGCTACAATCTGGTTTGGGGGAACTAAAAGACTGGGATGGCAAGAGCAATGAATTCTTCAGTGCATCATCTTTTTTTGCAGTGCAGTGGTGAAAATATTTCATATTCTCATCATACCTCACATCTCCTCAGTTTTCATGAGCATGCTTTTCATGAGACATCACCTATAGAGATACATATATTAATTTATAACTACAGCAAAAAGTTAAGTTGCTATCAAAGAATGTGGGGGAGGTAAGGTACATGCCTGTTTTGTCCGCTGACGATACACTGAACACTTATAAACCTGAAATAACATTTAGAGAAGCCGATAAATATATTACAGGAAATATGTCTTGGTTCATGGCATATCCCACATATCTTGCTTGCTTACCATTCACATTTCTTACTAAATCTTTAAAAAAAAATTGTAAAGAATGTTGTTTGTTGTGAAAAATTAATACAACATTCATCCAGTAAAAGAAACAGAAACAAGTACCGTTTATTCCTCTTTTTTAAAAAAAATAGTGCCAATGGCCACTATTAGTGGGACTACTACTAATGTACGTAAATTTATTCACATAGAATCATAGGCTATTAAGGTTGGAAGAGACCTCAGGAGGTCATCTAGTCCAAACCCCCGCTCAAAGCCAGACCAACACCAACTAAATCATCCCAGCCAGGGATGTGTGAGTGTTTGCAGGAGCAAGACTGCATTTTGGAACGTGATCACAATGAATGGATATGTACTATCACTTTTACACAGCTTTGGAATCCAGCTTCATAAAAATAACAATGTCTGGGTTGGAGTGAATATAAATTTGGGCCTGACACTGGAATTGCCTTGTGCAGGACATTTGTTTGTGTTGGTTCTGTGTGTAGGAGGACAAACAAGATCAAAGATCAAACAAGACAAAGAGATCAGGCTCCAGGGAGTCTTTTAATAATTTTTCCTCCAATTGCAAGGGGGAAAGAAGTAAATGCATACTTATACTTTGAACCTACATAGAATATTTTAGGGTTGTGTAATAGGGTCTACAAAGCCCCACAAAAACATAGGCAGGCAGGGTGGAGAACTCTCTCCCTGTCTGCAGACAGCAATACTAGGCCTATCGTGGCTCAGCTGTGAGAAATGTCAATTGTTGAGCAACATGCCCCAGCTGGTGCAGCTAATGATCCTGAGCCAAAGTATAAAGAGAGAAAAATAGAAAGCAACTGGGTAAAAGAGTTTGGGAGTTCAAGGGACCAACACTTCTCTGCCAGAGGTGCTAGCAATAGACCACCTCTGAGCTATTGGAACCTCCTAGAGTACAAGGGAGCAAGCTGGGGATGAAAGAGTAAGGGCTTTCTTTTGGACTCACTGATGTTATGTTTAAAGATTCTTCCCCCTTTTTTTAAATTTAATTTAAGTCCACTGCCTGGGCCAAGAACTGATCCAGGCTGTTTGAGGTGATATCCTTGGCTATTGACAGGTAGTGATTTTGGGCTTGTATTTCTTTGGAGTTCAGATGAAATAATGCAATAGCAATTTGGGATACAGTGAATAGACATTCTGTTATAATTAATATTTTGGCAAATTTAGGGGGCTTTATGTCAAAGGTGATAATGTCCCTTACAAACTTACGATTTCTCTAAGGTGCTGGACAAACTGGAGTTTATGTCAACTCAAAAAAGTTCTCAGGCATCGTGAAGTGAATGCACAGTTCCTCTCATGTTGCTTTGTTTAGGGTTTGCACTAATTTTAAAATAGTCTCTCTCTCACTCCTCTCTGCAAACTTTTTACTAGTGGTAGCAGAAGATGCTCAAGCAGCCTTTTTGCAGTGATGATGGTGGATGCTCAGCAGACAGCTGAAGGACTTTATTTGCAAGCTGACAGCCTGCACTGAAAACTTGAGTCATTGGCCTTTTGACTGGCGAGTGGGACAATGTCTTCAGCCAACAGTCCAAATTAACTGAAGAGGGAAAGTGTTATGGGAATTGTTAATCATAATGGTGAGACTTGCATCCAGAGAAGACTTTTTTTATGTTTTTAATCCTTAAAAACATTCCAAACTATTCTAGGCGCTTCTAAAGCACTGACACCTTGGTATCTAAGAACCAGCAGTCAACTTGCCAAGGAGCAACAGTATATGTATGTTTCCTTGGAAATACTGATCTGCTTCATTAGAAGCCGTCATCTGGTCTCTACTGGTTTCTATTTCTTGTGTATATAGGCTCTTTTATGCTGTTTTATCCCCTGAGCACCTTCTAGCAGTGCACTTAGTGACATGACTAACATCTGTCACGTGTGGTTCTCTTTCTCTCCTCTTTTTCCCCAGGGGTAGTGTAAAGTAGTGTTTTTGGGTTGTTATGGTAGGGTTTTGGATTTCTTGACCTATTGACCTTTCATGCTTTGTTTGAGGACCCGTAGCCCCCCAAATAATCAGACTATTGGATTAGTTGCACTGTTCCAAATCCTAGATCAAACTGTTGAGAAACAGGAGCTTAAATTTGATTTGGATAGGCTGTGCTGGGTGATCAGCACTCTGGCAATTCAAGCAACCTATTCAGGTGCCTGGATTTAGGAGTCTGACCTTTAGGCTCCTATTTTTGAAAATCTTGGCCCTAAGGCCTGTCTGCGCTTAAAATTTAGGTTGTGAAAAATCTGCACCACTGAGTGCCATAACTGTGTAGCTGCTGCTAGGGGGATGTTTCTGTCCCTCTAGTTACTGTCACTTTGAGGATGTGGTGTTCCTACAGTGACTGGAGGGAAAAAATCCTTCTGTCATTGTAGGCTCCATCTACAATGTGGGGTTATGCCAGCATAGCTACAGCGCTATAATTATGCTGCTGTAGTTCCTGGAGGGTAGCTATGGCCTCAGCTACTGATCGGGACTAGTTGGAACTAGTTAAAAATTTTCAGCCAGAATTTTGTCTCTGGTGTGAGAACACACAAAATAGAAAACTGAATAGTGCCCCAGTCTGGAGTGTATTTAACACAAAGCATCTCATTGCATTTTTTTAATTCCAGGTTTCCTATAAAAGTGAAGCAACTATCACAAGTTGAATATAATGTACTGTTTACTGTCACATTTGTTACTGATAACTAGCATGATCAATCTGTGCCTGAGGAGTTCTCCAATATAAAAATCCAGAGTATAGAGCTGTTATGCCTAATAAAACTTGTGTAGCTAAACAAAAGTGTGTAGATGTGCACTGTATTACTTCTTCTGAAAAAAGACATCCTCCAATTGCCATTGACCCAGGTCTGATGTTCAATTTTTACGCATAATAAACCTTGACAATGTGTTTGTTCTTTCAATTATACCTTGAATGTGTGAATTAGACACTGATTATGAAAATGAAAAATACACTTGGAATTGTCAAATCACAGATCCTGGAATCTCTCTTTTTATTTAGAAGTCAAGAAATAAAGCTATTTCTTAAGTAGTCAAGATATTTCTTTCCTATAATTACATTTATTTTAAATCCTTGCTTCCAGGCACAACTGTCAGAGCTGATAAAGTATTCTATTTGTTGGTACCACCAAAACCAGTGCAAGCATTGACAAGGTAAGACCTTAAAACTAATTACTCCAACACCAGAAACAATTAAATTGCAATGATAGTCAGTCGTATCACTGAAGGGTTCATTTTTCAGCTCTTCTAAACTCACCACTGGAAGGTCAACAGGACTGAATGAAAAGTGCTTCAATATTGGAATGATGCATTCTGGCTGTCCTGTTCTACTGATACTACACTCAGTAGAGATTGATGTACTTCAAGGATGTTAACAGATTAAATTTATGGGTCATGCAACAAATCCCTAATTACACCCTTACTTAAATCTTAAAGGAACAAGAAGTAGGTATAGTGATAATTCTGTTTCGTTATAAAATCATCAGATGCATGGAGTAGAAAATGCAATAGGCAGGTATAAATAAACAACACATGAAAAGATGGGAGTTGCCTTACCAAGTGGGGGATCAGTGTTAACGAGGCTAGTTCAATTAGGGTGGATGTGGCCCATTCCCAACAGTTGACAAGAAAGGGTGAGTATCAACAGAGGGAAAATTATTTTTTGTAGTGACCCAGCCACTCCCAGTCTTTATTCAGGCCTAATTTGATGGTGTCATGTTTGCAAATTAATTCCAGTTCTGCAGTTTCTCGTTGAAGTCTGTTTTGAAGTGTTTTTGTTGAAGAGTAGCGACTTTTAAGTCTGTTCTTGAGTGTCCAGGTAGATTGAAGTGCTCTCCTATTGGTTTTTAAATGTTACAATTCTTGATGTCTGATTTGTGTCCATTTATTCTTTTGCATAAAGGCTGTCCAGTTTGGCCCATGTACATGGCAGAGGGGCATTGCTGGCACATGATGGCATATATCACATTGGTAGGTGTGCAAGTGAATAAGCCCTTGATGGTGTGGCTGATGTGGTTGGGTCCTATGATGGTGTCCCTTGAATAGCTAGGTGGACAGAGTTGACAAAGGGGTTTGTGGGCAGACAGAGTGCCAGTTGCCACCTGTTATATACCTTTAATGTAATACTTAAATGTGGATTGTAACTTACTGGGAAGGGCAGGGAATACTGAAGATATTGAGGCAATGTCATCTTGTTATGTAAAGTACATTTGGGAAGTTTTCAGGGCAACCTCTGTACCATGGAATCCTGCAAATGTTCTTCAAAGGAACTGGAGATGCAATTTCTTTTTCAGTAACTGTAGCAAATGTAGCTCATAAGAATGAATACAAGGATATGAGTGGATAGGAAGCTTTGCTTGCCCCTTACTGACGACCTATTTTTGCCTGATATAATGGATAAATTATTCAAGAGCAACTAATCTTTTAAAAAACATTACCCATGTAATGCTATTAACTGTGGTGTCATTTTTTTGGATTATCTGTTGCCTAGGGGCCAGCTGTGTAAATTAAGACACCCAAGATCAGTTTTAATTTAGATTTCTAGCTTTCAAAACAGCTTTTTTAAAAAAATGTTCATTCAAGAAGTGATGTTCTCTGCCAAGTTGTTCCTTTTACTCTACATTTTATAGCTTTCGGGTTTGGGGATGGGTTTTTTCAGGGAGTCATTTTAAAAAGTTCTTGGTATGAGTAAAATGCACCCTCAATGTTAATATTTTGCAGAATAGGGATAAAATCAATGCAAATTCATGCATGGTGAATCCCAGGGAATTTCTTTAAATAGTGCATGCTGATTGGTGCAATCTGGTGATTTTCCAAAGCTAAACACATTCTTCAAAAGTATTTCTAATACAAATAAATTGTGATCACACATATAGGTCCAATTCCTTAAGGATACTTGCAACAGAAGCAAAGCCACCTCAAATGGTGTGCATGTCTCCATTTCTTGGGATAACATTGTGTGCTGAGCAGGGGTGGCTCCAGGCACCAGCGCAGCAAGTGCATGCCTGGGGTGGCAAACCACAGAGGGTGGCCTGCCGGTCACTGTGAAGGTGGCAGTCAGACAGTCTTCAGCAGCACGCCTGCGGGAGGTCTGCTGGTCGGCTTCAGGGGCAATTCGGTGACAGATATGCTGAAGGCGCGGGACCAGCAGATCACCTGCAGAAATGCTGCCGAATCCGCATGACCAGTGGACCACCCACAGGCATGCTGCTGAAAGCCACCTGACTGCCATGCTTGGGGCGGCAAAAAACATAGAGCCGCCCCTGGTACTGAGCTATCATAAGCTAACCAACTCAATTTTCACGTAATGTCTACAAGGAGCCCTAATTTTTTTCTTCTTCTGGGTCTAACATGAAAATTGATTTTATTAGCCCTGCAGCAAAACATAAAACTGACTCCGATTAAAATCAATTTAACAACCAGAAATTATTTCATTTGGATTTATAGGAAATCAAAATGGTTGCTTTGATGACATTGCTCTGCACATATTTTTGGGCCCAGTTCTGCTTTCCATTATACTGGTATAAATCCTGAAGAGTTGTGGACACCAGTAAAACTGAGATTAGAATTTGGCCCCCTGCTTTCATGCTGACTGAAAAGAGACCACAACAATGGTCAAAACAAAGCAGTTTTGCATTGCAGAAATAAATCAAACTATCATATAACCTAAATTCATTAAGCTCAGTAGGGAGACTCATTACATTAGTTCTAATGGAGTCTGTTTCAAATCACAGCTCTTACCTTCTGTTTCTAATTATTGGATGCTAAAGCTAGCCCAGATCAACAGTCTTCTTCTGACATTAAAGATTAACCTATTCATAACTCTTTGTCCACAAGACTTGATTCCAAAAGCAAACTGCATTGCATACAGGGCAAACATTTTAAAAATTAGCATAGGGGAAATCCTCACATCTTTCTCCTAGAAAGATATGTGCATATAGTGTTTGCACACCAAAGGATGAACATGTTCAAAGGGGGTGGGAGTGTGGAGGAGCAAAAGGGAATAGACACAAGACCTATTCCCAAGTGGCTGATGTAGAGGCTCACTAAGAAGAACTTCTGAGGTGGGGTGCAAAATATTTATCAATGGAATAAATGCCCTGCAACTGGATATGAGGCAAAACAATGAAGAGCATAAATAATATTACATGGGGCTTACAAGAAAAATTATTAGACAAAACATTATATGAAATCAGTACAAACAATTCAATATGGAAATAAACATAGCAATGTGGGACGGAAAGTGCAAAGCAGAAACACTACTTTGTGTTCAGTTAAAGTGGGTACATAGTGAGGAAGGAGTAGAGGGCTATCCCTTTTTCTTGGCCTATTTGTGGGTGGCTCTGAGGGTGGCTGACAATGTCCTCTCCAGCCAGCCATGGTGACAAAAGGCAATGGATTCTGTTACAAGAGTTCTTGTGGAGGCTGTTGTGGTCTCAGCGAGTTGAAAGATATGGTGCCTGTTGAGAGAGAGATTGTGCCACTCTAGGTTTTAGGTCCACAGATGACTAGGGAAGTCTCCTGTGGTAGTCAACGTGTCCCCTACAGTCAGAGCACTAGCAATGCCACTCTGTCATGGCATTGGTACAAGCACAATCAAACTTCTGTTTGAATCTACCAACTGTTTTTTTGCATGCTCCTCTCATTTCAATGAGGCACTGAAAAATCAGGTCACTACAGTTCCCCTGACATCTTCAGAATGGAGTGGAAATGCTGCTGGCATTTTTGCAGGTTCTGCAGCCACAGGAGGCTCGCAGACTACTGATAATGATGGTAGCTCAGTCTGAAGCACAGAACTGCCAGATGGTAATATGTTAATTGGGGAAAGATAACAGGAATCTGAACTAAGTCAACAGAGCCTGTGAAGGATCACCTGGTGGAGGACTCTCAGGATGGTAAGGTGGTGGGCATTAACTTAAAATGACTGCAGTTTCAGGAACATTAACCTCAGTTGTTTCCTATCTTCTCTCTCGAAATGACTGGGGACTGTGGATATATTTGTGATATTAGAATGAGCAAGAATTACTTTCAGCCTTCACTTCAATCTAATGCAGTTGTTTATCTGGAATATGTCTCTTGTGTGAATAAAGGGAATGGAAAATACAGGTTTTATTAGGCATCCTAGTAGTCTGTGGCACTAGCTAAACAGGTGAAATAACACTGGTGACAGAGTGGATATGAAGAGTAATCTGGAATGTATGACTGGGGGGATAGGAAGAAGAAAATTTTATCTGCTAACTTCTTAAAAATGACAAGTAAGTCCTGATCATGGACCAAATTCAGAGAGTTGTTGGGTTACCCTGAAAGCATTCCACCACTTCATTGTTAGCTAACACTTAATTGGACTGTGGTAGTAACTGTGGGTAGTGATTGGAATGGGATAATTTACTAGAGATGGGATTTTCACAGGGACCTGAGCGAGTTAACAGCCCCAGTCATGCTGAATTCTAGTGGGAGCTGGGTGTCTAACTTCCTTTGTCGTCTTTGCTAACCCCAGCCTTGATGTCTCTATCACACACAACAGCCTTCCTGAGATGGAGGAGGATTATGGAGCAACTCAAGGGCCTACAGACTTGGGCCAGATCCTCATCTGATGTGAACTGGCACAGTGCAGTGACTTTGTATCTAGGATAATTTACTGAGGACCTGATCTATTGTTCTCATTTTATCACTAGAAAACCAGTCTTGCAAGGTGTGAGTTTACTTCAGTGAGTGTTCAGGGTGTTCGGCACCTCACCGAAGGCACCTAGCACTCTGCTGTGGGGATGGGCAAACTGAATTGGGTAGGATAAGAAAAGGCCTGACTTTCAACCTCGATCTCCAACTAAACTGAACCTTAACATTTTTAAGGGAGTTGCTGGTGAGAGACAGAGGCATCACAGTTCTTCCTCATAGCCCTCACAGAGTGTACAACGTAGTTTTAACTTTCCGTAAATCTCATGTTTTAGCCAATAAAAACAACATTCATTCTTAATTTATTGATGAAATTAAAAATAAAATATTCATCAGAATCTAAATGAATTCTGTTATTACACATTTTAAAATGAATTCTCCTCTGGTTCAACACTTGCTGAGAAGTGAAAGCAGTTGAAGGCATTCCGGAGCCATCAGGCTGACAATCTCAGGCAGAGGGATGTAAGTACTTCCCCACGTTTGACATTAAAACTGGGCAATTTGCCTTGCTGGCCATTGATCCACATCAAAATTTAGTAACAGAACACAACAGGATATAGATTTTCACCCTCCAGAGTGGAACAGTCATTTTTCCTGCCTTCCATATCCTCCTGATTGCCCTGTTTCACCTCCTTTCTTACTCCTCTTTTTTTCCCCAAACCTTCTCTCTTAGCACAGCTCAACAGAGCCCACTATGGCTAAATAAGTGGTGTCTCTGAAATGGGTATGCTAGCAGCAAGCATACTGTAGCTGAATGAAGTTTCTATGTTCTGAAAATTAGCATTATTGAATGTGTGACTTAATAAAAAGCTAACAGTATAATGACCTCCAAAGATAACCCACATTCAATATCACTCCCAGTAGAAAGTACCAAATCATAGACAGTACAATAGATTATTTAACTTCAGTATAGTATGTTTGGGCCATAGGCTTTTGAGCATATAAACTCTCTGAATGAAACATTAATTAACATGCAAAATTACAATGTGAACAGATAAGGAAAGTTGAGACCTCTTTGAAAATCTGGCATTAAAGATCTCAAGTTGTTCCTGCAGCTTGACATGATTGATTATACATCAATGTTATGACAATAGCTGCCCAACCTTTTTGACATCCATTGACATAGCTTTTCTTATGAAGGATTACTCAGCAGAGAACTTTTAATTGTATGCTAGGCACTTCCAACCCACCCCCTTACAAACACTGACCTGCTAATGACCTCTGATGATACTATTCATCAGCTGAGGGGACACTCCAATGGACATGTTCATTGGTGCAAGCTACCTGAACTGTACTGCTATTAAGTGATGAGGAAAATGCAAACTCCAAGTTAACTATTTCCAATCCCTGGTGAGTTGCTTTTCTTGCAGATTGTTTGCCTAGATGATCTCAATATTGACAGCACATTAAACAGGTGGTAAGAAGGTATACTTTGTATGGACAGTCACCCACACTGGAACTCTGACAATCAACCCAAAAACGTGAGCAATCAAAGCAAAGCATCTTTCATCTTTTAAAATATTTCATGGTTTTTTATATCTGATTTGATTTAGAATGATTAACACAGTAAAAGGCTTAAACTGTTCTGTTTGGATGTAAAATGGATTTAATTTTCAGCCCAGTTCCCAGCTGATGGGTACCCACATCACAAAAATCCCATCAGCTCAGCTCATCTGACACTAATTGGCAACCTTGTTGAAAGCTTCAGCAGAGAAGCTACGGATTGAGTGGGCATGAAGACTGATTTATACTCTCACCCCTGGGGATGGTTTTTTTGGATCAGAGGTGAAATGCACTGGTTGAGTGATGGGAGAACCCTGCTACTGTGGCTGCTGTATCTATTCCGTGTACAAACAGGATTTTTGTCACTGGGTCTATTAATTGGACACCTGGCATGAGTACAATGTGTGAACAGCTAAAATGAATCCTGTGGAAATTGTTAATCATTGGAAAGATGTCCAGGGCAATATAACTTGATCATAACATATATTCTTCCCCCACCCACCCCCAGCTAAAACCCTTAATGATCTTCCTCTCCAGTGCAATACTGAATAATAAAATTGGTAACTAAGAAATGTAGCCATAGCAGCAGATGAGCTGCTGATTTCAGCTGCGTGGTTATGATCCTGATTAGGATTTATCTTGTTAAATTAACAACATTAAAATTTATAATAAACATAAATGAAGGTGAAGACCTGAATTTATTTTTAGCATGAATTGCTAGCTGCACTTTGTTCTGAAGTCTTCTGGTGGTGATGCCTGCGACCTTCTGTTGTGATAAACAGTTCAATTAACTGCTGTCCTGAAAGTCATTTGCCATAAGAAGAGAACAGTCATCTCAATCCTATCTAATTTCCATAATCCTTTTTAATACCTAATGCATAATAGAAAATAAATAAATACTTGAAACAATTTATCTAGTCACATACCATTTTCCCCTCCTTTCCCCTTCTGCTCTCATATATTCATCTTGGAAATAAATTTTGCAGGAATGATTTATCCTCTAGATAATTGCATCACTCTTTAATTACTTTAGAGGGAACTTAACAGAGATATGAATAATCCAATAAAAAGATAGTTCCATTCCTACAGTTTGTTTCTATTGTTGGATATCTGTTTTGCTATACTTGCCAGAACTTTTGTTGATGAATATATGAATCAAAGCTCTTATTAATAGCAGTAGAAATATAAGGAAAAGATGCTCCCTAGGTATGGTAGCTGCCTCTACCAATACTAATTTATTACAGTTTTTTAAACTGCTTCCTTCCTGATTGATTTCTATGACCCCAGAAGACAACATCTCATTTTTTACTTTGATATGAAAAAGAGAGCAGTGACACAAGGCCAGTGACAATTCTGGACGTCCGCATCCCCTAAGATAAAAGAAGCATTTAAAGACGTGCATATTTCAGCTGCAACTGTCCTGATTTTCATTATCTGAAGTTGCTAAGCATCATTAACAGCGATACCCAATAAAATATTTTGAAGCATTCATTCAAGGAAGAACAATTGATTGTTCTTAATATTCCTTATTTTGTTATTTACAAAACTTGACATTTATGCTAATAAGTAATAACATTTTAAATATAAATTGTAAATGCTGCAAGAAGTGTGTTTTGGTTGGCTGTGGATATTTTTCCCTTCATTATCGATCATCTGTATTTTTCTGGCCATGAAGTAAACTGAAACATGAGCCAATTCTAACAACCTTGCCCTTGCTCTGTCAAATGATTGTGTGAAATGCCTGAATATGGTACTCTGGGCAAAAAACTCTGCAATGCAATCTATCTCCTTAAGTATATGAATCAAAATCTTGGGCTATTTCCCAAACCAAAGCAAAAAAATAGGCAGGTTATTGCAGTGTCATATTTACTGGTAAGCGCTTATAACTTCATTTTTCTTACAGAAAGATTTCACCTCATTTAGATTTATTTTTAAAAACCAAAAACCTTCAGATGTAGGGCCCATTATTGCACTGTATTGAGTGTTATCAGAAGCTGCTCAATTCATACACAGTGATCTCGGAGTTGAAGGTCCTGAGTGTCTTGCAGGAGGTGCTCATTAGCTACTTGCAGAATCAGCCCCAATATTTTTTCTTCTAGGTTTCATTCTCATTTATACTGAAGTGAAGGATATGGGGATACTAAAAACACTTCTTAAAGTGTTAAAAAGTACTGTATTTTACTATATTGTGTGTGTGTGTGTTGTTTGTTTGTAAGATTGTTATTCTGGACAGTACCTAGGTCTAAGGATGGTATCCACAGTTCTTCAGTTTTCTGAGGGGTTTGGAATGGAAAAAGGGCCATGGGAACTTATCTTATGAGAATGGAGATACTGGGTGCTTACAATTACTTGCACTCAGGGGAAAACAGGACAAGGCCAGCCTTTTCAGGCTGGTGTGCAAAGAAAGCAAAACTTCCACTGTTTCTTTGGAGAATCTGATGTTTTCTGGCTGGCATTCTAGTACCCTCTTCCCTTGTTACAGGAAAGGGCAAAATAAGACCTGGAGTTTCTAGGTCAAAAGAATACCTTTTCTTTTCTTTCTTTCTTTTTTAAGACCTGGACCTTCAAAACCTGACCTTTGCATATTATTTCCAATTGGAATAGGTATCCTTTACCAGTGTGAAGCCAAAACTATGTTTTTGTTTTTTGTGAATCCTGACAACCTGCCTGCCCCCCAAGCCACCCAAAACAAGCATTCCAGCCATTCGTCAGCATTGCCAAACTTCTGGCATATCTCTAGCTTTTGCGCTAGTTTCATAGCATATCGTCCCATCTGCTGGATCTATGCTATATCACACTGGACTGAAGTCGGTGGGAAAGAGTACGCTGAACTATGCCTGCCTCCATAAACCCCGTAAACACAGACAAATGACTTTAATTTTAGCAAATAAAGGTGATTTCGCTGGAAGTTGCTTTTTGTTGTTTGCCAGTAATTGACTAGTCTAACTCTTTGCCTGTAAATATAAAATGTTAGCATCTCCCACACACTAAGACCAGATCTACACTACAGACTTATATCACTATAACTGTGTTGCTCAGGGGTGTGAAAAGTCCACCCCTACCCCAAGTGATATAGTTATACCAACCTAACCCCTGGTGTGGACAGCATTATGTTGGTAGGAGAGCTTCTCCTGTTGACATAGCTACTGCCTCTCATGGAGGTGGATTCACTACGTGGACAGGAAAAGCTCTCCTGTCGGTGTAGGAGCACCTTCCCTTAAGTGCTACAGCTGCACTGATGCATCATTTTAAGTATAAAGACCTGGCCTAAAGAGTCTGTAAAGGTTATAATGCAGATTTAAACAGGAATTCCAGTGCTCTTATGCTGGAATAGCTAATAAGTAGATTGATCATATATAAGTGTTGCAGTTCACCTTGCATATTTCTTTCAAACTTTCTATTTACTAATGTAAACCAATTAATTTCCCCAGGACTTTATTTTCTTTCTCACTCTGGCAACCCTGGCAAAGTCACCAGTATGTTTTTTCTGTATTCCAGGAGCTTCAGATACCAGTGTAACGAGCATAGCATAAATGTCTAGAGACAGTGTGAGTTTGTGCACCCTTATGACAGTGTTGTGCAATCACAGAGTGTAAATGTAGAGTTTCTATGATATTCAGTGCTGGTAAACTCAACTTGGTTATACTATGTATGACGGGTTGGATCATTGCTATAAATACATAGCACATGAAAAGTTGTGAGTTGCCTTACCAAGTGTGAGGTCAGTCTAATGAGACAATTCAGTTAACAGCAGGATACGAAGGGAGGAAAAATGACTTCTGAAGTAATGAAAGTGGCCCATTTCAGACAGTTGACAAGAAGGTGTGAATAACAGTAGGGGGAAATTAGTATTGGGGGAATTAGGTTTAGGTTTTGTAATGACCCAGCCACTCCCAGCATTTATTCAGGCCTAATCTGACAGTATCCAGTTTACAAATTAATTCCAGTTCTGCAGTTTCATGTTGGAGTCTGTTTTTGAAGTTTTTTGGTTGAGAATTGCCATTTTTAGGTCTGTTATTGAGTGACCAGAGAGATTGAAGTGTTCTCCTACTGGCTTCTGAATGTTACGATTCCTGATGTCAGATTTGTGTCCATTCATTCTTTTGCCTAGAAACTGTCTGGTCTGGCCAATGTACATGGCAGAGGGGCAATGCTGGCACATGATGGCATATACCACATTGGTAGATGTGCAGGTGAATAAGCCTCTGACAGCGTGGCTGATGTGATTAGGTCCTATGATGGTGTCCCCTGAATAGATATATGGACAGAGTTGGCAACAGGCTTTGTTGCAAGGATAGATAGATCCCTGGGTTAGTGTTTTTGTTGTGTGATGAGTATTTGCTTCAGGTTGGGGAGCTGTCTGTAAGCGAGGACAGGCCTGCCCCCAGAGTCTATGAGAGTAAAGGATCATCCTTCAGGATAGGTTGTAGATCCTTGATGATGTGCTGGAGAGGTTTTAGTTGGGGGCTGTAGGATCCTTTGGGACTGCCACCTGATGTGTTGGGACTATCTCTGAGCCCATTTTCCCTGCCAACCTGGGACTTCAGTACCTTTCCTTGTTTGAGCCAGACATGCTTGCCTGCTGCAAACGCAGATCCAAATCTGAATCACTTCTCCCACAAGCTGCAGGCTTAACTGAAAACAGCTTAAGAAGTGCTCCTGTCTCCAGCACTCAGATACCCAGCTCCCAGTGAGGTCCAAATCCTAAATAAATCTGTTTTACTCTGTGTAAAGCTTATACAGGGTAAACTCATAAATTGTTCACCCTCTATAACACTGATAGAGAGATATGCATAGCTGCCCCCCTCCCAGGTATTAATACTTACTCTGGGTTAAGTCTAAGGCTAATACAGTAGGAAGCTAAATGCAGATAAATCTCACCCTTAGATGTGTTCCAATGAGCTTCTTTGACAGACTAGCCTCCTTCTAGTCTGGGACCAGTCCTTTCCCCAGGTACAGTCCTTGTTCCAGCTCAGGTGGTAGCTAGGGGATTTCTCATGACTGCACCCCCCCTTTGTTCTGTTCCACCCTCTTGTATATCTTTTGAACAAGGTGGGAATCCTTTGTCCCTCTGGGTTCCCACTCCTCCTTCAAAATGGAAAAGCACCAGGTTAAAGATGGATTCCAATTCAGTTGACATGATCACATGTTACTGCAAGACTTCATTACCCACTTGCCAGCACACAGGTAGACTTACAAGTAAACAGAGCCATTTATAGTCAATTGTCCTGGTTAATGGGAGCCATCAAGATTCCAAGCCATCATTAATGCCCCACACTTTGCATAATTACAATAGGACCTCAGAGTTATATTTCATATTTCTAGTTTCAGATACAAGAATGATACATTTATACAAATTGGACGACCACACTCAGTGGATTATAAGCTTTGTAATGATACTTTACAAGAGACCTTTTGCATAAAGCATATTCCAGTTACATTATATTCACACTTATTAGCATATTTTCATAAAATCATATAGAATGCAACATCACACTATGATTTCTCCAAAGACTCAAAGGGCTGTTCAGGTTGCATTACATTTTTTTCAAATTCAGCCTCCTCTGCCTTGTACTGACATATGCAGATGCTTTTCTTGTTAGATCTTTTCAGCAAGACTGATTTCTTGGCCATAGAGTATTCAGCATAAAGAACATTTGAAATGTACAACCATAGAAGGGAACTGGGGTTTAGCTGACTGTGTATCAGTAATATCACTAAGGTTAGCATTTAGGATGAAACTTCGTCCAGGGAGGACACTCAGTTATTTTCCTAGCTATTGCAGACATATTTATTTGAAGCATTAAAGAATGATGAAAGTTGGTGTAATAATTTTACAGCTGCATTTTTCTCTAGTTTGTGAATGACTATGGTGTATAAATAATAACTCCACATACTACAAACTAGCTGCAAAATGAGTGGTGTTTCAACTGCCTTGATAACTCTTGCTTCCTATCCCATCCCAGTGGGCATATCATTGATGTGTATTTGGGTTCTGATTTTAGGCAAGTTTAAAAGCTGACAATCTCATCTCACAACAGTAAACTCCAAAAGCAGGATTTAGTAATGCTTAAGGTGCAGCATGACGTTGCTCCGTCATTTGGAGGCCTGGGGGAGAGCATGGCAAGCTCCATGCTGGTGCTGCTGATTCTGCTACTTGTGAGACCTCGAAAAAGAGCTGCCACCTCAGCTTCTGTGACTAATTCTTTCCTCCTCTGTTTAAATTATGGAACACCATGCTCACCATGGGATTTCAGAATACCAAGATGAACATCAATTTTAACCTTCTAAAGCAAGTCCTTGTACAGTTCTGAGGGAATCCTACAATTAATGTTGTGCGACTCTACCCTATGCTGCAGCAGGAGCACAGGAAGATTGAAAGATGGTATTTCCTACCTCTTTGCCTGAGTTTTGAAACATGCTGCTCTTTCACATATAGAACTATTAAAATTATACTTAACAGGAAAAAACTGCTTTTCTTTACATTAATTAGCCTCACTAGTTCTGGCCTTAAATGGGCATCTTCTTTTGCATCTGCAATATTGCAGGAGCTATTGGTGTAATTTCATTATCTGAGTCCCAGATATGCTGACCCATTCAGGTATTTAGCATCTAAATGTCATCAGGTGCACCCACAGTGACTATGGGTTCAAATAAAAAGGCTTGGATTTCAAAATCTAACCCAATATGTATGTTCAGGTATGTTCTCATTCTGCATCTGTGGAATGAGAAAATGTGCACCCATGAAGCTGAAGGAAAGCCTGTAACTAGCAGATAGCAGAAATTGTTCAATAGTTTTTTTCTTTGCTAAGACTTACCCTGCCCTGCAATGCTGCAATATTTAGACCTTTGATTATGTCCTGGGGAAATGCCAATTGAACAAGTTAAACTTGCCTGGAAAATTAAAGTGTTTGTGGAACTAGATTTTTGTTTTAAGGTTCAGTTTGAAAGTTTCCAGTACTTTTTCACTGAGACCAGCTTAACTCCTGTTACTTTCTCTGCCGCCCCCCCGCCCCGCCCATTCCTCCTGGGTCTGTGCACTCCTTCGCCACTAGATAACTGCTGAAAACCTTAATGCACACCTAGGGATCTAGCCAACTGAATACAGATTTAATCTAATTTAGCTAGAAGATTCCTGTTCCACCACTGTTCTGTTTATCTTATACCCCAGACAATACATCCAGTATTAGTATTCCCAGCAGAACAGACCCCAATGTGTTACTTTATTTGTACATGGAAAATGTACTACATTACAGATGCCCAATTTTCTCCAGTTCAATGAAGGCTCTAGCAGCTTTATTCATTCTTAATGTTTTAGTTCAGAGTTCATAATCTTGGCTGCAAAATTTTATTCTGGGGCACAAGTGTCCAGCCCAGGAGTAATTTATTTCTACAAATCTTGGAGAAAAATCCATTCAGCCACTTTTCAATTATATAACTGTATATTTCAGGAATTCTGTAATTTTTAAGTCAATTTGATTTTAAAATTACATGTTGGTGGCAGTTAGGGCCTGCTTCTATCATTGCAGCAGCGTAACTAAAAAGTAACTTCACTGACTAATGTAAAGCTGGTATAAGCAAGGCTCTTAGTCTTTCATGCTGGCTGATTGGTTTGAAGGTTATTAGTTAAAAAAGCATGGCTTGACTAGATGGCTCAGTGAACTTGAAGAGACAAGTTCTCTGTTGTTGTAAATGAATGCTGTGACAATTGGAGCATCTCTGTAATAATTTATGAGCACTGTGTTGACCTGGTTATTGGGATGTTTACTGTAGAACAATGTCCGTTTAGTTTAATGGTGGGGTTTGCTAGGAAAAATCAGCCAGGAAGGGAAACAAGTAAGCCATCTCTTGGTAAAAATTTGAGGGTTGTTAAAAGACAATGCCTGAACTTTGTAAATGCTATCTTGTGGCTCCAGCCAACTTATGAAACTGGTTTTGATGCGCAAGGCCTGGGACCCAGATATCAAAATTGTTTAAAACTGAATACTCTCTAAAGAGAAGAATTGGTTGTTCAAGAGGACTAGTCTGACCCATAAGAATATAGAACATTAGAATGGCCATACTGGGTCAGACCAAAGTTCCATCAGTATCCTGTCTTCTGACAGATTTCAGAGTGGTAGCTGTGTTAGTCCGTATCAGCAAAAACAATGAGAAGTCCTTATGGCACCTTAACAACTAACAAATGTATTTGGGTATAAGCTTTCATGGACTAAAATCCACTTTATCAGATGCATGGAGTGAAAAATACAGTAAGCAGTATAAATATTACAGAACATGAAAAGATGTGAGTTGTCTTACTAAGTTGGGGGGTCAGTGCTAATGAGGGCAATTCACTTAAGGTGGAAGTGGCCTAGTCTCAACAGTTGACAAGAAGGGGTCAATATCAAGAGAAGAAAAATTACTTTTGTAGTACTAGTGAGGCCAATGCAATCAAGGGGGATGCAGGTGCTCCAGAGGTAAAGAACAGAACAGGTAATCATCAAGCGATCCATCTCCTGTCGCCCATTCCCAGCTTCTGGCAAACAGAGCCTAGGGACACCCTCCCTGCCCATCCTGGCTAATAGCCATTGATGGACCCTATTCTCCATGAATTTATCTAGTTCCTTTATGAACCGTGTTATAGTCTTGGCCTTCACAACATCCTCTGGTAAGGAGTGCCACCTTGACTGTGCGTTGTGTGAAGAAATACTTCCTTTTGTTTGTTTTAAACCTCCTGCCTATTAATTTCATTTTTCATTTGGTGACCCCTCGTTCTTGTTTCAGAGTGGTAGCCGTATTAGTCTGTATCAGCAAAAACAACAAGGAGTGCTTGTGGCACCTTAGAGAAATTTCCTAGTTCTTGTGTTATGAGGAGTAAATTACACTTCCTTATTTACTTTCTCCACACCAGTCATGATTTTATACATTTCTATCATATCCTCCCTTTTAGTTGCCTCTTTTCCAAGCTGAAAAGTCCCAATCTTACTACTCTCTCTTCATATGGAAACCATTCCATACCCTTAATCATTTTTGTTGCCCTTTCTTCAGCTTTTTCCAATTCCATTATATCTTTTCTGAGATGGAGTGACCACATCTGTACACAGTATTCAAGATGTGGGCATACCATGGATTTATATAGTGGCAATATGATATTTTCTGTCTTATTATCTATCCCTTTCTTAATAATTCCCAACATTCTGTTTGCTTTTTTGACTGCCACTGCACATTGATTGGATGTTTTCAGAGAAATACCCACAATAACTCCAAGATCTCATTCTTGAGTGGTAACAGCTCATTTAGACTCCATAATTTTATATGTGTAATTGGGATTATGTTTTCCAATCTGCATTATTTTGCCTTTATCAACATTGAATTTCATCTGCCATTTTCTTGCCCAGTCACCCAGTTTTCAGAGATCCTTTTGTAGCTCTTTGCAATCTGCCTGGGACTTAACTATCTTGAGTAGTTTTGTATCAGCTGCAAATTTTCCACTTCACTGTTTACCCCTTTTTCCAGATCATTTATGAATATGTTGAATAGGAGTGGTTCCAGTACAGACCCTTGGGGGATACCACTAGTTACCTCTCTCAGTTTTGAAAACTGTCCATTTATTCCTACCCTTTGTTTCCCACAACCCACTCTGAGAGTCTGAGGCATTTAGGCCTGACTAGTTTACCATCAGGGGATGGTAGTAGTTCAGGTAAGATGGATGTGAAGACTTTTGCTTTTAAAATCCTTTTTCTCTAAATGCTTTGTTATTACTGTTAAAATGAACCATACTTTTATTTTAAGAAGGCTATCTGGTCACCGTATACGCCACTGGTCACATGCTCCCTGAGAGAAATATCCAGTCCTTAGTGAAAGATACCTGTCTACCCAATGGCTCTTATTCCTTTGTGAACTGAGATGTGGTTTCATGCAACTTCCTGTTGCCTTGATGGTAACATATCCTAAAAATTACAATTGTCATTAATTGCTATAGTGTGAGTCTCAGTAGAGAAGCCAAATACTGTATGGATGGGAATCTGAACCCTCTGACCTAGTATGTCTCCCTCCAGAAGAGAGGGAAGCACATTATTAGAAAGGTGAGTTTGGATACAACTGACTATGATGTATCTATTCTATGGCTAGGATAATGCAGGTTCCAGGGCTTTCATGTACACTAAAGACACTTAAATATTTATTTTTTAAATCTTCACACTGTTTAGTTTTGTAAAAGTTTTTTCTGCAAAACTGCCGTAAGTGCTATTCATCAAAATTTTCATAAGAAATTTTTGCATACCAAATGCATGCAGTAAAGGCTCCTTAGGTACATACTGTGACATGAGAAACATTAGCAGAGCCATTAAAGACTTTGTCAGTCACATGTGTATAAGAAGGAGTGGAAGATAAGGGTGGTAGTTACACTGCTGTAAATCTGGAGTAACCCTACTGCAGTCACTGAAGATTTACACCAGTATAAGTAAGAACAAAATTTGGTTCAATATTTCCTACATTTCTAAAAAGATCTCTTACAACCCATCATTTTTACATTAAAATCTTTTTTTCAAAAGGTGCTGTTAACATTAAGTTTTGACAGGGGGAGGGATAGCTCAGTGGTTTGAGCATCGGCCTCCTAAACCTAGAGTTGTGAGTTCAATCCTTAAGGAGGCCATTTGGAGACTTGGGGTAAAAATCTGTCTGGAGATTGGCCCTACTTCAAGCAGGGGGTTGGACTAGATGACTTCCTGAGGTCCTTTCCAACCCTGATATTCTATGGTTCTAATGCCTTGATTTGAAGTTCAGATTTCACTTTGTGTCTCTTCACAGGAGGTGAGGAATACATGTGTTCACACACAGGAATTTAATTGAAATACATGAAGCTTGGACTGGCTATTTAACTACTGCAAAGCATATTGTCCACAGACTCTTACTAACTATCCAGCCCTGCTCAAGCAGGATGACCCCTTCACACCACCTCTACCACTTCCTTCTCCACAGCTACTGTGTGACCCACAGCAAGGGCATAATCTTGCCCACAGTTTGTACGATCAAGGCCATAGACAACAAGGTTCACTTTTGCACCCACTACACTTGTGCAGGTAGCTAACCTAGAACTGGAAGGGAATTCATCCCCAGGGCTGGACAGTTCCACTCTTTTCTGGCTCAGTAAATTTTGGCTCGCCATGCCCCCTCCCAGTCAGCCCACCTATTTTTCATGTGACAGCTGAGGGCTTCCAGTTCTTCTTGCCAGAGCAGGACTTGGGGGTGCTTCACACTGTTGCAGCCTTGGGCCAGGCAGACTTACTGCCACTGGGGGTCCATAACTTGGTTTGTGTCTATTTATTATGGTACAACTCAGGAAGTGAATCTGGCCATTGATTAATGAGCATTTCTGAAGCAATTTAGGATCCACGATGATTACCACTTCTACTGCATAAATTTGAGATCCTTATCATTATTTTAAATAGCAAGGCAAAATATATGTTTCAAGCCAGGAAGCTTAAAGCTAAATTTATCAGTAGTTTTAAGTTTATGGTGATGATTTGCATTAGAGCCTTCTCAGCCCATTAGCTTGTCAAAGGCAGTCACTGATGATGATCATTTTTGCAGAGAAAGTGTGTGTGTGTTTGGGGGGAGGGGGAAGAGACAGAGGGGATGAAACAATGCAAATTACATTAATTATAAAAATATCCAAGCTCCAAATGTTTGCATTTCACTTCGAGATAATGAAACAACAGTGGGTGGTTAGCTTTTGATTTACTTTAAGATTCTTTTACTATTTTATCGTAGTGTGTTTCTTTATTTATCCCTATAATAGACACTCTAAATACTGTCTGATCCTGACTGAATATAGATTCTATATTTAAATAAAAAAATCAGTCTTGGTTTTAATAATCACAGTAACAAATATATGCAGTAAATAAATGGTATAGCTAGTGGAGCAGGCGTTACGGTTGTTTCATCATTAATATACATTTTAAAATCACTATCTATGTTTGTTAACAGGCCAGAGCCTTGTGGGATCAGAACAAAAACTCCTTCCATCCTTCCTAAAATACTCCCTAAAATTATATAGGCATTGGTCCTGTCACTACTGCATTACATTAATTTTACATTGGTGTCAACGGAGTTACACTAGATATGACAGGGTAACAGATAGATGAAGAAAGTCCTGTAGTTTATATAATTTACATATTAAAAGCTCGGTAATTATGCATTTCCCATGTCCATAGTAAATACAGAGGAGCCCTTTCAACTCCCATATACATTTATGAAGTTCTCTTGTCTTTCACTTCAATACAATTATAAACAGATACTCAGTGTGGTAATGAATGTCAGAGAAATGCCAGTTGAATTTAACTAAAGAAAAAATAAATAAATAAATAATGGCAGAACAAAAGAAGGCAATGCCGTCCAGATTATACAGCTAGCTATCATTTCATCATGAGAATTGAAATGTGAGAATCATGCTTTTAGAGAAACTAAGGGAATAAGGAGAAATCTATGGCCAGCAGAGTTAAGGACAATAAGGAGTTTTTAAAATATATTAGGAACAAAAAGAATCCTGACAATGGTATTGTTCCATTATTAGATGGAAATGGTAGAAGTATACATGATTTCTGCCTTTTTTTTTTGCATTGTGTTCACTAAATATTTGTTTTGTATTTGGGTGGGAAAAAAACAGATGATACAATCTCATCATTTAGTGATGATAGCACTCTTTCCATTCCACTAGTATATCTGGAGGTTATTAAACAGTTAAAATTAGACATTTGTAAATCAGTAGGTCCAGATAATGTGCATTCAAGAGTTTTAAAAGAGTTGACTGAGAAGCTCACTGGATCATTAACATTGATTTTTCAATAAGTCTTGGAGTACTGGGGAAGTTCCAGAAGACTGGAAGAAAGCTAATGTACTAATTTTTAAAAAGAGTACACAGGATGACTCAGGTAGTTATAGACCTGTCAGTCTGACATGGATTCTGGGCAAAATAATGGGGCAGCTGATACAGGACTCAATTAAAAAAAGAAATAAAATAGAGTAATGTAATTCATTCAAATCAACATAGGTTTGTGGAAAATAGGTCCTGTCAAACTAACTTGAATTTTTTTTTATAAGGTTACAAGTTTGGCTGATAAAAGGTAAGAGTGTTGCTGTGATGTACTTAGACTGCTGTAAGGCATTTGATTTGGAACAACATGACATGTTGTCATAAACAGATAAGAAAAGTTAATAGCACAGAAGTACTTTATATCTCTTTGACTGTAAAGGTTTAACAAGTTCAGTAAGCCTGGCTGTCACCTGACCAGAGGACCAATCAGAGGACAGGATACTTTCAAATCTTGAGGGAGGGAAGTTTTTTGTGCTGTGCTGTTAGTTTTGGTTGTTGTTCACTCTGGGGGCTCAGAGGGATCAGACGTGCAACCAGGTTTCTCTCCAATCTCTCCAATACAGGCTCTTATAAGTTCAGACTAGTGAGTACTAGGTAGATAAAGCAAGTTAGGCTTATGGTTGTTTTCTTTAGTTGCAAATGCGTATTTGGTTGGAAGAAGTTCAAATGTGTATTTGGCTGAAAGGAGTTCACATTGGTATTTTGCTGAAAAGATTTTAATTTGTACTTGTATACTTAGGCCGGGAGGGTGTTCCCAGTGTCTATAGCTGAAAGACCCTGTACCTATTACATTTTAAATTTACAACGATAATGTTTACTGTTTTTCTCTCTTTAATTAAAAGCTTTTCTTAAGAACCTAATTGGTTTTTTTTATTCGGGTGAGACCCCCAGGGACTAGGTCTGGAATCACCAGGGAATTGGTGGGCAGAAAGGAGGGACGAGGGAGAGAGAGGCTGATTTCTCTCTGTGCCAGGATTACTTTCTCTCAGGAAGAGTCTGGGAGAGGGAAAGAGAAGGAGGAAGGAAGGTGAATTGTCCTCTCTGTTTTGTGATTCAAGGAGTTTGAATCACAGTGATCTTCCAGGGTAACCCAGGGAGGGGAAGCCTGGGAGAGGCAATGGTGGGGGAAAGGGTTTACTTTCCTTGTGTTGAGATCCAGAGGGTCTGGGTCTGGGGGTTCCCCGGGCAAGGTTTTTGGGGGGACCAGAGTGTACTAGGCACTGGAATTCCTGGTTGGTGGCAGTGCTACAGGTTCTAAGCTGGTAATTGAGCTTAGAGGAATTCATGCTGGTACCCCATCTTTTGGACGCTAAGGTCCAGAGTGGGGAATTGTACCATGACACATGTTGATTAAAAAACTTAGTATATAAAATTAACATGGCATACATTAAATATAAATGTAAAGATTGGCTAACTGAAAGGTCTCAAAATGTAATTGTAAATGGGAATTGTCATTGAGGAGGTTCCAGTGGGGTCCTGCAAGGACCAGTTCTTGGCCCTACAATATTTAACACTTTTATTAATGACCTGGAAGAAAATGTAGAATCATCACTGCAGACACAATTTGCAGATGAAACAACAATTGGGGGAGTGGTAAATAATGAGGAGGACAAGTCACTGAATCAGAACGATGTAGATCAGTGGTTCTCAAACTTTTTTTTGTGTGGACCACTTGAGCATTGCTGAGGGTCTTGGCGGACCACTTAATGGTCTTTTCAAATGTTGTTTGTACCATTAGCTAACTATCGTAAAGCCTTTTGAATAAAAGTGCTATATAAAAAAAACCTTAATAATAATTAATCTTTTTGTGTTCTACAAATAAAAGCACGCAACTCATATTTTAATATCAGTAGCCTTATCTTTCTAATGCGATGGATGTGCCCTCTTTCCCCCACAGCAGCAGCCCCCAAGGTGGGGCTGGGAAGGATGGGGGTCTCCCCCACCACAGCAGCCACAGAGCTGAGGCTGGGAAGGAGGGCCATTTTCCCCCGGCAGCTGCAGCCCTGTAGCTGGAGAAAGTTGCCTCTGGCCACCGCAGGCCTGCACATTCCAAATTACCCCCACCCCCTCTTCTCACCCCACAGCTTCTCCCACCTAACCCATATTCCCCCCAAGGCCACAACCTCACCTTACATGTGTGTCTTCTCCAGGGTCCAGGCACCTAATTAGTGGAGCCCCACCTGTGTGGCTCCACCTATTAGGTGGGTGGCCCTTCATTCTCTCATGTGCCGCTGCCCAGGCGTACACCTTAGAGGGAACTATCTGCAGGCCACTTGAATGGAACTTGTGGATCACTGGTGGTCCATGGACCACAGTTTGAGAACCTCTGATCTAGATCACATGGGAAACTGGGAGCAAGCAAACAATATGCATTTTAATACAGGTAAATGTATACATCTGGGAACCAGGAATGTATGTTATACTTAGAGTGACCAGATGCCCCTCTTTTATAGGGATGGTGCTGATATTTGGGGCTTTTTCTTATATAGCACCTGATCAAGAGAAGGAGAGGCAGAAGGGTCAACAGAAGCAAATAGGGGTAAAGCGAAAAATTTCAGATTTCATAAGGAGATAGCTCTTGTGGTGTCCATTAGTTCCTCAACAGGGTCTTGCCAATGAGGATCTAGTCATACTTCCTTTTTGCATGATGATGATACAATTTTTAATCCAAAACAATGAAGGCTGAGATTTCAGAACTGCCATGAAAATTGTACATACCAGGGAATTCCCATAGGCCAAGAAGAGTAAATAAAATCATGGCAGTGGGGCCCGGAAAAGGGATGAATGTATCACACCCCCAAAAGACACAGACTGTTGCTGCTGCTGGAGGTGGGCAGAAAACTGTGTAACTTCTCTTCTATAAGATGACATTAGCTTGGGGTGGAATGGACAACTCTTCAAAAATGATTTCTTGTTGGGATAGGATGAGTGGGTTAATCTGATCACCACTAGGAACAACAACTGCTGTGAGAGAGGAAATGACCTGTCTCTTAAAGTGTCTATCACGTTTGTAGAGGGGGAGATAGTTTGGGCTGCCTAATGTCCCTCAAATGACTATTTAATGTAATCCACACACCTCCTGGGTGTGGTTTTCTGTCACATGTAGAGGCACCGAGTCCACTTAGAGATTAATGAATCTGCTACAGCCTTAGCTAAGAGCTGTGTGATTTATAGCTTGTGTAGTAGCAGCTCATGCATTTAGTACCAGAGATCCCAGGTTCAACCCTGCTAATGACTAGGGCCTGTTGGTGTTACATTAGCACGCAGAGACAAGGTGGGTGAGGTAACATCTTTTATTGGAACAACTTCTGTTGATGAGAGAGACAAGCTTGCGAGCTTACACAGAGTCTGGCTACAACAACACTGCATATTTAGCATGCAGATAAGTCCCATAAGGGGTTATATGAGGATGGGGAGATTTACCAAACTTTTCCTTAAGCTCAGAAAAGGTTTCAGTTCATTTTCACGGATGCATGAAGGTTTGAGCTGTTTTTTACACCGAAGAGACTGAGTTGCCTATCCTACTTTGTATCCAAACCTGCCCTCAGGGATTTTTCCCACGTGTCTTGACCTGGTAAAGAGTTATTATGCAGAAACTGGGCTTGCCTGGAGGAAATGACAAGAAATGTGTTTCTTTTTAAAAGGCCCCTATCTGCAATAGTGTCACTAGCACCTGTGAGCTCTCCCCCTGTATGTCTATCACTGTTTTCTTAGCATGAAATGAGCTCAAGTTTGAAAAAAAAAAATATCATCCATCATCCTCTTATCACAGCCTAAAGGGTGTATTACTAAAAGCAAAAGATAGAAAGCCGTGACCAAGGAAGAGAGTGATTTGTGCATAATGAAACAAGATTAGAATGTATGGGTGTCAAGATGCAGAAATCAAGACAGTTTTCCTGGCTAACACCTTCAATAATCACATTTCTGCTGGAAATGACTTAAACTTATTGAAGTGCACTTCTAAAAGTATAGTCTGAATTAACTTCATAAGGCTTTATCCTAATTTTCAGTTTAACAGGAGAGTTTGCACATGGAGAAAATGAGATTGTATTTGATTGAACTAATGACACTGCAGCTATTATTCTTCATATGAATTACAATGAAGACTTACTCATTAGTTGTGTGTGAGTAAATATTTAAAGCCCTTCAAAAGTCAACACCTTTAGAAATGACAGCTCCTCCTCCTTGACACAAGGGTGGGAAAATCGAAGACTCTATTGCAAAAGTCACCTCTGATACCCAACTAATTCTAATCTATTTTTGATGTGCAAAGGTTGATGTGCTGCAAGTGGCTGACAAGCACAATCCTTTAAAAATCCCTAAAGCCCAGAGCTGTAATAAAATGGGATAATCTTCAATAGAAATCAACCTCTTATTGACAGCTGTTGGATGCAGCTCAGCAATAATCAGCATGATTATTCATGTATTCCATCATTTGCTTCTTTAGCCTTAAAATGACTGTGGTTTTGTTTCTTGCACAGTATTTTATAATCTTCAATTCAAAAATCAACTATAGCCCAGTTAATTTATAGAACCAATTCCCAGTTGCTCTGAAGGAATTTCAGAGGTTTGGCTTTAAAAGATTCCACTGGGGAGCACCTTCATAACTTGCTCACAGATATACTCTACATAATGTACTGAAATAACTTGTTCTTTGGCAAAAAGTGCAATTGTCAGTGGTCCCCAAGGAAGAAGAGTGTTGAGGTGGGAGTCTTGCAGAGGAAAGTGTGGACTTAGAGGGTTTTACTTATTTACATCGCTCTTTGCTTACAACTGGAATTTTTTTTCACTTTCTTTCATACTGACAGTACCTTTATTTGAGTATAAGAAAGAGGATTGGGAATAGAAGGAGCTATTGAATGAAGAATTAAAGCAGAGAAAAAGCTCCCAATGGTCATATATTCATTATGAATATCGTCCAAGTTTTTTCTAAATTCTATTTATTATGAAGAGCGCTATTTATCATTTTATAGTGCCCAAAAGTGGTCTAGGTGCTTTACACTCTTTAAGGTCTTGAGGCCAGGGACTGTAGCTTCTATCCAATTTCAAGACATGGCATAATTGAAGACGACAATGAGAAGGGAGGGGAAGAATTGTGAATGGCTGAGAGCTGCAGAAATATGATCAATGTGATCATGTGCTTGATCAGTTTAGGCAGCTGTATGTTCATTTAATTTATTTAGAAAAAGGATGCTAAACAGATATCAGAGGGGTAGCTGTGTTAGTCTGTATCCACAAAAACAGTGAGGAGTCCGGTGGCGCCTTAAAGACTAACAGATTTATATGAGTATAAGCTTTCGCGGGTAAAAAACCCACTTATTCAGATGCATGGAGTGAAAAATGCATCTGAAGAACTGAGTTTTTTACCCATGAAAGCTTATGCCCAAACAAATCTGTTAGCCTTTAAGGTGCCACCGGACTCCTTGATGCTAAATAGGATAATATGTGTGTGTGTGTGTGTGTGTGTGTATATGTGTGTGTGTGTGTGTGTGTGTGTGTATATATATATATATATATATATATATATATATATATATATATATATATGTGTATATATATGACTTATTTCCTGTAGGCATCATAGAGAAAGTGAATTTTCAGGAGAGATTTAAATGATGAGAGAATGGTCCCTTTGAGACCCAGACTAGGAAGAGCCTTCCTCAAAGTTTATTGCCTGTTACTTTGTCTGTTTTCTTATGTTTTTTAAAAGCAGCAAAGAATCCTGTGGCACCTTATAGACTAACAGATGTTTTGGAGCATGAGTTTTCATGGGTGAATACCCACTTCGTCAGATGCATGTAGTGGAAATTGCCAGGGGCAGGTATATAGAAGCAAGCTAGAGATAATGAGGTTAGTTCAATCAGGGAGGATGAGGCCCTGTTCTAGCAGCTGAGGTGTGAAAACCAAGGGAGGAGAAACTGGTTTTGTAGTTGGCAAGCCATTCACAGTCTTTGTTTAATCCTGAGCTGATGGTGTCAAATTTGCAGATGAACTGAAGCTCAGCAGTTTCTCTTTGAAGTCTGGTCCTGAAGTTCACAGGTTCATTCACCTGCACGTCCACCAATGTAATATACGCCATCATATGCCAGCAATGCCCCCTCTGCTGTGTACATCGGCCAAACTGGACAGTCTCTACGGAAAAGGATAAATGGACACAAATCAGATATTAGGAATGGCAATATACAAAAACCTGTAGAACACTGCAACCTCCTTGGCCACACAGTAGCAGATCTTAAGGTGGCCATACTGCAGCAAAAAAACTTCAGGACCAGACTTCAAAGAGACACTGCTGAGCTTCAGTTCAGGAGGATTGATTTATTGTTGCTTTTAAATGCGAGGGCCATTGTAGTCATTCATTCCTTGTCTCTTTATCCTTCATTCACTTGGTCCAGCTTCTTCTTGTCAATTTTAGCATTAGGCATTCAAGCCAAGTAATAATAATAATGGTACTTAACATTTCCAATGTTGTTCAAACATTAACTAATTGATCTTTTCAAAACCTCTTCGAGGTGGATAGGTATTATCATCAGCATTGTATAGATAAGGAAACTAATTTACTGGAGGCCATGAAGTGAGTCAATGCAGAGATGGGATTTAAACTTAGGACTTCTTAGCTCATCCCTGTGCTCCATTCACAAGATCATTCTACTCTTTAATGAACACAAACTGTGAGAGGGGGTAAACACTACTATAACTGGAAACTTGAATCTACCTGAATAAAAAAATCTGGGCCCTTACTTATAGAAGCAGTTGCTATTCAGCTAGTCATCAGAGAGCAATTTCAAACTGTCAGAAAATTTCTAATCATTTTAGCTGCTTCTCAACAGACTTCTAATGAAAACACCAGTGAAAGAGCTTGCAGTGAGAACCAACAGAATGTAAACTCATCAACCTCATGATCTGTTTATATTATTTAATGGACTATTTTGGACAATTTTTGAATATAGACTCAATTTATAAAAATAGTAAATAATTAAGACATATGCATATGTATTCCATATGATTAGAAGATATCGTTTTGGAGATATCATAAGACAAAGAAGTGTTATAGAAAACTCAGTGCAAGAGAAAATTTAAAACACCATGCATTGGGGTAGCAATGCGGGACTCACCCCTGCAGTGCCTCCTGCTGGTTGTCTCAGGGAATTAGCTCTCCTTCCATCAGAGCGCCCTCTGCAGGCTGGTGTCCCACGTGTCGCTGGCCCCGTGTCCCTCCTGGACCCCAGTGCCCCTTTGCCCTGGGGCTGCCCCTTGGCAATACCCCCACCAGTCTCTATGGGTCTCCCCTCTCTGGGAAACCCCCAATCCTCTAATCCCCACCTTGCCTCGCTCTGGGCTAGTGCCAGTCATCATCAAGCCCCTGCTTCCTGGGGCAGACTGCAGTGTAAATGTCACTCATCATAGGCAAGGGGGTTTGGACCTGCTGCCTTCCTCTGCCTCCCAGTACGTCTGTGGGCCTTGGACCAGGCCCTGCAGTCTGGGGAGTTGCCAGCCTGGAGCTCCTCTGGCTCTCCCCAGCCCTGCTTCACTTCCAGTACCCTTACTGCAGGCTGCCAGGCCCTGCTCTCTCCCAGCCCTGAGAGAGACTCCTTCTGGGCCTCTGGCTCACAGCCTTTTTATACAGGCCAGCTATGGCTGCTCTGCCAATCAGCCCAGCTTTTCCTGTGCCCCAGCCCTCTGCCAAGGCTGCTTTAAGCCCTTCTAGGCAGGGGTGGGGGACTGGATTCTTAGCTAGTGTAAATTGGCTTGTCTCCATTAAAGTCAGTGAAGTTAATGGAGCTTTGCCAATTTACAATTGCTGAAAATCGGGCCCCATAACTTGAACTCTCCTATTGATTCCACACACCCCACCTTCCCCAAAACTTCTCAGAAAAATCTGTCCTGAGATGATGTTCAGCAGATGATGTTTTGGATGGATGGATTCCTTGTAGAAGAAGTTGTGAGGAAGGGGTTGAAAGTCAGGATGATAATGGGCATCTTGCTTCAACCTTAACTGAGTGCTTGCTACTGTTTACATTTGGATATATGAAGACACGTGCTTCACAATGTCATCAAACATGCATTGTCTACTGAGTACCAATGTGCCAGCTAGAGTCATCATGATTGATGATGTTGCACCAAGCATACTATAATGAAATTTCCATACCTGGCTCAATCCTGTGAAGCCACACATCCCTGCAGTGGCCCTATGGGTGGTGTCAGATAGGGTCAGATCATGCACCCCTTTGCACATTCATGAAGAGTTTGAGAGTACAGTGTGCTGGAGTGTATTTGCCACTTTTGAATAAAATGAGGGACTGAAGGAAGGCCAGCTCTCTGTGAGATTATGGCATTTTGCACAAAGTCAAACCACTTTATGTTCAGGATTTGGTGCTGACAGAGCATATAGAATTCCCCTAGCTTCTCCATGCCTATCTGTAAGGTCCAGGTTTCTGACCTCTTTAGCAAAACAGGTAGCACACAGATTTTATAGCAACTGACCTTTGTCTCAGCGTAAAAACAACATGGACTTCGTGCAGGAGGCAGTGAGACCTATTCATAGAAGAATGTCCAGTTTTCTTTGACAGTTTGAACTCTGCTTGCAGCCTGTGTAGGTGAACTCATCAACACTCTCCATGGTACTTGACCCCACCTGCAACGGGTGTCCTGATAGTCCACCTCTGAGGTTCTGGATCTTGGTCTTCTGCTGTGAGATGTGGGTGGCATCTTGGGAATGTTGGAAGGCAGGGCTGAAATTCTTTGACTTCACCTCACTACCTTCTCAGTAATTCATACTCCTTTTCTCTTCTGTACTCAGAGTACTTCACACACAAAACCTGATGTTCAATTCCTAATTCTTCTGAGCAAAGATTTAACAGCATTGTATTCTTGTAAGACTTGATATTACTCAGTCTGAATTCAGGAGTGGCAGGTTTGTATAATTTTTGGTGGTGCCCAGAATGGGTCCAAGTTCTGCCCCCCCAATCTGCCTAAGGCTCTGGGAGGGAGTTTGGGAGCTGGGTGCAGGCTCTGGGATGGGAAAGGGGGTTGAGGTGAAGGAGGGGGTGTGGGTTCTGGTGGGAGTTTGGGTGCAGGAGGCGGCTTAGGGTGCAGGCTCTGGGAGAGAGTTTGGATGCAGAAGAGGTGCAGGCTCTGGGAGAGAGTTTGGGTGCAGAAGAGGTGCGGGCTCTGGGAGGGAGTTTGGGTGCTGGGTGTGGGCTCTGGGAGGGGGGTTGGGTTCTGGGTGCGGGCTCTGGGCTGGGATAGAGGGTTGGGGTGCAGGAGTAGGTACAGGAGGGGCTTTGGGGTGCTGGATGTAGGAGGGGGGTTGAGTGCTGGATGCGGGATCTGGGAGGGGGGTTGGGTGCTGGGTGAAGGCTTTGGGCTGGGACAGAGGGTTGGGGTGTGGGAGGGGGTACAGGGCATGGGGCTGGGCCAGGGATGAGGAGTTTGGGGTACAGCAGGCAGGCTGCCATGGGGCTGGATTGGGGGGCCAAAGAGGAGGACTCGCCCAAGCACTCTCCCCACCAGTAGCAGAAAGCTCTGGGGGAGGCCCCCCTTCGCTCTCCCCTGGAATGACATTCATCCAAGCTCCCGCCATGCTGCTGCTCAGGAGGTCCTGCCAGGATAAGACACCCCCCACCCACCCCGAGTCAACTCGGAGTTGCCTGCCAGAAGGGTGGTGGCTGCCATGCGCCTGCTCCCATCCTCCTTCTGCAGGCACAGCAGCGGCTTCAGTTTGCCCGAAGCGCCGCTCCCTTGTAGCCAGCTGCAGCAGTGGCCAGCGAGGGAGTGCAGTGTGGAGCTGCAGGGGACAGATACCCACTGCCCAGGGCAGGCAGGGATGCTCAGGTGAGGCATGTGGGGATGGCAGGCAGGGCCAGGGGATGCTCCAGGGGAGATGCACACGGGCAGCAGGTGGGGCCAGGGAAGCAACCTGGCCTCAAATATTGGTGGAGCCCTGGGTCCTGATTTTGCTGGACCCCGGGCACCACTGGCCCATACAACTCGCTGCCCCATCTGAATTACTTCTAAAAAATATACTACAAAGCTGGGGTTCTCAATCTTTTTCTTTCGGACGTCCCCCCAACATGCTATAAGAACTCCACAGCCAACCTGTGTTCACAACTGTTTTTCTGCATATAAAAGCCAGGGCTAGCATTAGCGGTAGCAAGCAGACCGATTGCTGGGGGTCCCACAGAGCTAAGTTGCTCAGGTGTTGGCTTTAGCCTGGGGTGGTGGGGCTTGGTCTTTCTGCCCTGGGCTCCAGTGAGTGTAATGTTGGCCCTGCTTGGCTGAGCTCCTGGTTGGCCTCAGACCCCTGGTTGAGACTCAGCAGAATGCAATGAAATATTAGTCATCTAAACTAAATTTTATTTCCTATACAAATGAGCAAAATACCTGGTTCCTGATTAAAAGTTGATGTTATATTGTTAGATTGGAGGACAGTTTTTGCTTCTAACATTCCAATACCAACCTGTGATTAGGAAGAACAAAACCCATTTAACGCACATTCCTTATGTAATGTAATTGTTGTAACCATCTAACTAGTAAAAATATTTATGGAAATTGGCTTCATACAATTAAAAGGAATAGAACTGTTGACATCACATAGAGGTCTTCTACCTAATTTGACTACATCATAAAATAAATGAATACAATTTTGGGTACATTTTTACGCCTAATAAGCATGTAATGGCACTTGATTAGTGGAAATTCAATAGAAATGACGGGTGGCCTTTTGGTGAATTCTGAAGAAAAGGTGACGTTTGGGATTTTTTTAATTCACTGAGATGCCCATAATGAATGGATGTGTCAAGAGGTCAGCAAAGGTTCAAGGATCCACTTTGCTCAAAGACAGAAGTGTCCAGCGTCGGGCGTCTAAGAGGGTGCTTCCTCTGATGAGAGTAGCCAGCTCTCTATGGCAGAAGTATCACTCAGGGTGTGTCTAAGGAGTCGCTGTCTCTGGCAGTATTGCCTAGTGGTGAGTGGGGAGGGTAGGGGAACCCAGACCCACCCTACTCCATCAGGTTCTGAACCAGAACCCTTCAAAACCAGTTTCCCTATTACAGGGCTCAGGGCTTCATATCCCCTGGGCTGCTTCCAACTCTTTGTTCTGCCTCTGGTAGTTCCCCCCCCATGCCAGCAGCATGTTATCCCCTTTGGTCCCCGTAGTCGACTGGCTTCCCGCAGTGTAGTCAAGGTGCTTGGCCTGGGCGATTTGGAATCCCAACAGCTTCTTGGCAGAAGCCTGCTGCATACAATCATTCTCCTCCTCAGCTAGCCAAGACTGAGCTGAGCTCCTTCTTTTTGTGTTTCCTCTGTAATAGGTTGGACCCCCCTTTGGGGGTGCCAGCAGATATGCTAGTGTTCCACTGAGCCTGCCTGTCCTACCAGCCTGGGTTTCCCTTACTCTGTGCTACTGTGAAAGGCTCTCAAGCCTCTCTCCAGCACAGGCAGGGACACACCCAGTTGTAGAATCATAGAGTCTGCAATTAGCTCCTTGTGGGAGAGATCAGCTAGGGAAATGCCCAGCACAACCGTGCACACACCCTCTAGAGTGTAAACCCAAAATTATATTGTCTTGCACTGTATAAAGATCTATATAGTGTAAGCTCATAAAAATTGCCTCCTCCCTCAATGTGAAGATATGCAGAGCTCTTTGCCCTCCTAGTTATGAATTGCACAAAGTGGGTTTTGGAATAAACAACAGATAAGTTTATTAACTACAACAGGTAAATTTTAAGTGATTATAAGTGATAGCAAACAGAACAAAGCAGATTACTAAACAAATAAAACAAAATACGTAAACTAAGTTCAATACGCTAAAGAAACAGGTTACAAATAGTAATTTCTCACCCTAAATATTGTTTTAGGAAGGTTGCACAGTTTCTGCAGTTCAGAGTTCCAGTTATTTCTCTATTTCCCCTGTCTCAGCCTGAAGTCAGTCCTTGCCTTTCCTCAGCTTAATTCCTTTTTTAGTTCAGGTGTTTTTAGCAGTCTTCCTTCTTGGGCAGGATGGTAGTGGAGAAGAGTCTTGATTAACTCACTTCCCAGCCTTAAACAGGACTTACATAAGTTGTGAATCCTTTCTTTCCAGTGGAAAAATACTAGCAGTGACCAAGGTGGTACTCTGTACCAGGTGATGTTATCACATGACCTTGCAGTGTTAAAGCCACCATGAGTCAAGGTTTATTTGTAACATCCACAAGAAGGAACTCCAGGAAGATGAGAGATCAGCATCTTCAAAGATTCATTTTATTGTCTTTCAGAATGGCCCACTCAGGCTGTTTGCCTACTGTCTGGTGGGTGTTCCCCAAGTACATACACAGTTGTAATTGTTACATAATGAATATTCCTAACTTCAGATACAGAATTGACACTTGTATATAAATTGGATAATCACATTCAGCAAATCATAACCTTTCAATGATACCTCACATGACCCATCTTGTATAAAACATATTTTAGTTATGCCATATTCATATCACAACAATATTTTATGAAGAATATGAGATGCAGCGTCACATCCTCCACTAAGAGCATGCCCAGCAAGGGAGAGTGGACATGGCTTCTTGGGCCCAAAGCAGTTTGTTAACTCTTGCATCACCAGTTGATACACTCCATTACAGGGTGTACATAATTACAGGAATCTAACTCAGGGTGAACACTGAAATAAATTTAATCATGTAGTGAGTTTTTTACAAGTGTCTGAATTTTATATCATATTTGTATTTTATGTCATAGGTACACACATGCTAAATGTTACCATCCCTCTAGCAACTATACTGCTACCTCTATATAACACCAGCCAATATAACAAGAATTTGGACATAACGTGGTAAAGCAGTGCTCTGGGAGGTGGGGCTGTGCACTCCAGTGGATCAAAGCAAGTTCAATATAACACAGTTTCACCTATAACGCGGTAAGATTTTTTGGCTCCCAAGAACAGCGTTATATCGAAGTATGAGGTGTAGTAAAAAATATATAATAATAGAACTATAATTGAAGAGATTAATAACATCAAAGTAAAACTATTTTCCCATGTTTATTTTCCCCCACACACTGTTCCTCACAATTTCTTGACAAATGCTGCAAATGGACCATTTTGATTACCACTACAAAAAGTTTTTTTTCCTCTCCTGCTGGTAATAGCTCACTTTAACTGATCACTCTTGTTAGAATGTGTAAGGTAACACCCATTGTTTCATGTTCTCTGTGTATAGATATATATTCCTACTGTATTTTCCACTGCATGCATCCAATGAAGTGGGCTGTAGCCCACGAAAGCTTATGCTCAAATAAATTTGTTAGTCTCTAAGGTGCTGCAAGTACTCCTGTTCTTTTTGCGGATACAGACTAATACGGCTGCAACTCTGAAACCTATCAATTTAATTGTTGACCGTGGAAGACAAATTATATATGGGATATTGTTAGTAATTGTTTTATTGTCAACAGTTTGTTCAGTCAAAATTACTGAAAACTCTAGGCAAATCAAATGATTTTTCTGTATGGCAACAAGGTAATTTATATCCATTGAGGTTAGTTTATAACATATGACCCTGTGAAATGTTGATATAAAGTTATACTGATGTTTCATTATTTATTGTATATACTCTTTCCTCCAAATTCTGCAATTTCTAGGAGGTTATTCAATTGATCAACAGTGGAAGATGGTGGTAGCTCAAATGGTGAAGAAATGCTCTTATTGCACAAACATAGCTCTCAAAAACTAGTATTTGTTCATATGACTTCTTGTTTTCTAGGTCAGTGGCATCGCCTAAATACAGTTCTTAAAATATTCCTTAAGGAAAAGGAAGCCACATCAAAACCACATGTCTGAGGAATCAGTTGTGATCTTCTTATTAAGATACTGTATTTAGTGTCAAGGGCAAAGTCCTGCAGTCCTTTATTTTTCATTGAACTCAATTGAAGTTTAGACCAAGTAGGACTGCAGGATTTGAACCAAAGAATTTCTGGTTAAATTGGTGAAAGATATTCAAGAGGTAAATAACGAAAAAGAGAAACCTCTTTAAAATAAATGTTATACGAATTTTTTATTTGATAAAGGTGGTATATGACAATTGACTGTAGCCTTCTCCTTATCGTCTCAACATCAACATCATGGGAAATGACAATACATACTTCCCCATGTAGTCCCGTACATTTGCCTCAACCCTGAGAGATCACCATTAGGGATAAGTGTATAGTTCACTCACCATATCTATTCAGACCTTTGCTAAGACTACCAGATTCTTTGCCAAATGTTGGCAATTATAGCGGTGCTTTGTGTGATGTGAGCATTTTTTCATAGGAAAAGACTAGACCATCACATTAATTTCACACAGGCAGACTCATGGTAGAAATATGCAGTTAGTGGGCTGGATTTGAATTTATGACCGAGAAGTGGAAAAGTGAAGACATCTTTTATTCATCTATTATTTTAGAAAGAGAGAGTATTTAACACCGGGGACAAGACTGGCAATTAGATGTTAAGAATAAACTCACAACAGCAAACTAGAGAGTTCTATGGAAAGGCAATATGACTTTCATTTTCAGACTCTATCTTCATATTCAGTGTTTTCCCCACCATTAGATTATGTTTCTTTTGCAAGAGGGAATAATTTCAGAAAGTTGAAAAAGCTACTAGGGGGGGAAGCTGTTCTAGACTTGATTTTAACAAATAGGGAGGAACTTGTTGAGAATTTGAAAGCAGAAGGAAGCTTGGGTGAAAGTGATCATGAAATCATAGAATTTGCAATTCTAAGGAAGGGTAGAAGGGAGTACAGCAGAATAGAGACAATGGATTTCAGGAAGGTGGATTTGGTAAGCTCAGAGAGCTGATAGGCAAGGTCCCATGGGAATTAAGACTGAGGGGAAAAAAACAACTGAGGAAAGTTGGCAGTTTTTCAAAGGGACGCTATTAAGGGCCCAAAAGCAAGTTATTCCGATGGTTAGGAAAGATAGAAAATGTGGCAAAAGACCACCTTGGCTTACCCTTGAGATCTTGCGTGACCTACAAAATAAAAAAGGCGTCATATAAAAAATGGAAACTAGGTCAGATCACGAAGGATGAATATAGGCAAATAACACAGGAATGCAGAGGCAAGATTAGAAAAGCAAAGGCACAAAATGATCTCAAACTAGCTATGGGAATAAAGGGAAACAAGAAGACTTTTTTCAATACATTAGAAGCAAGAGGAAGACTAAGGACAAGGTAGGCCCACTGCTCAATGAGGAGGGGGTAACAGTAACGGGAGACTTGGAAATGGCAGAGATGCTTAATGACTTCTTTGTTTCGGTCTTCACTGAGAAGTCTGAAGGAATGTCTAGTATAGTGAATGCTTACGGGAAGAGGGTAGATTTAGAAGAGAAAATAAGGAAAGAGCAAGTAAAAAATCACTTAGAAAAGTTAGATGCCTGCAAGTCACCAGGGCCTGATGAAATGCATCCTAGAATACTCAAGGAGTTAATAGAAGAGGTATCTGAGCCTCTAGCTATTATCTTTGGGAAATCATGGGAGACGGGGGAGATTCCAGAAGACTGGAAGGGGGCAAATATAGTGCCCATCTATAAAAAGGGAAATAAAAACAACCCAGGAAACTACAGACCAGTTAGTTTAACTTCTGTGCCAGGGAAGATAATGGAGCAGGTAATTAAAGAAATCATCTGCAAACACTTGGAAGATGGTAAGGTGATAGGGAATAGCCAGCATGGATTTGTAAAGAACAAATCGTGTCAAACTAATCTGATAACATTCTTTGATAGGATAACGAGCCTTGTGGATAAGGGAGAAGCCGTGGATGTGATATATCTAGACTTCAGTAAGGCATTTGATACAGTCTCGCATGATATTCTTATAGATAAGCTAGGAAAGTACAATTTAGATGGGGCTACTGTAAGGTGGGTGCATAACTGGCTGGATAACCGTACTCAGAGAGTAGTTGTTAATGGCTCCCAATCCTGCTGGAAAGGTATAACAAGTGGGGTTCCGCAGGGTTCTGTTTTGGGACCGGTTCTGTTCAATATCTTCATCAACGATTTAGATGTTGGCATAGAAAGTACGCTTATTAAGTTTGCGGACGATACCAAACTGGGAGGGATTGCAACTGCTTTGGAGGACAGGGTCAAAATTCAAAATGATCTGGACAAGTTGGAGAAATGGTCTGAGGTAAACAGGATGAAGTTCAATAAAGATAAATGCAAGTGCTCCACTTAGGAAGGAACAATCAGTTTCACGCATACAGAATGGGAAGAGACTGTCTAGGAAGGAGTATGGCAGAAAGAGATCTAGGGGTCATAGTGGACCACAAGCTTAATATGAGTCAACAGTGTGATACTGTTGCAAAAAAAGCAAACGTGATTCTGGGATGTATTAACAGGTGTGTTGTAAACAAGACACGAGAAGTCATTCTTCCGCTTTATTCTGCGCTGGTTAGGCCTCAACTGGAGTATTGTGTCCAGTTCTGGGCACCGCATTTCAAGAAAGATGTGGAGAAATTGGAGAGGGTCCAGAGAAGAGCAACAAGAATGATTAAAGGTCTTGAGAACATGACCTATGAAGGAAGGCTGAAGGAATTGGGTTTGTTTAGTTTGGAAAAGAGAAGACTGAGAGGGGACATGATAGCAGTTTTCAGGTATCTAAAAGGGTGTCATCAGGAGGAGGGAGAAAACTTGTTCACCTTAGCCTCCAATGATAGAACAAGAAGCAATGGGCTTAAACTGCAGCAAGGGAGATTTAGGTGGACATTAGGAAAAAGTTCCTAACTGTCAGGGTAGTTAAACACTGGAATAGATTGCCTAGGAAGTTGTGGAATCTCCATCTCTGGAGATATTTAAGAGTAGGTTAGATAAATGTCTATCAGGGATGGTCTAGACAGTATTTGGTCCTGCCATGAGGGCAGGGGACTGGACTCGATGACCTCTCGAGGTCCCTTCCAGTCCTAGAGTCTATGAGTCTATGAGTCATTTGGCTGGTTTAGGGATTGAGGAAATAGAGTCAGGCACCATATTCTGCTGTTCCTGACAGTAATATCAAACAACAAACGACAAGCTTACTCTCGTCTGGGTCTATATTTACCCCGCAGTCAAAGAATGAATGAATGAATTCTCCACTCTGCACCCGGTTCACTTGCTGCAGCTCCCATATAATGCTCGTTGTCTGCACTTGCCATCAGAGACTGAGACCCATTTAGCCTACCCTCTGATATATTCAGGCAGATAGAGTATTTAAAAGTATATTTTTTCTGATTCCACTTTACTTTCTCACTTCCTTTTACTTTGGCTCAAAAGTTTGGTGAACGTGCTGAGGTTTTTTAGCAAAATGTGAGCACGTATTGGCCATTAGGTTGTATTCCTCAAATTATTCAGGTCTAATTTGAACACCCAGGGAAATTACTGTATTGGCATAATCTAGCTTTGTTGTCTGGTTAATTCATCATACAGATAAAGAGAAATTGTACATTTTACTCCCATACTTATAATAGTTATATATATATATATATATAACTATAATTAATTCCTTATATAATTAGTTATATAAGGAATTAGCCATAATAGGGTGAAATCCTGACACCCACCCCCCTACCCCCACTGACATCCATGGGTATTATGCCATTGATTTTGATGGGGCCAAGATTTTACCCAATGTCACAGGGCCCTCAGTTCAATAAAGCACGTAAGCATGTGCTTAAGTCCTACTGAAATCATATTCACTCTTTGTATGTGATTAAATTAAATGGCATTAAGTATTCTGAATGAACCTTTTCTCTTAGTACCATTGGTCAGTTCATGCACAAGTGTTTCAGGTAAAAGTCTGTCTCTCTTGTTGCTCGCTAGAAACAGAGGTTGCCTTGCAATTTCTTTAACAATCTTATAAAAACAAAATGCTGTGGACAGAAAGCTGTAAATAAGAATGTTAAATTATCCATACCTCTCATAGCGGTGAGAGTGCTTCACTCACTGTTTTGGCAGAGACTGGGACATGGATGAGGACAAGTTGACTGAAATTCAGTCCAGATAAGAAGGAGTTGGTGCGAAATGGACAAGGGAAGGAACCTGAAAGTATAGTAAGGATAATTTTTGCCTCTTTCATTGAGGATATGTGGCTGCTTTCATTATAAATGTTTGTAATTTGGGGGTACTGCTGGATCTTTGGATATTGTTGAATCTTCAGTTACAAACAGCAGCAATGGCCAGGACGTTTCTTTTTAGATTAGGTTTGCTTTTTCATATGCAGCTGGCCAGGATATTGTGACTATTTCTTTTGGATGGGGGCCTTGGTACTGTGACTCCTGCCTTTCTTACCTTTCAGATTCAATTACAGCATTGGGTTTACATATGAAAATAGCTTGCAGGCTGAAGTGAACAAGGGTCTCTCTTTGAAGTGTTGTTTTTCAGTGCAGACACATGGCATCTGTGTGATGTGCTCTGTAGCAACTGCCTGTTGATTTCCAAGCGAAGTTTAACTTGTGGGTTTTATAGCTCAAAATCACAAATGTTTTGGGATCTGCCTATGAGGAATCGCCCTGCTGTCTCTGTTATTCTAGCAAAATTGCAGTCAGTGTATGTGCTGGGAGCAGAGTCCCAATTGTTTAGAAGAAAGGGTGTTTTCCATGTGGGATTCTGAAAGAGCAAATTCACTCCCTCTCTCTCATATCAATTTGGGCTGAAATAACTGAAATTTCTGTCAATTTGGTCATACTGCAAAGGTCATCTCTTTCCCCTGGCCTTTGGGGATGGAAGGATGTGATGAGGGCAGGAATTTATGACTGGCATCTCTTTTGTTTTCTTTCTTGTTTGGGGGAAGGCTTTTGCATTTAGTTTTGTTTGTACTGGTATCATTGCCATTTTAATATGCAGCAAAGGCATCTACAGGAATGAATAAGCACTTTATGTCCTGCATAATTCCAGAGAATTAATTAATTAATTAATTAGCATAAATAAACCAGTCCCAGATTATTACACATTCTTGAGCAACAAAGGGTGAATTCTTTTGCTAGCTGTAAGTCTTATACAAATGTTAAAGATAAAGAAGGAAATATGAAGCTCAGAGGCCAAAAGCATAAACCCATAGGATTCTCTTTAGTCGCGAGCAGCTAATTAGTGCTAGAGGTAAATCAAAGAACACAAAATCTGGAATATACTGATCCTCTCCACAAAGGAAATAAATGTGACTTATTCCACTTTGTATTAGTAGTGCAAAGGTCATTAAGCTATTGGCTGGCGGAAAAGGCAAGAAGAAGGTAATCAAACTGATAATATAAGAAGGTCTGCTAGGATGATCTGGGGAATGGAAAACCTATCTTGTGAAAGGAGACTCAAAGAGCTGGCTTGTTTAGCCTAACCAAAAGAAGGCTGAGGGGATATCTGATTGCTCTCTATAAATACATCAGAGAGATGAATACAAGGGAGGGAGAGGTGTTTTTAAGTTAAGCACCAATGCAGACACAAGAACAAATGACTATAAACTGGCCATCAACAAGTTTAGTCTCAAAATTAGACAAAGGTTTCTAACATCAGAGGAGTGAAGTTCTGGAACAGCCTTCCAAGGGGAATAGTGGGGGCAAAAAACCTAACTGGCTTCAAGACTGAACTTGATAAATTGATGGAGTGAATGGAATAATGGGACTGCCTATGATGACATGTGACCCATTGGCAACTGCCAGTAGCAAAAATCCCCAACAGCTGGAGACGGGACACTGGATGGGGACGGCTCTGAGATACTACAGAGAATTCTTTCCCAGGTATCTGCTTGGGGGGTCCTTACCACATGCTCAGGGTCTAACCATCACCATATTTGGGGTCAGGAAGGAATTTCCCTCCAGTTCAGATTGGCTGAGACCTTGCAGGAGTTTTGACTTCCTCTGTAACATGAGACACGAGTCACTTGCAGGTTTAAACTAGTGTAAATGGTGGATTCTCTGTAACTTGAAGTCTATAAACCATGAGTTGAGGACGTCAGTAACTCAGCCAGAGGTTAGGAGTCTATTTCAAGAATGAGTGATGGTCTATGGCCTGCAATGTGCAGGAGGTCAGACTAGATGATCACAATGGTCCCTTCTGACCTTAAAATCTATGAGAGAGAGAAAATGCTATCACAGAAATTGCTGAGTGCTTGGTATCTTTTTGGCCCTCTAACTTGGTTAGCATTTTTTTCCCCACTGGTATTTGATGCCAACAATTAGCACTTCAGATTAGAAACCGTTCAGTAAGTCCATTTTGGATTGAATGGACTATTAAGATTGTGCCTTCAGGCTGTTAACAACTTTAATAAGAGAATATAAAAGAATGGAAAATACCTTAGGATGGTAAGTTATGCATGACCAACATTTTCAGTATAAATTAAAAAACAGAGATTAATTGTATTCATTACTTGAGCAATTGCTGATGAAGCAGCAGCCCATGTTGGGGAACAATGCTTTTGAAAGCATTACTGCCAGTGACAAGACAAAAGAATTGGATTGCATCTAGCAGTAGGAACAGAAAGAAACAGAGATATACTTGAGTGCATCAACCAGGTAAGCAAACTTGGCAATGTTACTGAAATGCTTAAAAACTGTGACAAATATACAGTGCAGATGCTGCCTCGTTTTCCTTTGCAGCACTCTGTTTTTCTCACATTGTGGAGCAGTCATCCCCATTATCCTGCTTTTCATGTCTTTGGTAGGAGACATGTCTTTCTGACTGGTTGTGAATATGCTTCTTAAAGTCCTAGAAGGCTCCATATTGTTGAAATAGAGTGGCAATATCCTGTTGCTGTGGTTAACAGTGGTATTGTGCAACATTATCATTTCTCTTCCACTGCACACACTAAAAGGAAGCAGAGAAATTTTTGCTATTTCATAGAGAAAATGTATAAAGAATAAAGTCCAAAAAAACCTGTCCAACACTATTTTAGTGGAATCCATTTCCTCAGCCTATTCACATGAATAGGTCTCTGGGTCATGGATATGTCTCTTAACGCACCTAGAATACTTCTGGGTACTGAATAAATATGCCAAATGAATATTTATAATTATTACTACTTTGCTTGGGCATCAGGTGCTGACAACTTTGAATAGCCGTTGACTTCATTCTGCTCAGTCCATGTACAGATTCTAGCATCTTTCACATCAATGTATTGTTGTGTTGTTAGGTCTATAGGAATTCCTGTAGTAGTTAATCAATTAATTGTGATAGCTTGCTTCCATATGTAATAATTGCACACAATATTCATGTGTAGTCTCCACTGGATACGTGCTTCTCATAGGGCCATGTCTACACTAGCACTTATGTCGGAAAACTTTTGTCATTCAGGGTGTAAAAAAAATACCTCCAAGAGTGACACAAGTTTTGCCAGCATAAGCTATCATGTGCACAGCACTATGTTGGTGGGAAACACTCTCCTACCAACATAGGTACCGCCACTCGTTGAATTGGTTTTATTATGTTGACAGGAGAGCTCTCTCTCACTGGCATGACACGGCTACAAGAGCACTCTAACAGTGGTACAGCTGTGTCAGTGTAAGCTTGTTAGTGTAGACATGGCCTTCATCCCCTTACACTATAAATCAGGACAGCTTCCTTATCCTGGTCTGTAGGGATGCTAGGAGGGGAAATATCAAATTCGTCTTTAAAAATCAGTTAAATCTTATCTAGGACCACGAACACTAAAATCCTTATTCATAACTGTGTGGCATCACTACAGGGAAGAATTAATTGGGTTTGTATAATGCCTGGTTCTGGGATAATTACAGCCCTATAATATTTTTCCCCATTATTTAGTGATACATGATTAATTCCACCATAATATAGTTTTTTGTCTAGGATTATATTGCAACATTAATATAATTATTGCAATTATATCATACTATAATAATACAATTTTACAATTATAGAATAATAATATTTTATTATTAGTAGCAGTATTTATTATTATCTACCTTTAAAAAGCACAGTGGTTGTGGACCAAAATTGTCAAAGTTGACTAGTGATTTTAGATGTCGCCATTTTTGGGTACCCAACTTAAGACACCTGACTTGGGCATGATTTTGAGAAAATAATGAGCACCCATCATATAACACATAGGTACCAACTCCATGGGTGCTTCAGGGCTGGAGCAACCACAGAAAAAAAAATGGGTGCTCAGCCCACCAGCAGCTCCTCCCCCTCCTCTGCAGTGCCTCCCACCTGCCAGTGGACCCCGCTGATCAGCTCCTCCCCCGTCCTCCCAGCGCCTCTTGCCCATCGCAATCAGCTGTTCAGCAGCATGCAGGAGGCACTGGGGGAGGGGGAGGAGCAGGGATGGGGCACACTCAGGGGAAGGGGCAGGAAGAGGTGGGGCAAGATGGACTGGGGTGTAAAAGAGGGTGATGGTGGGAAAAGGTGGGGCAAGGATGGAGGTTTGGGCGAAGGGATGAACTGGGGCAGGGCCTGGGGCAGAGTGGAGGTGAAGAACCCCCAAAGTCGGCACCTCTGCTATAACATTAAGGATTCTTTAAGATGTCTGACTTTGTGCACCCAAAACAGAGGCACCCAAAGCACTAGTCACCTTTAGAAACTGTGGCTATGTGGTGACAAGTAGCTTCAATTTTTAGGTGGTTGTTACTTTGTATGGTTGTGTTTTGTTTTAGTTTTTCTACTGAATGCTCCTGTGATTAACTACTTTAAATTAGTTAATTAAGGCACTCATCTTGCTAATCCATTAGTTCCATTAAATGACTGTGTTAAAAACCTACAAACCACAACAAAAATCATTCTACTGAGCTTTATAGGAAACACAGGGAGAGAATCTCAGGTAGATTGTGTATAGAAGTTGTTTCAAAAACTAATTGTTTTTTAAAACAATCCTTCCCACAATTATTGAAAACAACTGATATCCCTTTATCATTCTGTCCCAAACTTATCAGAGAATATTAAGTGACTACCTAGCCTTCTTTGTGCTGTGGTTCTTGTAATTTATACAAGGCACAAAAAGATAAGCAATTAGATCAAGATTATGTTCCTCATTGAGGTTATCCACACTCCTTTAAGAATGTGTCTATTTCTGTCTGTGTCATTTATGAAAATGCCGCCGATGCCTTGACTTCTCTCATGATTTTTAGGATTCCAGTCTACACTGCACTCTCTTACTCTTCACTCCACAGTAAAGCCTTATATTTCTATGGGACAAATAACAGCTTCCTTTTCCTTCCAAAATAAAATAAATAAGGCTATGTCTACACTGACAATGAATGACAAAAGGTTTGTCTTTCAGAGCGGTTAATCTCTTCACCCCCAAGACAAAAGTTTTTGCTGTGACAAACGCAATGTGAACAGCGCGTTGACAGCAGGACGCTCATTGGGAGTAGACTTTTTGTCGTCAGGAGAGCCAACAAACAGTGGCTACACAGCGCAACTTTCAGTGGCATGGCTATGGCGACGCCCATGTAGCTAAAAGCTGTGTAGTGTAGACATAGCCTAGGGTATAACTATGCTGCCCACATTGCAGCGCGGCCATGGCAGTGCTGTGATATGGGCAGTGTAGACATGCATTATCGCTGGGGGAGAGGTCTCCCAGCAATAAAAAGAACCACCTTGAATGAGTGGTGGTAGCGCCCGGCGATAAAGCGCTGTCTATACTGGTGTTTTTCAGTGCTAAAACTTTTGTCACTTGGGCGAGGGGGCGTGACAAAGAATTACAAATAAAAAGTAGAACAGGTGTTAAGGCCATGCACATAATGGAGAAATAATCAGCAGAAAATAGGAGATGCAGCACATAATGAGGGAATGGAATTGAGTGACAGAAGTGATCAAGTCAGAGCAACTCTAACTACTTTCCTACGGGCGAGATGAGGCTCACTTATAGGCTTCTCTGGCTAGTCTGTACCTGTTTGCTAATGAATTGTCACTTTGGTATTGAATACAGTGTTATCTACCAGTCAAGGCAAACGTGTCCAGCTGTAGGCTCTGGTTCTATCTAACTCAGCCAACTAGATGCCTCTGATAAACATTTCTATCCGCAAAAAATCGGTATCTTGCTGAAGGCCATTGGCCCTTGCCTTCTAGTAGATCTCAATTTGAAGCAATATAAATGCTGATTCTCCTCATTCACCAGCCCCAAGGTTGTTAATTCCAAAGATGTACAGAGCAAAGACCTTATCTTTGTACAGTGACTAGGCAAATCAAGCCCTGGAGCTAATTGTGGCTATTAATAATAGAAATGCCAACATGGCAATCAGTCCAAAGATTTTCTGTCTTTCCTAGACTCCAAATGGGAAGATATGCAGTAAGTTCCAGGTGTATTTCTTATTGACCAGTGATGGATATTCAACTATTTAACATTCAATTCTCTTTTTGGATTCCTCCTTTTACGTCTCCCAACTCACAGCTTCTGTTTTTTCTGACAAGGAAATAGAGTAAAATGCAGGAAAACGGTTAAAGATTTTTGATACTGTGGAGATGGGCATGGCAGGAAATCTTTAATGGAATAAAATAGACTAAATACAATGAAATTTAGAAACCTTACATTTGTGTATGTTTTCTTGCTTTTTTCTTTCCCCATCTCTTCATTATCTTCTCTTTGTTTCCTACAGGCCCTCCAACCTTTATTCCTTTAATGTCTATGCATCTTTATTTCTTTTTCATATTTCTTTCTATTGTTTTTCTGTCTCTCTTATAAAACTTATATTCTCACTTCTTTCTCTCTCTCTTCTCATTCCTGATATTTCTCTGCCTTTTTGCTCTCTCCCATGTCCCCATTGGTGTTTCCCCACCTCTTCCATGGTCCTTTCCTCACTCTCTCTCTTTCTTTTTCTCCCATCTATCTTCCTGCTTCCCATTCTCCAAGTATAAGGTCTCAAACTGTGGAGTTTTCAGCCTGGCCTCCCCTGCCCTCCAGTAACTCCAGACTCTCTTTTGTACATGACTGCAGGCCTTATTCTAATTTTGGCAAGACTGAGAGTAATTGTGTGGGGCATGGGCTGTATATGTGTTTGTGTGTGCTTCTACAAGTTGGTAGCAGTGACTTTCCCTAACATGAATTACTGCTTCATTACCTACCTATTAGCATCTCATGTAATGTCATTAGCAGCAGCATGATAAAATCCAGCAACAACCTTTTATTTTCCAATTCAGCTAAATCCCCTGCAGTTTTAGAGTGCTATGCCCTGTCAGTTCCATAGACAAGAATGAATTTCAAATCAAATACCATTTTGATAACAGTACCCTTCAAAAGAGGAGAACACATTGAAATTCATGAGTTTTAAAGTGTCAGCATGGGGTAAAATAAAATCGCATAATTGTAAACTGGAATTGATGGTTTTCCATATATAAAATATCGGAGGGGTAGCCATGTTAGTCTGGATCTGTAAAAGCAGCAAAGAATCCTGTGGCACCTTATAGACTAACAGATGTTTTTGGAGCATGAGCTTTCGTGGGTGAATACCCACTTCCTCAGATGCATGTAGTGGAAATTTCCAGGGGCAGGTATATATATGCTAGCAAGCAAGCTAGAGATAACGAGGTCAGTTCAATCAGGGAGGATGAGGCCCTGTTCTAGCAGTTGAGGTGTGAAAACCAAGAGAGGAGAAACTGGTTCTGTAGTTGGCAAGCCATTCACTGTCTTTGTTCAATCCTGAGCTGATGGTGTCAAATGTGCAAATGAACTGAAGCTCAGCAGTTTCTCTTTGAAGTCTGGTCCTGAAGTTTTTTTGCTGCGGGATGGCCACCTTAAGGTCTGCTATAGTGTGGCCAGGGAGGTTGAAGTGCTCTCCTACAGGTTTTTTGTATATTGCCATTCCTAACTGTCTGATTTGTGTCCATTTATCCTTTTCCGTAGAGACTGTCCAGTTTGGCCGATGTACATAGCAGAGGGGCATTGCTGGCATATGATGGCGTATATTACATTGGTGGATGTGCAGGTGAATGAACCAGTGATGGTGTGGCTGATCTGGTTAGGTCCTGTGATGGTGTCGCTGGTGTAGATATGTGGGCAGAGTTGGCATCGAGGTTTGTTGCATGGATTGGTTCCTGAGCTAGAGTTATTATGGTGCGGTGTGCAGTTACTGGTGAGAATATGTTTCAGGTTGGCAGGTTGTCTGTGGGCAAGGACTGGCCTGCCAACCTAAGGCCTGTGAAAAGTGTGGGATCATTGTCCAGGATGGGTTGTAGATCCTTGATGATGCGTTGGAGGGGTTTTAGCTGGGGGCTGTATGTGATGGCCAGTGGAGTCCTGTTGGTTTCTTTCTTGGGTTTGTCTTGCAGTAGGAGGCTTCTGGGTACACGTCTGGCTCTGTTGATCTGTTTCCTTATTTCCTCGTGCGGGTATTGTAGTTTTGAGAATGCTTGGTGGAGATATTGTAGGTGTTGGTCTCTGTCTGAGGGGTTAGAGCAGATGCTGTTGTACCTCAGTGCTTGGCTGTAGACAACGGATCGTGTGATGTGTCCGGGATGGAAGCTGGAGGCATGAAAGTAGGCATAGCGGTCGGTAGGTTTTCGATATAAGGTGGTGTTAATGTGACCATCACTTATTTGCACCGTGGTGTCAAGAAAGTGGACCTCCCGTGTAGATTGGTTCAGGCTGAGGTTGATGGTGGGGTGGAAGCTGTTGTGGGGCCATGCGGGTGCCCATAGCAGTGCCACTGTTCTGGAGATATATATTGTCATCAAATTTGAAATAGTTGTGTGTAAGTATAAAGGCACAGAGCTCAGCAGCCAGTAGTGCTGTGGCATCATCAGGGATAGTGTTCCTGACAGCTTGTTTTCCATCTGTGTGTGGGATGTTTGTGTAGAGAGCCTCTACATCCATGGTGGCTAGGATGGTGTTTTCTGGGAGGTGACCAATGCATTGTAGTTTCCTCAGGAAATCAGTGGTGTCACGGAAATAGCTGGGAGTGCTGGTGGCATAGGGTCTGAGTAGAGAGTCCATATATCCAGACAGTCCTTCAGTGAGAGTGCCAATGCCCGAGATGATGGGGCGTCCAGGATTTCCGGGTTTGTGGATCTTGGGTAGTAGATAGAATAACCCTGGTCGGGGCTCTAGGGGTATGTTGATTTCTTCTGGTGTTAGTGTAGGGAGTGTCCTGAGTAGATGCTGTAGTTTCTTAGTGTATTCCTCAGTGGGATCTGAGGGAAGTGGCCTGTAGAATTTGGTATTGGTGAGTTGTCTGGCGGCCTCCTTTTGGTAGTCAGACCTGTTCATGATGACAACGGCACCTCCTTTATCAGCCTCTTGGATGATAATGTCTGGCTGCTCTGTGCCTTTATACTTACACACAACTATTTCAAATTTGATGACAATATATATCTCCAGATCAGTGGCACTGCTATGGGCACCCGCATGCCCCACAATATGCCAATATCTTTATGGCCGACCTGGAACAACGCTTCCTCAGCTCTCGTCCACTCACGCCCCTTCTCTACCTACGCTACATTGATGACATCTTCATCATCTGGACCCATGGGAAGGAGACTCTGGAAAAATTCCACCACGATTTCAACAGCTTCCACCCCACCGTCAACCTCAGCCTGGACCAATCTACACAGGAGGTCCACTTTCTTGACACCACGGTGCAAATAAGTGATCGTCATATTAACACCACCCTATATCGAAACCTACCGACCGCTATGGCTACCTTCATGCCTCCAGCTTCCATCCCGGACACATCACACGATCCATTGTCTACAGCCAAGCACTGAGGTACAACAGCATCTGCTCTAACCCCTCAGACAGAGACCAACACCTACAATATCTCCACCAAGCATTCTCAAAACTACAATACCCGCACGAGGAAATAAGGAAACAGATCAACAGAGCCAGACGTGTACCCAGAAGCCTCCTACTGCAAGACAAACCCAAGAAAGAAACCAACAGGACTCCACTGGCCATCACATACAGCCCCCAGCTAAAACCCCTCCAACGCATCATCAAGGATCTACAACCCATCCTGGACAATGATCCCACACTTTCACAGGCCTTGGGTGGCAGGCCAGTCCTTGCCCACAGACAACCTGCCAACCTGAAACATATTCTCACCAGTAACTGCACACTGCACCATAATAACTCTAGCTTAGGAACCAATCCATGCAACAAACCTCGATGCCAACTCTGCCCACATATCTACACCAGCGACACCATCACAGGACCTAACCAGATCAGCCACACCATCACTGGTTCATTCACCTGCACATCCACCAATGTAATATACGCCATCATATGCCAGCAATGCCCCTCTGCTATGTACATCGGCCAAACTGGACAGTCTCTACGGAAAAGGATAAATGGACACAAATCAGACATTAGGAATGGCAATATACAAAAACCTGTAGGAGAGCACTTCAACCTCCCTGGCCACACTATAGCAGACCTTAAGGTGGCCATCCCGCAGCAAAAAAACTTCAGGAACCAGACTTCAAAGAGAAACTGCTGAGCTTCAGTTCATCTGCAAATTTGACACCATCAGCTCAGGATTGAACAAAGACTGTGAATGGCTTGCCAACTACAGAACCAGTTTCTCCTCTCTTGGTTTTCACACCTCAACTGCTAGAACAGGGCCTCATCCTCCCTGATTGAACTGACCTCGTTATCTCTAGCTTGCTTGCTAGCATATATATACCTGCCCCTGGAAATTTCCACTACATGCATCTGAGGAAGTGGGTATTCACCACGAAAGCTCATGCTCCAAAACGTTCTGTTAGTCTATAAGGTGCCACAGGATTCTTTGCTGCTTTTACATATATAAAATGTGCCCCTGGACTCCCAGGTTATGTTTGCTCACCTTACCCATTTATTTCTGCCAGTGAATGGACTGCTAGGTCAACTATGCTTATAAAAATCAGATAATCTTCACTCTGTTGTTTGGATCATCATCAGGGGCAGCTAAAAGAGATTCAACTCCTGGAAAAATTATTTTTAGTGGGATTACTGCTGATAAAGTGAAACATAAAGCAGTATGATAGAATTTGGATGGAGCTTGCTGAAGATAGTGGAGCTACAAAATCTGATGGATTTGCCTGTCATATTGGACAAATGTGATATAACATCAATGTTAATACTGGAATGTATTCTTTTAAAAAGTGCCTTTTCAGAAGTGGATTACTCCTAATACTGTACAAATGGCACAAACACCTATTATAAAATTATTGAATCTATTAAATTAGCAAGAAACACTTTGAAGCACAGGAAAAAAGCCTTTATTGCTATGATGTAGTTGGTGAACAGTGTCAAAAGTGGAGAAACTCAACCCTTAAATGCTGAAGACAATTTTAGTTTGAAACACCCAAAATCTGATCTAGTGTAGTTTCAAATCCTAAATTAATTTCCTCCACAAATTAAAACTACATAAGTGTTAATATGCTTATTGCACCTGGATTAATATAATTACTACAAGCCGCTTAGTAGGAATACCATGATACATTCTGATTCATGCTGATTAACCAATGTTCTCAACTAGCCTAATATTATTCATATATTGCTTTATTTTATTGTAGCTCCATTCATTCAAGGGAAATCTAGTAGAAAATATGCCTTTTATTACTGAGAAAAAAATTAATTGCAATTGATCCTTAATTTAAAATAGTTGATTAAAATAAATATAATATAGGGCATTTCTTGGTTGTCATTGTGTGATTCAGGGGGACAGAAAAGCCACAAGTTATTTGTAACCTTTAGCACTATATTACAACCTATAATTTCAATTGATAGGGCCGTTAAGTCAAAAATCCACCCTATCAAAGATGCTTGAGCAGTTACTATTGTCATATTAAAGTGATACATTTCTGATGTAAGATAAAAGAAAAAATAGTATCCTGAGATTCTCCCTGACAAATCAACTTAGTATCAGTGCCTAGATGTTAAGTTGATGGGTGATAACCTAGATAGAAGCAGCTATTTATTATCTACTTCCCATTTGAGTGGACTCACTTGTATCCCTTTTGAACTCTGAGAGCCATCTATCTTGACTCTTAAAAGACATAGGTGCCGTTACCACTAAAGGTGGACCTGAGACGAAAAGTTTGCATCTGGATTTGATTCAAACCAGTCCAGCAGTTTTGTTTGGGTTTGCCTCCTCTTTTTTATAAAGCGATGTCAGTCTCAAATTAGCTAGTAATGTGAGGCCCAGCAGAGAGTTTTCCCCTGGACTTCAGTAGAAGTTAGATTGAGTCTTTAGGTTGTGGCTATGGTCTTCGGAGAATTTCTATTCCTTTGTTTGCAAAATGACAGCTGTAAAAGAAATCCAGCATTGCTGATGAACCAACTCTCTGGTCTATCATAGTCAGAATATGTTTGCTTGCAGATAGTGTGTGAGAGAAACTTCACTGCTTGGGTGACACAGAGAAGAGAGATAATATGCAAATTCACAAGTCAGTTCCTTTCATAAACTTCCTTGCATTGGTTTTATATGTTGGTGGTGGAGAGAAGAGAGTAGAGCCTGATAAAAATGGTTAGCTCTGTGGCATTAGCAAACGGAGAATAAGTATCACATGCTGATGTAACTGACAGATAATAAAAGACCTTGAGCAGCACTTCATTTCCATGTTTCAGAATATCTACAATTTTCATCAGAACGTATTTTTGAAGCAGTTTAGTGTTTCAATCATTTCCACATATTAAACTTTGTTTTTGAAAATTGAAAAAAATTGTTACACCTCTGACCTGTTATGAGGATTCAACAATGCAAGATTTTTCTCTTTGACAATGCCTCAGGGAATGTCTACACTACAAAATTAGGTCGATTTTATAGAAGTCAATTTTTAGAAATTGATTTTATACAATCGATTGTGTATGTCCCCACTAAGCGCATTAAGTCGATGCAGTGCATCCTCACTACTGTGGCTAGCATCGACTCACAGAGCAGTGCACTGTGGGAAGCTATCCCACAGTTCCTGCAGTCTCCGCTGCCCACTGGAATTCTGGGTTAAGCTCCCAATGCCTGATGGGGCAAAAACATTGTCACAGGTGGTTTTGGTACATGTCATCACTCTCTCCTTCCTCCATCCATGAAAGCAACTGCAGACAATCATTTCACGCCTTTTTGCCTGGGTTACCCACGCAGACGCCATAGTATGGCAAGCATGGAGCCCACTCAGGTCACTACTGCTGTTGCAAGCATTGTAAACATCTCATGCATTATAATGCAGTGTGCGCAGAACCTGGCTAAGAAACAGCAGCACGAGGATGACTGTGATGGGGACATGGACACATACATTCCTGAAAGCATGGGCTGTGGCAATTGGGACATCATGGCAGCAGTAGGGCTTGTTGATAGAGTGGAATGCTGATTCTGCGCTCAGCAAACAAGCACAGACTGGTGGGACCGCATAGTGTCACAGGTAAGGGATGATTCCCAATGGCTGTGAAACTTTCGGATGCATAAGGCCACTTTCTTGGAACTCTGTGAGTTGCTTTCCCCCACCTTGAAGTGCAGAATACCAAGATGAGGGCTGCCCTGACTGTTGAGACGTGAGTGGTGATTGCACTGTCAGGCTTGCAACGCCTGACTGCTAGCGTTCAGTCAGGAATCAATTTGGAGTGGGCAAATCTACTGTGTGGACTGCTGTGATTCAAATAGTCAATGCAACCATTAACGTTCTGCTATCAAGGGTAGTGACTCTGGGAAATGTGCAGGTCACAGTGGATGGCTTTGCTGCAATGCAATTCCCTAACTATGGTTGGGCGATAGATGGAACACATATCCCTATCTTGGCACCAGACCACCCTGCCAACCAGTACATAAACCACAAGGGGTACTTCTCAATGGTGTTGCAAGCACTTGTGGATCACAAAGGACGTTTCACTGACATCAGCGTGGGATGGCTGGGAAAGGTGCATGAAGCTCGCCTCTTTCGGAACTCCGGGCTGTTTGAACAGCTGCAAGAAGGGACTGTTGAAATGACAATAGTTATCCTTGGAGACCCAACCTGTTATGCTCATACAAAGCATAACAGGGAAAAGGCAAATATGCCACATTTATTGAAAATACAATGGTTAGCATATGCTTTTCAGTCTCTCTCTCTCTTTCTGTCTCTCACACACACACACAGACTCCTGCCAGTTGATGTTTATAGTTACCAGTCTGTTGTAGCTCGAGTCAATCTAATGGCCAGTTAGATTGAGCACAAGTGTGGAGCTGGGCTCTTGTCAGTCGCAATCTGATGCTCTGAGGCTTTGCAGGACTGAACCCAGAGTTCCATGGCAAAACACCTCAGCTTTATAGTTGTAAATTCCCATTTGAGTCCATGCATTTTGCAATGTCATCTTGTAATCATTAGTTTTTAAGCGGTGTTAATCTTGGGGTTTTCTACTGTTATCATTTGATGGTTATTGTCGAGCTTCCCATAGTTATCTCCTATTTGTTGTCTCACCTTCAGGGGTGCCTGCCTCACCTCTGAGGTCATCAGTGCTGCTAACATGTTTAGCATTGGATACAATGGATGTTTTCTGATTGTCTCCTGGTCTTTCCAAGTCTCTCTCACTTTTTCTTGATCATCTGGACATTTGTGATGGCTTTCGCACCTTATCTTTTCCTGAAGCATGCACTCCTCATTCACACAAACAATCTCTTACAGAAACCTTCAAAGGTATACAGACAGCAGTATTTTATATTCAGCAGACTACATTGTAAATCAAGCCTTGCTAAATCTTATAACTAAAACAATTCACATTGGGGCTTCAGGCCCTCAACGTTCCTCTAATCTCCTTAACATAGACACAATACAAGATCCTCTCTCTTACTTACTAAAACCTTAAAACAAAGAAATATATATTTAACTAGAGTGCCTGATTTGTAATACATATAGAAAACCATAGTAGACATTATAACTTATCCTAAAACAAAAGGGTGGCCATAATCAGTCATAAGGATTCTTCTGGTCTGTCATTCCTTTCTGCTATTCAAAAAGGGTGGCTGGCAGGATAAAATCAAATCATACATTAATTCTCATAGTACAGTTATAAAATCCTGATCCTACATGCCTACCCCTTGCTACCATGGCTCATGAAGCCATACACAGGCAGCCTGGACAGTAGTAAGGAGTAGTTCAACTGTAGGCTGAGCAAGTGCATAATGGTGGTAGAATGTGCCTTTGGATGTTTAAAAGCTCACTGGTGCTGTTTGCTGACTAGTTTAGACCTCAGCGCAACCAATATTCCCATTGTTATTACTGTTTGCTGTGTTCCATAATATTTGTGAGAGTAAAGGGAAGATGTTTATGGCGGGGTGGGAGGTTGAGGCAAATCACCTGGCTGCCAGTTTTGAACAGCCAGACTCCAGGGAGATTAGAAGAGCACAGGTAGGTGTGCTGCACATCAGAGAGGCTTTCAAAAACCAGTTTCATGACTGGCCAGGCTACGGTGTGACAGTTGTGTGTGTTTCTCCTTGATGCAAACCTACCCCCTTGGTTGATTTTTAACTCCCTGTAAACCAACCACCCTCCCCTCTTCTATCACAGCTGGCAAAGGAAATAAAGTCACTATTGTTTTGAAACCATGCATTCTTTCTTTATTAATTAAAAAAAAGGGAGATAACTGGTAAGGTATCCTGGGTAGGATAGGGTGGGAGGGAGGAGGGAAGGACAGGACTACATTGCTTATTGTAGCCACACTACAAATCAAAACTGTTTGAAAGACAGACTTCTGTTGCTTGGGCCATCCTCTGGAGTGTAGTGGCTGGGTGCCCAGAGCTGCCTCCCCCCCACCCCACGTTCTTGGGCGTTTGGGGGAGGAGGATATGGAACTTGAGGAGGAGGGCAGGCGGTTGTATAGTGGATGCAGTGGCGGTCTGTGCTCTTGTTGGCTTTCCTGCAGCTCCACCAGTCACCTTTTTTTTTTTTTTTTTTGCTCCCCCATTAACCTCAGCACTGAATCCTGCCTCTTCTCAATGTGCTCACTTAATGCTTTCCTGGACTCTTCCACTGAATGCCTCCATGCCTTCACCTGTGCCCTATCAGTGCGGGAGGACTGCATGAGCTCGGAGAATATGTCATCGCGAGTGCATTTTTTTTACCTTCTAATCTGCAATAACCTCAGGGACAGAGTTGATAGGGGGACCAGGGGGAAACATTTGCACCTGCTGAGGGATTAAAAGGTAGAGTAAAATTTAAGATGATCCATTTCTGAGAACAAAAGGGAGACTCTTTCACAGTGAATCAAGCAATTCACAGCAGACAGAACATGTGCTTTAGGTATAAGGTTGCATTTTGCTTTTTATATTGAGCACCTGCCAGTATGGTGACATGTCACACATGGCTGGGCAACAGAATTCGGTTTCCAGGCAGCCATGGTAAGCCAAAGGGTACATGGGTTTGGCTTCTAATGCCTTGATAACATGTGAGAATGTTTTCAAACTGCAGCGCCCTCATTTCCCATAGCAAGCAATGCTGGTTGGGTTTGCCATTTATAAGAAGGGGCGGAGGTTTTTGGGTGGAGGTGCTGCACACACCTTCCCCCACCCCTCCGCATAACTATTTGGGATGATCCCTTCACCCCTCCCCCTGCCGCATGGCTATTCTCAAGGATGATCTCTTTTAGCCAAGCGCAAACAGCCCAGCATGAACGGGGTCCTTTTACTGTTCCCTTACAAAAATTTCCCTATTTCAACCAGGTGACCATGAATGATATCACTCTCCTGAGGCTAACACAGAAAGATATAGACTGAATATTGCACAAATGTGACCAAAAAGCAGGACCATTCGCTGCCATGCTTTGTGCTGCAATGATTCCAGACTATTTGCTACTGGCTTGGTGTGGTAGTGTCCTACTGTGGAGAACAAAATAAGGCAGCCTTCCCCAGAAACCTTCTGCAAAGGCTTTTGGAGTACCTCCAGGAGAGCTTCATGGAGATGTCCCTAGAGGATTCCTGCTCCATCCCCAGACACATTAACAGACTTTTCCAGTAGATGTACTGGCCACGAATGCATCCCAAGTCTTCAGGGCAAATCAAACATTAAACACTATTGCTTTTAAACCCTGTACTGTAGTTACAAATGTGCACTCACCAGAGGGGCATTCTCCCCCTTCAGGGTTGGGGATCCCACCTTGAGAGGGTATTGGCTCCAGGGTGATGAAAAGGTCCTGGCTGCTGGGGAGAACAGAGTCGCTGCTTGCCTGCTGTGCATTTTCCTCCTTCTCTTCTTCCTCATCCACAAGATCCTCCTCCGTGTTGTGTGAGAATCCCCCCTTGCAGGTGTCCACGGACAGTGGTGGGGTAGTGGTAGGGTCCCCCCCTAGAAGGCCATGCAGCTGATCATAGAAGCAGCATATATGGGGCTCTGACCCAGCGTGGCCATTTGCCTCCTTTGTCTTTTGGTAGGCTTGCCTGAGCTCCTTGACTTTCATGCGGCACTGCTGTGTGGCCCTGTTGTAGCCTCTGTCCATCATGCCCCGTGCGATTTTTGGCATATATATTAGCATTTCTTCTTTTTGATCGGAGTTCTGCCTGCACAGATTCTTCTCTCTATATAGCAATCAGTTCCAGTGTCTCCCATTCGCTCCATGCTAGAGCTCGTTTGCAATTCTGGGGGGACTGCATGGTCACCTGCACTGCTGAGCTTGCCACACTGACCAAACAGGAAATGAAATTCAAAACTTCCCGGGGCTTTTCCTGTGTACCTGGCTAGTGCATCAGAGTTGAAAGTGCTGTCCAGAGCGGTCACATTGGAGCACTTTGGGATAGCTCCCGGAGGCCAATAATGTTGATTTGCATCCGCACTACCCCAAATTCGACCCAGCAAGGTCTATTTTAGTGCTATTCCCCTGCTGGGGAGGAGTACAGAAATCGATTTTAAGAGCCCTTCAGGTCGACGGAACGGGGTTGCTTGTGTAGATGCATTCATTATAAGATCGACCTAATGCGGCTAAACTCAACCTAATTCTGTAGTGTAGACCAGGGCTTAGAGTTACACTATGGGTATGATCCAAAGCCATTGAAGACAATTTTCTCATTGGACTTAAATGCCAAATTTTGCTCTTAGTTATATGAGTACATGGATAATAAGTTCATTGAAGTAAGAATTTGTCCCTAAATTCAGTTCTGGTATAAATTAGTGCAACTTTATTGATGTAGACTAAGTTGTGACTTCTTACACTAATGCTTTGTGGGCTGGGTTCAACTTGTTTTTCTCCTGTACCCATTGAGTCTGCTGGAATCAACAGTGATTTGTTCTGTTTGGTTTTTTTTGACTCAGGGGAAATATATGCATTTTAATATATGAATAGACATTAGAGCTTAGGCAACAGAGATGCAGAACATGTATCATTATACATAAACTGGTTTCTATTACTAGGAATTTTAGCAAGTAAAAATAAATCTCTTGTAATACAAAAATTGAAATTTAGCACCACAATAAGGCACTGTTTCACCACAATAAGGCACTGCATCAAAGCATATTATCAGGCTTTAAATAATGCCATGTGCTTTAGTGCCAGAATTTGCTTGTGATTTTTTTTTTTTTTAAAATCTGGGCAGGACTTTTTCACCTGCTGTGGCGTTTAATTTTGAAATCCAGTGTTATCGCATAGATTTGAAAAAAAGACATTACCTCTTTCAGATGTTTAGTAGACTCATTAGCCACTGCAGTAAATTGGTTGTGCAGCTCACATCTGACATGTGAACTAGACATCTGACAGATCTTTTAAATTCTACTTTGATGGCAGCATTGTGGGACACACAAGTCTTGTCTACGTAACAATTATGAATGAGTCAAGGGGAACTCAGTTACAGCACAGTTATTTCCTGACCCAGTTTCAATTCTGTTAAAAGTTGCAGTGTAGATGGAACCTAACTGCTACTCACTGATCCCTTGCAGTGGAACTACTGGCAACCACAGAGCAGCATCTTGACTTCTCAGGCAGAGGATGGCTACAGGGGACAAGATAAGAATAGAATAGAAAAGGGCAATTATCTAGTGATCCATCCTATGTCAACCAGTCCCAGCTTCTTGGAGTCAGAGGTTTAGGGACACCCAGGGCATGGGGCTACATCCTGACCACTTAGGCTATAGCCAATGATGGACCTATCCTCCATGAACTTATCTAATTTTTTTATTAACCCAATTATACTTTAAGCCTTCATAAGTTCCACAGGTTGACTCTCTGTTGTGTGCAGAAATACTTTCTTTTCTTCGTTTTAAAACTGCTGCCTATTAATTTCATTGGGTGACCCCTGATTCTTGTGTTATGTGAAGGGGTAAATAACACTTCCTTATTCACTTTCTCCACACCAGTCATGATTTTGTAGTCTTCTATCATATTCCCTCTTAGCTGTCTCTTTTCTAAACTGAACCGTCCCAATCTTTGTAATCTCTCCCCTCAGGGAAGCAGTTCCATACCCCTAATCATTTTTGTTGCCATTCTCTGTACTTTTTCCAATATTACTATATCTTTTTTGAGATGGGGCAATCAGAATTTCATGACATAGTCAGGATGTGGAATTATACAGTGGCATGATGATATTTACTGTCTTATTAGCTATCCCTTTCCTGTTAGCTTTCTTGACTGCTGCTGGACATTAAGCAGATGTCTTCAGAACACTAGCAATGATTCTTTCTTGAGTGGCAACCGCTCATTTAGACCTCATCCATTTGTATGTATTCTTGGGATTATGCTTTCCAGTGTGCATTATTTTGCATTTATCAACTTTGAATTACATCTGCCATTTTGTTGCCAATCATCCGATTTTATGAGATCCCTTTGTAATTCTTCACACTCTGCTTTGGACTTAACTATCTTGACTAATTTTGTATTGGCTGCAAACGTTGCCACCTCACTGTTTACCCTTTTTTCCAGATCATTTATGAATATGTTGAATAGTATTATTCCCAGTATAGATCCCTGGGGGAATACTACTATTTACCTTTCTTCACTGAAAAGCTTACTATTTATTCCTATCCTTTGTTTCCTGTCTTTTTAACCAGTTACTTATCCACGATAGGACCTTCCCTCTTATCCCATGACTATTTACTTTGCTCAAGAGCCTTTAGTGAGGGACCTTGTCAAAGGCTTTCTGAAACTCCAAGTACATTATATTCACTGGAACACACTTGTCCACTTGTTTGTTGACCCCTCAAAGAATTCTAATAGATTGGTGAGATATGATTTCCCTTTACAAAAGCCATGTAGATTCTTCCCCAACAAATCGTGTTCATCTATGTGTCTGATAATTCTGTTCTTTATTATAGTTTCTACCAATTTGCCTGGTATTTAAGTTAGGATTACTGGTCTGTAATTGCCGAGATCACTTCTGGTGCCTTTTTAAAAATAGGCATTACATTAGCTATCCTTCAGTCATCTGGTATATACACTGATTTAAGGTATAAGTTACATACACAGCAGTTTTGCAATGTTATATTTGAGTTTCTTCATAACTATTGGGATAATCCCATCTGGTTCTGGAATTTATTACTGTTTAATTTATCCATTTGTTCCAAAACCTCCTCTACTGACACCTCGATCTGGTACAGTTCTTCAAATTTGTCATCTAAAAAGAATGGCTCAGATGTGGGAATCTCCCTCACATCCTCTGCAGTGACAAGCAATGCAAAGAATTCATTTAGCTTCTTTGCAATGGCCTTGTCTTCCTTGAATGCTCTGCTAGAACCTCAATCGTCCACTGATTGTTTGGCAGGCTTCCTGTGGCTGATGTACATAAAAATAATTGCTGTTAGTTTTTGTGTCTTTTGTTAATTTCTCTTCAGATTATTATACTTACTGTTTTTTCTATCTGAGTTACATTTAATTTGAGCCTCTATTACGGTGTTTTACATAGGAAGAAGTTGCTAGATCATACTCCAACTGCTCCCCATCCTGCCACTGACACATCCCTTCAGTGGCACTTTCTGCTGCTCTGGACATTCACTGAACACGGACTCAGGGTATATTAATGTGACCTACTTTTTAATTTTATTTTAACTATATTATACCCTACCTTGACAGAGTAGGTACCTTAGAAGTTCTGTTTATGCCAGCAAAATAGTGATGTCAATTCAGAAATAATAATAATAATAACAGAGAAAAATAATTGTGTACAAATTAACACAATAAATAATTTTGTTTTGAAAATGTGATCAATTTAATTATTACTGCCTGGAGCAGTTCTCTGTTCTCAGAAGTGTTCCCCTCTCTCTAGATCCTATATTTAAAAGCTCAGCTTGTTCATAAATGTGTCATTTCAGACTAATCTGTATGCTCAAAGCAACCTACATGTCAGTGTGCTTTTAGGCACAAGATTGATTGAGTGAAGACATCAGAAGAGAAACCTTCAGTTACAGTAGGTATCAGCAAAATACCAGGAATTAGACTGCAGAGAAGTCATATGTTTTCAGTGTGCATGTGTGTGTGAAAAAGATAGAGATAGTGTGGTACAGGCACTCTGATTTTTCCAGCTTCAAGAGTCTGGCATGCTGCTTTTTCCTGGCTATAAGGAGGAGGCAGTGCTGTTTATTCATATAACTGCAAATCACAGGAAATAATTCCACAAAGGCTTAAGGTTCTGCAGTGTTTTAAAACTTTTTTTAGGGTCCAGTGCTGTCCATATTGCCATAGGCATGAAAATAGCTGTAGAATTCCCAGAGGCGCCCCACGGAATTCTATCACCAGTGTCTGTTCTCTGTAAAGAAAGTTTTCTTGTAGGGTGACCTACATATTTCTGCTTTGCTTTCTAGCTAGATCTTTATATCCCTCAAAAAGGAGCTTTATCTTTCTACAGTAATGTGAGGCAATAGTGAATAGTGCAAAATATGCAAAAGTCCAAATTCTGTTCTTCTGTTACACCCCAGCAACTGCCACTGAAGTAAGTGGGTTTTCATCAGTGTAAATTTGAGGAAAACTTGGTGTTTTGTTCCAGTCACATATGGTCTCCAAAAGTTTGGTCAGGTATTTAGTACTCGAAGAAAACTATGCAAAATGCTGAGGCCGGACTATACACTTTTTTATCAATATTCAGACCCTCTATTATAGCATGAAGGAAAACATCTCTCACCGTCTCCAAAAACAGTCACATGAGGAGATTAAAACTAATGTGGCGAGAATAAAATGAAGATAAGATCACAGCTGTCAGTTTATGAGAACATGCTTATAGTATTTTCCAGCTGCAACTTAGTGAAGTATGGTGATACTGTTGTGTCTGCCAACTGCTGGCCAGACATTTGAACAGACTCATTGAATAACTGATGTCTGGACTAAGTAGGTCAGAAGGGTTGCCTGGGTATAACTTAGACATAATTTTTCTACTTCTTTTGCATCCTGACTTACAGATTTGAGCCAATACTCTTATAGACTATAGACAGCAACTATTCTATATGGGACCAAGAAGACTGTCTATGGCTGAGCCAGTTATACTACTACTACTTTTATAGCCACCCTCCTCCAGGATGAAAAGTGCTTTGCAAAGGGGGGAAGGTGGTAAATAATATCCCCTCCTTTTCCCTTGTGGCTCATAAGAAGTCAGTTCATAGTTGTTCATAAGAAGTGAGAACTGTATACTCAGCTTCTTTAGTGTAGCTCCACTGATGTCAGATCTGGAAAATGAGGCACAGAGATTTAAATGACATTCCAATCACGAATCAGTGACAGCAGTGGAAATAGAACCCAGGTCTCCTGGCCCCCGTGCTGATGCTCTTATCTACTGACTATATTACCTCCTTGGGCAATGACCATTGCAGGAGCTGAGAAATCCTGTCAAAACAGATTATAAACATTATGCTGGATTTTCTTTTTTTTTTAATTGTAAAACAAAGCACTTTATAAGTGACAAAAGCTGCTTCAGTGACGCACTCATCAAATGAAGTAAATCCTGGATGATGACAGGTATTTAGCATTTCTTCTAGGACATTGCTGAACATAAAAGAGATCTGAGTTTCTAGCACACAGACTTCTATTCTACCTTCTGAACATTTTTAACCTGCTAATTTGAACATGAGAACCCAATGGTAATACAAAAATGACCCTTTATTTTTCCATCTGTACATCACATTGTATGAGTTTTTAATAATTCATTAAATTTTCCTCACCCTTTGTAACACGTGAACAATGAGGAATAACTTTTGAAAAATGTGAGGTGTCATGATATAAATTCAGCCTCAAAGAATCTCTCTTAAAGTGAGGGCACTGTACAGTTTCTGGTTTTGAGCAGCTACTGAACAATACCATAAAAACTAAAGGCCAGATCCTCCGCCCCACCAAAGCTGCTTTTTACTCCTCCACTGGTATCAAATAGCCTTAAACCCATCCTAGAGGATGCACAAGAGATTCCCCTAATGTAGCAGAATCGGCTCATGGATCAACAAAACAGTTGTCTATACTGGCCCTATGGGAACAGGGAGTGAGTTGTCCATCCTTATGCCCTGACAAATATAATCCTTAGCTTGGATCAGTGAGCAGCCAGCATAATGTAACTCCACATTATGATGGGAGGCTGGCCTAGTACGTGTAAGCTCAGGATCAGGAGAGATCACATTATTTTTGCACAGCCACCTTCTGAGTATCAGGGGCACAAAGGCCAAACACTAGGATCTGGACCTAAAAGCAATCAACGTGTCATTGCAATATATTTTTCTGATTCAATTCTAAATGATTTCATTAGAGATATTCCACAAGTATCTTGACCTGACATGGTTAATAACCGAACATAATTGCACTGATTATTTCACTTGGGCTAATGGATATATGCTGCTACCCTTAAATCACAACTTTAATCTGTCCATTTGTTCATTCATGGGGTCATTTCTAATCAAATGTTATTCACAGCTGTATCAAAGATGACAGCGTCTGGAATCAAATTCCCATAGTTGCTGAGTAGTGCTAACTGGTCATGATGACACTATTTGTACTTGCCAATATTTCACTGACCAATTAAAAATGTAATAAAATAGTTTAAACTTACCCAAACCAAGACAACATTTAAAGGAATTACTTCGAATTTACTAGCATAGGATATGTCCAAATGCTTTGATACATTAGACAAATAATATTTTCATATTAGTATAAAATAATCAAACCATTAAAACATATCTCTCAACTAATAAATTCTTGCTAATTGCTTTAGTTTGGAGCTTCAATCTACAAAGATCTGCTGACAAATGAAATAATGTAAACAATCTGAGTGTGCACTTCCTTTGCAGTAGCAGCAAAGAATCCTGTGGCACCTTATAGACTAACAGACTTTTTGGAGCATGAGCTTTCGTGGGTGAATACCCACTTCCTCAGATGCATGTGAGATTGCAGACTTTCTCTACTAGCACAATTTGCCTACACCAGGATTTCAAGCATTCTTAGTATCTGTTTCTTTTTTTCATTTTCAACATAAAGGAAAGTGTAACTATAATTGCACAGTCAGACTAAGTTTGTTCAATTTACCTGTTTCCTTACACCCATCAGCACATAAAAGTTTCAGTGTGTTGACAAACAAGGTCAGCTTAAAAAGCTGAAAAATAGAAACTGAATCCATGCCTCTTCTGGAAAAGGCCCCGAGATTCAAATATTGTTCTGCAACTCTGCAGTAAGTTGCTAATTGCTATGCAGTGAATGCTATAATACAAGGAAAATGTTATATTAATTGTTTCCACAGTACCGTATACATGTGTGATGCTTTACTGATGTAAAATAAAACAAGGGAATTATGGGAGCTAACAGTCTAATGTTTTCTTTTACAGGCTTCCAGGAGTCAGCAACTAGAGCAATATTACGATGGTCCTGTCAGTAAAATTCAGAGACTCATCTGAGTCCAGGACGGGAAGCCCAGCCCTTTGTTTCCACTGGAAATTCAATCATGCATATAACATTCCAGGTGTTGCTGGATGTAAACTGTGAAGTTGCTAGGGACACTAGATAGACACTTGTATACACAGTTCAGTAGCTTCTCTGTATAGTCTTTCTCTCTGAATCCTCAATGATGCCATATAAATTCAAAATAAACTTCTTTGAATTTTACAGTAGCTTGTTTATGCTTTTTCCAGGTGAACTAATAAATGTATGAAAATAACCCTGTACAGGCTGGAACTGGGTCAGCATACATTAATATCAGTAACCTAAAGAAAAAAGTTCCTGATACTAAACTCAGGAAAAAATAAATCTTTACTGCAAAGCAAGCCGCAAATAAACCAAGAGGCACCTGTGACTGTTCCTGTCTCTGTTTAAGCAGGCTGGAGAGCTGAAGAGCCCTGACTATGAATTTGCTTCAAGCTGTGAAATGCTGAGTTTCTATAGTAGTAAAAAGAGCATGGACTATCCAAATATTCTTGATAGACTTTTAAAGCCTAAGGCCTGCATGCACAAAAGGAACTAGGCATTGGGATGATCACGATTTAGATGGCCAAAATATCTATTTTCCCTTGGTTTATGAATGGGATTTAAATAAGAGATAGGTTCCCAGGCACCTAGATGGAAACAGCAGTGTGAATGTTCAAAAGCAAAAACATAAGTGCCTAGTTTTACTACAAAAACTTAGATGCTGAGTAAATTTAGGCACCTACAGGGTTCAGTGAGAGGTTTGTGAATTGCAGTGGTTCCCAAAGCTGGGACTTGGGTGCTTAGGAGCCTAACAACTTTTGAGCGTTCAGTCCTAACTGATTTACTGTCAGAGTGACACCTGTGAATAAATAAGATTTGCAAGATAACATACCCAGTCTGGAAGATTTCCAGAATAAATGTATAAGAATAGTCTTAGGAATCCCTTGGTGCTTGAAGAATCCATTTCTGATTGCCTTCAGGATGGCCATTAATGCTACACAGCTATTCTAAATAAAGGTTTTTTTGGTTAATAGATAATGAAAATTTAAACACAGGGATAGACCAAAAGAGAAATCTTGAAACTGAATCGCTTTGAATTTTAGGATGTGAGGAGAAAGTTTTGGATTCAAATCTGCAGACCAAAATCTGCCATCTAGTTTTATGTCTGGTTTCAGATGGAAGGAAAAGGACCTACATTCTGGTTTCAGATCATATGTGGCCAAAGTCTTGTGGGAAGTGCACATGAAAGTTTTACATTGCTGAATGCAGTCTTAAAACTTTAGTCTTGATTTACTTTCAGCCCCAAGACCTAGCCTAAACCTAATCTGAATCCACACATGACTTTTATTTTTCTGTGCCAGATCTTCAGCAAGTATAAATTGGCATAACACCACTGAGTGCAGTGGTGCTGTGTGATGGGGAGTCCACACCTTAATGGAAATAGTGTCTAGTGGTCAGCCTACCCTGCCACATGGTATGGTCCTTTAAGGGTTTGAAAGGGCCAATATAAAGACTGACGGGGGATATGGATAGAGACCAAAGTCCCAGGAATGAGTGGTGCTTGGGAGGAAACCCTATCACTGTCTCTTTAAGGGTGCAGAGAGGGTGGACAAGGCTCCCATCTCACATAACCAATAGTGAATGAGCTGTGAGATGAAGACAAGCATATATGCTACTTATTTCCTCATAACAAGGCAGGCAGCAGAAGGAGATGGTTGTCAGACCTGCTGGGAGTGAGAACTAAGTGGGGTCAGCAGAGGAGGTGGTGGCTGCTGGCGGCTTAGGCACTGCAGCTGGTTAAAGTACATGCTATGCCTGGAGCTGAGGATTCCTGGCTTAAGAGAGTAGCAATAACTCTGTTTTATCCAGGCTTCTGTGAAGCAGTCCTGGGGCCCAGTGCTCTGTAAGAGGAACAGTGAACTGTGAGTTGAACCCAGGAAGGGGTAAATATTTTTTGTTTGTTAATCTGGTACTACTGTTGAAGGGAATGTTTATTTTGGGATTCTGAGTACTCTGGATGGGGATTGAACTTCAGAGATGCCTGGCTGGGGGGCTAGGCCATTGAAGACCAGATGAAGGCTTCTAAGAGGAGCTAATGACTAAGAGAGGCCAATACAACCACACTTAGCCACAAGGGTGTGCTGTCTGGTGAGTAATTCCTGGACATATGGGGCTTACTTTGGAGTGAGACCCCATGACATGCCATATCAGTTTATATTATCTAAGGATATTGGCTTCTATACAGTATTACATTTTAAGAGTGGACAAAGTTTTCATGTATGGCCATTATGGATTCAGAGGTGACTTGGCACCCATCTTCCAAAATGGTGGCTGTGGTCAATATTACCATCTACTTTGTCTTCCTGTTTCTTTTGGTCACATTTTGGGTAGTTTACTTATATTGCTACACTGGTCAGGCAGCTGAGTGATCGCAACCCCTTGGGTTGCAGCACAATTGTAGCAGAGAACTGACTTTGCTGATTCACCACCTTCTCATCTGGCTATTGTAGCAAGCAGTATGTTATCCACAAAACTCCTGGCTGCTGTTGGTGAGATGGAAAGTACAGAATCAAACCAATTTACCCACTATTTGTTGCTCTCTGTGGCTGATGACCCACTTGCAGAATATGTACAAGTATAGCTAGAAAGTTAGGAGCTACTTGAGAAGAGGTCCACAGACCAATTAACAAAACATAACTTTTTTCTTCTCATTGCCCTACCTACATAGTTACAGTTGGTAATTACCATGTTTGTGTTCTCAAATTTCCCATTAACTTTAAGTTCTCTGTATGGCCAGGAAACTAGGGGGGAGGGGGAGGAGAGAGAGGGGTGGTAAGTGAAAGAGTTTAGTTGTCTGAGTTTGCATAAGTTCTATATTTTAACTTTGTTTCTAAGGAACTTAAAACATATTTATTTTTTCAAAACCTAAACCTTACTACTTTGTTTCCTGGAAAGGTTTTTCATATTTGAGTAGTCTAAATCTACTTTGTATGTCACTCCAAGACTGATTTGGGTGATTAAAACGGGTAAATTTTCTGCATAATCTATTGTAGCATTTTATGATTAACTATTTCTAAAATAGCTCACATCATTTATTTTACACATGGCCTAACATAAGACTATAAGGCACTATTGTCATGGCTAGCTGCTAAACTGTGAAAGTAGAATGAATTATATTGTAAAAATAAGAATGGATTAAAGAAATGTGTATGTCCCTTTAAGCAGAAATAAGAAATGTTGAAATACAGGTGCCAGGAAAAGAAACATTAGGCATATACAAGGGTGCTAATGGTGAAACAGTAACAGAAGATGGGTAAGAGATGCATGCCTAGCCCAGGTAAACGTATCAGATTCTGCTTCCTTTGTTATCTTGTTAAGTGCTCACCCTTTTATTTGTATAAGTAAGATACTTTGTGTCTTGCATGGTGCTCACATTATCTGGGTGTTGTTAGCAGAGCACTGTGCTAATAAAACAGAGTGGTCTGACAAACTGTGAGTCCTGAGTCTAACTTTGACAACTGAAAGCTTTTGAAAAAATAAATCCTGAAATTTAGGAAATGTAAAAGGACTGCTGAAATTCATCTATCTATATATTGTGGGAAGCTAGTGCTTTTTCTGAGTGCTGCACAGGCAGCATTTATGAGATCTAAGCAATTTTTAGTCTACAAAAGACAATGTTTAGCTGCTGAGATCTATCAACATAATATAGGCTACTCCAATCAGATAGGGATTGAGTCATTGCAAGAATTTAAAACACCTTAGGCAGAGTTTGAAGCCAGAAGAGTCCATCTCCGAAGATTAAACATTTTCAAGATAAGAACTCCAATTAAGATGGTAGAGCTGTCTAACTCTGACAGGACTGAAGTTGCTCTGGTCACTTCAGTGACCTTCCTGGTATATGTATTAAGTAGCATTTCTTTGTCATAAAATTCTTTATTCCAGAAGTAAGTAATGTAATGCATGTTGAATTATTACATAAATGTAGGCTATGAGAACTTCCATGAAAGGGTTTAACCTAAAAGGTTCTCACAATATCTGAATATATGAGATTAGTGGCGCTAGCAGATTGTTAGCCAGCTCTTAAGAGTAGGTATGGAAGGATAATCCAGTCCATTGCCAGACTGAAACCTAACATCAAAAGCAAACAAGGATTTACACCATGCAAACCAACTCTTTGGCAACAAGAATAACCTCAGCTCTTCTGGGGTATCTATCTGCTGAATGTGTCCAAGGCCAGGGTTAGATACAAAACTGTTGAGTGGGGGCATGACACCAAGTCAGAATGAAAAGCCTGAGGATGCAGATATTCTAGGTATATTTTAAAGCTGAACTACTCCTCTGAAGATTTCCAGTTGTTTGACATCCTTTGAGGAAAACAGCAATTGATCTGTAGCACTTGTGAGTAAAATAGATTGAGGAAACATTGCAAACAAATCTCTGGGACACTGATTTCTTCAAGATGAACAAATGCATTTTAAATCCCAAACACTACAAACCACTCAGCGGAACTGACAAGAATACCATGCATTTATTTAGCACCTTTCATCCAGAAGGATCTCAGTATTCTATGACTAATTCTGATGTCATTCACTTGCTTGGATTTTTTGGACTAGATCTTCAGCGAGGTGTAAATTGGAATAACTCACTAAACTAAAGTGGAACTAGACCAGCTGAACATCATGCCCTTAATATTCTGGTGGCTGTGGGTCATAGGCTCTTTTTTTTAAGCCTCTGAAAGCTGTGACCAAACTCTCACTTGTAGCAAACTATTGTCTCACCTGACAAATCTCATTGGGTAGTTAGAGTAATTAGTCATTTTGTGTCAAGTGCCCTTTAGAAGGCTTCCCCTTGGCTCTAGTTATTTTTTTGGTCTCTGAAAACTTGTTTAAGTCTGACAAACTTTTCATTTTATTCCATAAAATAAGTAAGGGATGTCTAAGCAGCTGTTGTGAATGTAGGAAGCAAAACTGTGAGCCCGGTTTTGCATACATGCTTTGCTTTGTGTCAAACTTTTAAAATGCAGAAATAATTTAGAGCTGTGATTTGGTATGTTTTTGTAAAACATCTTGGTTTTTAATCTGAGTTTTTTGGTTTCCATTTTCCATATTTTAATGGAAATAGCCATCTGAGGAATTAGTATACACTGGGTAAATAAGTGAAACTGAATGAGTAGGTCTTAGTTCTAAAGTTCATCCCTTTAAGTTAATTCTGTAGGAAAATAATTGTTTGCCAAGATAGTGCTGATCTTAGGAGGAGCTATGCCCCACAACTTTCACCTGGTGTCAGTAGGAGCTGGGGGCATTTATTAGCTCTGGTCCCAAGCCTGCAATCAGTTACCCGCATGCTTAACTTCTCTCATTTTGAGTAGTGTCAATGCTAAAGTCAAGCACATGCAAAACTGTAGGATGGGAATCAATCCATACTGACATCAAGGTCCTAGATCAAATTTGATGATCTTGTTACAAATCTAGGGACAACTTAATTTGCAAACTACTCCTTAAATGCAAGGAGAAGCTTGTCTGACTCTGACTAATGATCAAATTATGATAGAAATGCTTCCTACCTATTCCTGTACCAAGTAGGGTATAACAGAAGCATCAGTGTCTTCAAAAGGCACATGATATTCTTCTTGGGAGGCTTTTTGGATACCATGTAATCTCTATCTCAAAATTAAGGGTAAAAGCACGGAGGGTGAGGGAGCATGTTACGTGGCAATGGCAAAGAATCGCGCTCACTCTATTAAAATAAGGTTCCTTGTTTATGGTTTGAAAAAAAGAACACAGCACTATCCCTAACCTCCCTGCGTGCACCCAATTTTAGAGCAGTAAAATCATAGTACTCAACAGTGTCATGGCCTGATATTGTGTTGCATTCTTTTTTGCCTGTGCTCACCTGATTATTCCTGTGCTAAAAACATAAGACACTAAAGATATACTGTCCAGCTCTAACAGTCAAAAGCTTAGCACAATTTTAAGCCAATTACCAAGGTGGGTCACTTTTACTTACCACTTCTCTGGTTCCTGTATAATCTCACTTTAATATGTTTTGGTACCTGCCTCTAATTTATAATACTATCTTCTTTCTACCATTCAATGATACCATACAGCACAGTTGGAAAAACCTTTTTTCAAAGAAATAAAATGGCCCATAAGATAAGGCAGTGCTGCTACTGGCATAATGTAGCATAATATTAATGCTTTTATACTAGAAGTTGTTGCCTTTTCATAGGCTATATTCAGCTCAATACAAAACATGAGTTCTAGGAAAAACAACAAATTCAATGTCAGTGTTTCATCCTGTATCATAGTGTTTATAAATATCCTGTTTTGTATGAAACCTTAACTTTAAGGCGGAGGTGAACAAGAGACTCTTAAACTTACTTCTAGAGGATATTTTTTTGAATACTTTTTCTCTCCAGTAGGCCAGATACTGCTTTTAGGTCTGCTGGAGTATTAGCTTCTGTGGGACTGAACTGGTTTAAATGAGAGAAGGATTTGTAAGCTGCTTGAGCAACGCTTGGAGAAATCATCATAACGGAGCTGTTAGTTAAATTGGAAAAGCTGGGAGTGAATATGAAAGTTGTAAGGTGGATAAGGAACTGGTTAAAGGGGAGACTCCAGAGGGTCGTATTGAAAGGTGAACTGTCGGACTGGAAGGAGGTCACCAGTGGAGTCCCTCAAGGATCGGTTTTGGGACCGATCTTATTTAACCTTTTTATTACTGACCTTGGCACAAAGAGCGGGAATGTGCTAATAAAGTTTGCGGATGACACGAAGCTGGGGGGTATTGCTAACACGGAGAAGGACAGGGATACTATTCAGGAAGATCTGAACCACCTTGTAAACTGGAGTAATAGAAATAGGATGAAATACAATAGTGAAAAGTGCAAGGTCATGCATTTAGGAATTAATAATAAGAATTTTGGATATACGTTGGGGGCGCATCACTTGGAAGCGATGGAGGAAGAGAAGGACCTTGGGGTACTGGTTGATAGCAGGATGACTATGAGTCGCCAATGTGATACGGCTGTTAAAAAAGCAAATGCGATTTTGGGATGCATCAGGCGGGGTATTTCCTGCAAGGATAAGGATGTGTTAGTACCGTTGTATACGGCGTTGGTGAGACCCCATCTGGAATACTGTGTGCAGTTCTGGTGTCCCATGTTCAAGAAGGATGAATTCAAACTGGAACAGGTTCAGAGACGGGCTACGAGGATGATCCGAGGAATGGAAAAACTGCCTTATGAAAGGAGACTCAAAGAGCTTGGCTTGTTTAGCCTGGCCAAAAGAAGGCTGAGGGGGGATATGCTCGCCCTATATAAATATATCAAGGGGGTTAACGTTAGGGAGGGAGAGGAATTATTTAAGTTTAGTACTAATGTAGCCACGAGGACGAATGGGTATAAACTGGATATTAGGAAGTTTAGACTTGAAATTAGACGAAGGTTTCTGACCATTAGGGGAGTGAAGTTCTGGAATAGCCTTCCGAGGGAAGTAGTAGGGGCAAAAGACTTTCCTGGCTTTAAGACAAAGCTTGATAAGTATATGGAGGGGATGTTATGATAGGATAGTTTAATTTGGGCAATTGATCTTGGATTATCACTAGATAAGTCTGCTCAATGGTCTGCGGGGAGATGTTGCATGCAATGGGTACTGAGTTGCTGCAGAGAATTCCTTCTTGGGTGCTAGCTGGTGACTCTTGCCCACATGCTCAGGGTTTAGCTGATCGCCATATTTGGGGTCGGGAAGGAATTTTCCTCCAGGGCGGATTGGCAGGTGCCCTGGAGGTTTTTCGCCTTCCCCTGCAGCGTGGGGCACGGGTCGCTTGCTGGTGGTGTCTCTGCAGCTTGAGGTCTTCAAACCATTTTTGAGGATTTCAATAACTCGGTCCTGAGATAGGGGTTGTTATAAAATTGGATGGGTGGGGTTCTGTGGCCTGCCTTGTGCAGGAGGTCAGACTAGATGATCAGATTGGTCCCTTCTGACCTATGAGTCTATGGTAGTATGAGCAAATCTAGTTGAATAACAAGTTCTGAGAAATACAACAAGCAATGCTCTCCTTGCCTAGGAGAAGGCAGCAGCAACAAGTGATATAAAAAAGTAGGCAGAGACCTTCAGGGGCTGTGGGGCAATATGTATATTCAGTCAGTCCACTGAGTGCTTCAAGCAAATCCAAACTTAAAAGGAACACAAACTAATCTCTCTGATACTCCTAGTGTTCGTCTTCCATGTTCCCAAGATGCTTGGACTGTTAACTTTCAGCATGAAAAGAATTGCTCTGATAAGAATTGTATACTTTAAAAATTTACCCCTAATCCTCTGAGCTCATCTTCTGGTTGTAGTGATGCTGGCAGAGTCTTTGACCTTAACGCTTGAATGTTATAAGGTCACCAGAGCTGCTCCTCCTAGGTTGTAGCCAGAGCTGGCAGAAAAAGGGTACATATACTTATCAAAAATTACTTTGCTAACTTTTTCAACAATGTTTTACGATATTGTTTCACTTCAGTGCATAGAGGGGAACCCCATTTTCTCATACTGCAACTTTTTTTCCTAGGGGGAAAAAACTTGTCCGAAAATGGTCTTGACCTCCCTCCCCAACTTCTCTCACTTTACTTTACTTCTCTGCCTCCACATGAAAGGGAGAAAAGTGAGAGAGAGGTTTTCCTTTCATCAACCCCAAAGGGCAAAGGGAGCGTTAAGTGTGACTATTATAACATTCTGGGCTAGTCTAAGCTGTTGCCTGCCCCATTTTAGTACAGCATGATATTCAGTCTGAATTTGATGCAGAAGAATGCTTTCTATAAGAAGCATACGGTGTAATTTGAGGTGCCATTGTATTTCATTTGTTAGGCTTTTACAGACATTGTACAGGGCACCTTCCCAAATGTGCAACAGTGAGGGAAGGGTGCAAAGATACTCTTCTGTTAGCCTTTGAATGGCCTCTAGCAATGGTTGCAGCAGTTTACAGTCTTCGTGCTCCTGAGTTCCCTAGCTAGCAGCTTCCACCTCACACTTGCCTTTGGAACTGACAATGCTTTAATGGGAATATGCACTTCTAAAGGATGCATGGAGACTGTTTATTTATTTTACGCCCCCCCCCAACCCCCAGGATTTCTCAGACACTGCCCTATTGAGATGGTACACACTTTCTCTGAAGTTCTGGGCTTTAAAGCCTCAGGCCAAGTCTTTAACTAATTTAAAAAATAAATAAATAAAAATTGTGCAGCCTCATGAGTAGAGCAGGCTCTGTTCCTCCATTAACACAGCCATGCCATTTTGTGTTAATGAATGGGAAAGAAGTAAAAGTGACAAGAACACAAAGTTTACATGAACTGAAAACTTACATTTAGCAAAGAACCATTGCAATTCTTGACCTATCCTTTTGATCCTCTTCTTGGAGAACGTATTGCTTATGAAAGGTGCTGGTTTGACACTACTAGAGGCTGGCCTCTTCTTTTTCCTGAGAATATGTACAGCATGGACAGGGGCAGAGCTGGCATTCTTGTAGTGTGCCAGATCCTCATACTGTGGCTGAGAACCATTCTGGACAGCTTGGGATGCAAAGCTCACTTTTGTACTACATTCTTGATGTCACTGTGTGCAAAGCTGACACCCAGGCATGAGTTACAGCAGCCCAACTACTGCTCTGAGTTATGCTGGCTGGCAGCATTACCAAAGGGCCAAAATTGTAGCTCAGGATTGGTGGGGCATAGAGATCCCTGGCCATACCCCACTACTGCAACCATACCACCTGCAATAGCAGTAAGGAGACATGTGGCCTAAGAGTTATAATTCCTGCTTTATACCATGAGGACCCCCTTGCAGTAGGGTGACCTTCTCAAGGCGAGATAAACTGACTGAGTTTGACTAAAGTGATGTGGTGCAAACAGCTACAGTGCTAGAACCTCAGACAGGTCTACTGTCTGCCCAGCATGTCTATAGCCTGAACAGAAAGGAACACTTAGAGTAGAGTCCATTCTCCATGACATTCAGCTCTCATCCCTGCTGAGACTGCCAACAACAGATTGTCTGTTAACATTTGCCATTTAATTTTTTTTGTATACATCTGATTCCCCCTTTCTGCTAGGGATTGGATTGAGGCCATCAAAGGGCTGTTGTATTGTTAAATCATTATTGAACTAGCAACTTAGATGTGAATTTTAAATCTTCTGATGAACTATTCCTCTTTTAATTAACGTTTCTTTTTTTTAATTTATTTTGTATCTTTACTTCCTGGTTATGGTTGGGAGCAAAAGTGCTGAAATATTATGGGAGAGTGAAAAAAGCTGCTCTGACTTGACCAAAACAGGCAATACCAAAAGTCGTCATCTACGAAGCCCAGCTATAAGCTGTCAGCTTAATTTTGAAAATCCAACAGGCTTCCATACTAAAAATGTATTCCAAAGACATGTTAAGAGACTCTCTGCCAAATTATGAAAAATTCTTGACAGTCTTAAGCTACAGGTTTAACTGAGCTTTCTCTGGAGGAAGTAGAGTGGGGCTGCTTGTCTCAGATTCTTGTCTGAGTTGAGGAAACAGAGGCAATTTAATTCTACTTGTGAGGGGTTTTTGTTTGTTTGTGGCTTTGTGAATTTAAAAATTACTCCATCTATAACCAATGGCTCTCTGCCCTTCAGTGATCATTGGGCATCTGTTTGAGGATTAGCATGAATATTCTTCCTCAAAAGGAGGAGGAATTTCACACATCTTCCAAGCACCACATAGCTTCAGGTCAAGTGTGTTACTGCATGTGGGGGTGCCAATTAGTCAATTATAAACTTAATGACTTCCCTTCTAGTCAAAATGCCTAATAGAAGTTGTGCTGCTTTTGTATGATACTTTGCTTCTGGGTTCATGTCTGATTTGTCAGGTTCATCATTTTATGAAGCTAATTAGGATGAACTGTTGTCAGCAGGATAGAAACTTTTGTAGTGATAATCAAGATAGCTTCTTGTCAAACTGTCTTAAATGGGCTGTGAGGATACTTAACATAGGGGAAATAGGTTCAGTGTGGCCATTACACACATCTTAATTAGCCTCTTAGAGTTGGTTGGGCAACTCCCACCTTTTCATGTTCTGTGTGTGTGTATATCTCCTCACTATGGGTATGGCTACACTTGCAGTTTTGCAGCGCTGGTAGTTACAGCTGTGTTCGTACAGCTGTGTAGGGCCAGCGCTGCAGTGTGGCCACATTTGCAGCACTTGCAGCGCTGTTGGGAGTGGTGCATTGTGGCAGCTATCCCAGCATTCAAGTGGCTGCAACGTGCTTTTCAAAAGAGGGGGGTGTGACAGGGAGCGTGGAGGAGACAGACAGAATGGATTTTTGGAGTTGACACTGTTCTCAGCTCCCTGCCTTGCAAGTTCTAAGGACTGTGCCTACCTTCAATCATTTTAAAAGTTCTAACTCCCTTCCCCCACTCCTCTCTCATTCACTAAATGCAAATTATGTACTGCTAAATACCCGTCAGATCGGATCAGCAACTGCTGAACACGGACTTCCCCCTCCACCCCTGCCATGTGAGAGTGCTGTTTCTCTCTTCAAGCAAACAGCTGTGAACATTCCAGAGTAATTCCCCTGCCTGCCTCAGCTTGCTCAGCAAACAGAAGCTGTGTTTGTTTTTTAAATAAGCAGTTGGGCTGAACTCCGAGCTTTCCCTTTCTTCCGGTTTGTTGTGGACAGGAATTCTGGGATAGCTCCTTATACCCCGGAGGTCAATAAAAGCGCTGGTGGGCGTCCACACTTGCTGACCAGCGCTGGAATCCCTACACCCGAGACTCGACCGGGTGTACAGCCAGCGCTGCAACCAGGGAGTTGCAGCGCTGGCCGTGCTTTGCAAGTGTGGCCACATCCTAAGTTGCAGTGCTGTAACCCCCTCCACCAGCGCTGCAACTCTCCAGTGTAGCCAAGCCCTATATGTTCCACTCCATGCATCTGATGAAGTGGGCTGTAGCCCATGAAAGCTTATGCTCAAATAAATGGATTAGTCTCTGAGGTGCCACAAGTACTCCTGTTCTTCTTAAGCCTCCTGTGCAGCTACTCCTTTACTTTACTTCCAAAACTAGGAGGCCTGCAGGGAACAGCTCTTTGGCTCCCTCACTAGGTAAAAATGAAGGGGTTCTCATCTACTGGTAGGTATGTGTCTTGTGCTTCTAGTTTCATAAAGTGGTGTTTAATGTTGTACTTGGAGTTTCCTTGTATTCACTGGATGTGTAAAATTCATTATGAATACATGGGGAAGGGCACGTTTACAAGTGTATATATTTAGGAAAGATTATACCCTACTCTATGGCATTAGAGTATAACTAATTAGGACTCCCTAAATGAATCATTTGGCTAGTCAAACCCAAGGTGGATAAAGAAGTGTGGGATGTAGGCTTGCTTTGCTCTGGTCTCCAAGCCCTTAACAAAGGTTCCAACCAAAGTGTTAGACTTCATTGGGAATTCACTTTCAGCATGCCATTAGGGCTGAACCAGGTATAGTTGTGGTGTGTGGGGGTGGGGTGGGGAGAAGGCAGCCAGGGGGTTGGATGGGAGTAGGGTGGAGCTGGCAGGGGATGTCTAGGCCCACTCTCTACCCAACAGGCCTGGTTGAGTGACAAAAGCTAATAGGACCAAATGGTAGCAGTGAACCAGAGCAAATCTGGCCAGGCAGAACATCCTGGCTCAGAGCAGTACACATCTGACCATATCAAGTGCAAGCTGAGGGGACCACCTGTACCAGTACTATGCTATAGTGTCAAACTGACTTTGTGAGTAAACGGGGTGTGTGGGGAGGGGGTGTGTCTGACCAAGAGTGCTGGGGGCCCTGAACAAGCCGACACGCTGCAGTGTGTCCAGCGCTCACCTATAAACTAATTTTTAAACTTAATTTCACTTTATTTAGATGTGATTCACTTAAATGTGCTCCAAAATGTGTCTGTTACTCTATAAGGTGGCACAGGACTCTGTCGCTTTTCATTTAAATTCTCAACTGAACCTATATGCTAAACAAAATAAACATCTGTGGTTAGAGTATGTTGAAGGGAACCTGAGTGCTTTAAGTAAAACTATAGATTTTAAAGTAGACAAACACACTTGGCACCTAAGCTGCCAGATTTTTTTCCAAAGCTTGATTCCTTTTTTTTTTTTTTTTTCATGCTGTCAAGGCTGCTAATGCAGTCTAACTACATGAGCCTGGAATTATTGCCACATAGACTACTTAGTAATTGATATCAGACTGTGGTGACTGCAGATTCTGACACCATTCCAGGGCCACCCAGAGGATTCAGGGGGCCTGGGGCAAAGCAGGGGAGCTGCAGCGTTTGTACTCACCCAGCAGCAGTCCGGGTCTTCGGCAGCATTTTGGTCGCGAGAGGCCTTTTAGTCGCTCAGTGTCTTCGGCAGCACTGAAGGGCCCCCTGCCGCCAAAGACCCAGAGCAACTGAAGGGGGGGCCCCCTGCCACCAAAATGCTGCTGAAGACCCAGACCACTACCAGGCCAGGGCTCGCAGGGCCTCTGTGGAGCCCGGGGCAAATTGCTCCACTTGATTTTCCCCCCCCTCTGGGCAGCCCTGCAGCTTTCTAATCTCTGAGTGGACCCCTTCAGATAATAAGCCCTGCACCTTCACCTTTCTCTGAGTGGAATCCCACAATTCTCCCATTCTTAGACTTGATCTTAGGCTACAGCACCCTGTTTCCATCTGGGATAATTATGCTTGGGTTTTTTAGTGCTTTGAGATCTGCTAATAGGTATTATTGCATGTCTCAATCTGCTATATATATTAAGCAGGTCAGACCGGGTTCAACTCCTGAAAGTTTTCCCTACTGGAGCACTGACCTGTGGCTAATACAATGACCAAACCACTTTCTTAAACCAAAGTATTGTTTAACCTTAATGGCAGGAACAAAGCATAACATAAGAGGATTTTATTACAGCCAGAGATCTAGGTACATGTTTATCATCCTACCTACATCTTTAGGCAAATCTTGCCCCGACCTATTGGGTCTGGGGATCAGTCTCTGCCTCAGTCTCATCTTGTCCTTAAAGAACACCCTTTTTCCTTTATTCTATTTGGTGTTTCCAAGCCTGGTTTAAATAGGTTCTGGTGACCCAGCAGGGTGTCAGAGATGCACTTCAAACTAGATGGCTCTCCATTGTCTTAGTCCTTCAAGTGGTTGCCATGAGATAGCAAATATCCTTCCTGGATGCATTTCCCAACAAACCTGTTTATTCATTTAACTACCTATATGCATACAGTAAACACAATACCTGTTAAAAGATATTATTTATAAATTATTGCAGATCAGCCTGATTGCTTTCACACAGGCCCACTCTGGTGTCAGAACACAAGTGACCTTAGTTATGGGCAGAACTAATTATAGGCAAAAACCTTTCCTAATAGAAGAGAAGACCTCTTTGATCATGCTTTCTAATTAAGTTATAATATCACCATTGACAATGGTGTTTTGCTTGAGCAAGGAGTTTAGGACCACATCTTTGGGCAGAAAAAGGAATTTTATTTTCAGAGTGAGTGTGTGTGTGGGGGGGGAACTTTAAAATAGCTTTTCTATTATGAGACAACATAGCCTTAAGACATTTTCAGGTACTAGTAATGTGTTACAAAATTACTTGCAACATTCATCTGTTCTTAGATAGAGATGAATGAGATGGTAAGTACCTTCACGGTAGAAACCTTATAACTAAAGACCTGGCTGGATATGCCTCCATTATGATTTCTTTACAATAAATAAATATCACTTAATCGATACTTCCTGAGCCAAAATGTTACACTACTGTAAATCTAAAATAACCTCTCTGACTCCAGTGGAATAATTTCTCATCTACACCAGCATACATGAGAGCAGAACTTGGCCCCACATCCTCTTTAAAGGCGGAATACATGTTTCCAGGAGGGCTATGGTCTGCAAGGAATGATTTACTGAGGAATCTCGCATTGCTGCTCAGTTTTAACAAAGGTCCATTTGTTCATGCTTAACCTAATAGATAGCTATTGATGTATGGAATTTGCATTGCAAATGTCCCTACTTGACACTTCCCCAATATCCAGATGATCTTGGCCTCAGAATGTCCTGATGGCCACAAGAGGCCCATTTGATTATTTAGAAGTCATTAATCACGTAAATGCACAAGCAGAAGTGACTGACTCCCGGCTCATACTATTTTGCTTATTGAGGAAATATGAGTGTTTGAATGTTATCCATAACTTCAAAACTGATCCTTAAAATTAAAGCAACTTCACTATTTCCACCCAGTGGGGATTCATTCTTCAATGAAAATAAATGCACAGCTATATTATCTTTTTACTACCTGTCAATATTCTGCTTTAGACCATAAAATAATGGCCCTGTTCTGAGCTGAACTCACAGCTTTAGCATGTGTGGGGTGGGTAAAGGTGGCTGCATGACGATTAGTAATTGAGATTCCGGGGCTGGCTAGGGACTAGTTTGGTCCCAGGCTGGGCTGGCCTGAGGAGTAGGCCACCTGAGCAACCCACCCAGGGGTGCCATGGTCAAGGGGGTGCTGTGCAGCAGCACAGATGTGCACTCTGCAGGTGTAGAGTCAGAAATTGCTCCTGGCTGGTAGGGGAGTGCTGCATAAGCAGGAGTGGGATGCCAAGATTTCTCCCTGCTTCCTCCCAGTGGTGGAACGCGTAAGGGAGGGGGGGAGAAGCAGTGATGCACAGATACTGCTCTCCCTCCCTCCATGCCCCCCTAGGGAGACTATGAGGAGGAGAGCAACATGAAACACTCCCTGCCTCCAGGTCACTTTCCCCACCTGTGCTGTGATGTGTTGTGAGGCAAGCATTATGAGCTGCTGCTGCTCCTGCCTTCCCCTCACACAGCCCAACTAGAGAAGTGGCTGCAGGGATCCCTGACATTACACCTTGCTCTCCCCTCCCCCTCCACCCCAGCCCTCAGAGTGTTTGGAGGAGCAGTGTTAGAGGCAGGAGGGAGGGGTGTGTGCAAGCAGCAATGCCAGCTGCTCCATACATACAGGTCAGTTTCCCCATGTGTGTGAAGGAGGGGGAAGTGGGCAAGTGGGGGGCATCCACACACAGGGGTAAGGGGTGCCAAAATGCTAGTTTGCCCACAGTGCATTTTCCCTAAAGGCTCTCCCTGGTACCAAGCCTGTGAAAGAGCAGCCAGAGGGTAACTTTAACTTACAACCAGCTCCTATGGCTCTCTGGTGGCTGACTCTTGCTCTTGTAACCAAAGGTTGGAGTGCAGCTGCATTTGAGCTGCGCCCCTGACACATCTAGGGTGAGTGGTCCTATATCTAGGGAAGCCCACTACACCAGGGCAATACCTGAGAAGCCAGCTGAACTAGCCTTGTGCTTTACACCTGTGTAAGTCAAGAGTAACTCCATTGAGCCAATGGAATCACATCAGTGTAAAATGGGTGTAAAATGTAAGAATCAAGACAGGCGGGAATATGTTAATTTGGCTTTGCTCCTCTGGGGAAGTGCAAAGTAGAAAGAAATGGAGCCAAAACTGTCCTCTTGCTGCTTGCTTGCTTTCTGCCAGAACTTATTAAACACTGACTATCCTCACAGAAAACTAAGTTATTTTTCAAACTGCTATTTAGAGTGACATTCAAATGAAACTTTCTGGAATAGGATATTTGTCCAAAAAAGTCTTAAGTCCTGTCTGGAGGTATACTCACTTCCTAATCAGTCTTCCAAGAAACAGCTCTGTTAAGGAAATCCATGTTTCTGCTCTGTCAACTTGAAGCTGAAAACTACCAAAAATGTTTTGTTGTTTTAAAGCCAGACATGAAAACATTTGTCTGCAGCCATGGTTGCCTCCATCAATATATTGGCACTACCTCTATTTGATTCACTTTCATCTGTGTTGTCATGAGGTCATCTGCCAGCTTTCATTACTGTAGGTGGAAAAACACAGCCTCAGACTGAAGAGGATGCTTCAGACCAGCTATGCTCAATTTGTTGTGTATTGGAAATGCAAAGCTTGATATTTCTTTAACTGGCCTCCAAGGAAAGATCCTGCTTCCAAAGTGAAACTAAACCTCTTACAACACAACTTAAGCAAAACAATTTACATGTATTTTAATAATTTAGTACTTCAGTACAGTATCCTCTCTAACCAAAACAGGGGATAATGATGTGGCTCAAGGAGTCAAGGGCTGGATTCTACCCCCAGCTCTCAGAAAGACAATAAAATGTGCAGCAAAACACCTAAACTCGCTAAGCTTTAGTTTGTCTTCCTACAGTAATTAAACTCATACAAAGGTGCTTTTGGGTCCAATAGAAGTGCAAAGAATTATTATTGCTCCTAAAGGACTCAACTGTGAACATGTGAATAATTTAACCACAAAAGTAGTTTTTGGTCTGTCTTAGTCAGTGGAGTTACGTGAATATAACTTGTATATTCTAAGTATTAGCTAGTTTTGGGCCAAAAGTTAGTACTGACACATTTTGGTGGTGGGTGGATGTGTGGGGTTGTTCTTTACTTTTTGGGGGAGCAGCATATGAAAGGATACACTAACATATCTATCCATGAACAACTAAATAGAATAGCTGAAAATTCAAAGCTGATACAAGGAGCTTTAGGGAACTAGGCATCTATATTCCCCTGAAATTCAGTGGGAGTTGAACTCCCATCTGGGCCTTTGAAAATCCTCTTTCCCTCCATTATCAGAGGGGTAGCCATATTAGTCTGGATCTGTAAAAAGCGACAGTGTCCTGTGGCATCTTATAGACTAGCAGATGTACTGGAGCATAAGCTTTCGTGGGTGAATACCCACTTTGTCAGATGCATGTCTCTACTGTTTAGAAATTTTAGGTAAAGTGGCTGTTCTCCTGTTTCCTGCTTTTCACTAGCCATCATATCACTGAATATCCATTTCTAATAACTACATTTCAGAACATGCAGAGGCATTCTAAACCTTCCACTAGTTAAAATATCGCCTTTATACAACAAACAAGTGGAACAAATCATAAGCTAACACAAATGTGCATCTCCATAAGAGTCAAATAGTTGGCTTGTTTCCTAAAGAACAGATTAGTTTTATAAATTCTTGTGAATTGCAGGATTCTTTAAGAGTACATGGAGTATTAGAGTTATATCCTATACCTCAATGCATCTTTCAGCAGGTGCAGATGGGAAGAGCAGACCAAAGCCAGACCAGAACCATTTATCTTAAACTGTTTGGTCTGGAATGCAGCCATCCAGTCCTATGTCATAAGCTCCTTCATTTTACTGACCTCATTGTAAGAATGAATCCTTTTAGCTGTTGGGACTAAACTCATTATTACATAACTTTAGCCAAGACTTTTATGAAAGTTGTATTTATTAGCCTAGAATAAGGCTTCCAAAACTAAGTGAATCAATCCAGAAAGTTTGCTAAATAAGGCCTCTGTTAATGCAAAAAATTGTCCCAGTTGGTTGACATGAATTATGCAATTTGTGTATAATAGAGAAGAGATTCTACAGTATGTGCTGATCTTAAAAATGCTCTGTATTGTAGGGGAGTACTGGAGAAGTGGTTCTCTGCATACCCCAGGTTGAGGGCTTCCAGGGGATACATCAGCTCAAGGTATTTGTCTAGCTTTACAACAGGCTACATAAAAAGTACTAGCAAAGTCAGTACAAACTATAAACAAGTCAGTGTCTGTATGAAATTTTAGTGTTCTATATATACACAGAAATGTAAGTACAATATTTATATTCTAATTGACTTATTTCTAATTATATGGTAAAAATGAGAGCAATTTTTCAGTAATGTGCCATGATACTACTTTGTATTTTTATGTCTGATTTTGTAAGCAAGTAGTCTAAGTGAGGTGAAACTTTGGGGTGTGCAAGATAAATCAGACTCCTCAAAGGGGTACAGTAATCTGGAAAGGTTGAGACACACCGTACTGGAGAACTGGTTTTCCAACAGTGTCAGTGTCCATGCTGACTTTTGGTTCCTTCTCTGACTCTGTGCTTTGCACCATCTTCCAGGCTTCCCCTGTATGTAGAAATTTACCTCTATGCAGAGAGTTAATACAAGGTGCATGCATTTGTTACAATCCACTTAATGCTCTCCATGCTTACTGTGCTGGGCTCCTCACTTCTCCTCATTCAAGATCTAGTCCCCTCCCCTGAAAACTCACTGATTCTGAGACTTTCAAATGGGGGCAGAGGAGAGGTGAAAGAAAAAATATATAATTAGAAAGGGGTTAAATGACATTCTAAGGTAACTTCCTTCCTCAGGATGTCTGTGTCCTGTCCCTAGATTGTATGTGCTCCAGGCTAGGAATTCTGCAGACCTTTGTGTTTTATTGCCATATCAAACGTGTTGTCAGCACTTAAAGTATAATGATGGGTAATCTCAATTTATTGGGATTTTCAAAAGAATCTAAAGTGTTGGGCATCTAAATCACATTGAAATTCAAAAGTATGGGCCCAAATCCTGGGCTCTTGACACAAGCCATTGAACTCCCTGGGGGCTGTTACTCAGCACTTGAGTCATTTGTTTATGTGCCTGAACATGGATAGAGCCTAGTTTATTGAAGACGATAGTTTTTACTCAATCCTTGATCAAGAAAGTTCCAATTGATGTCAATGGGTGTTTGAGACTAAGGGCCTCAGGATTTGGCTTCTTCCGAATAACAAATAGCCAATCAAGATGGTTGGACTTTTTATTGCAGAAAATGTGACTTTTATATCCTCTGAAAACTTCACTTTTCAGCCAGAAGATTTTATTTCTTGGCCAACCAACAAAACCTCACACTTCTGCATAAAGCAGACTACTTGGGAGAATGTGTTTTTGTTTTGACAAATGTGTTTTGTATTTGGGTTGGAAAAGTTACCAGCTGCAAAAGCCTGGGAAATAACTTTTAGGCTATATCTACATTGAGCATATTCAGTTACTAGATTATGCACACACTAGCATATGTGGTCTAGCAACATAAGCTGTGCTGGATGAGCATATAACACAGTGTACACGCCACCTCAATGACAATACTGCTGCTGTTAAGCAACACTAGTGCTACAATGTCAGGGGTGGTACCCCAGGTTCTGTGCGTCATGGGAGATGCTCTAGGAACCTCTGCTTGTCATGTTGATCCTGTCTCCCACCTTCACCCACTTGCTGGTGGCAGTTCCTGCTCAGCTACCCCTCATGCCAAACTAGTGGAAGACAAGGAGCAATTGGAAGATGATGTAGTTCTGCTCCTTATTGCAAGACAAAATATTTTATGCAGTAGAGTAAGTGATCTGCCCAAATTCCATCCTGGATCTCACCAATCTTTCTGAGACCAAAGACAGCTGACCTTAAGCGGGAATGACAATTTGTCTACCATGATTTTGGAAACTTGGGATGATCAGCAGTTCTTTCAGAACTTCTAAATGAGGAAACAGACTTTCATGGAGCTATGTGGTGAGCTTGCACCAAACTTCCAGTGGCAAAACATTTGATTCAGGGCAGCAGTACTGGTGCAGAAATTGGTGGCTATTGCCCTGTGGAAGCTAGCAACACAAGACAGCTATTCAGTTGCAATCCATTTTGGGGTTCAAAAGCCCACTGTTGGGGTGATTTGTGTAGGTTTGCATCATAAATATAAAGAGAAGGGTAACCACCTTTCTGTATACAGTACTATAAAATCCCTCCTGGCCAGAGGCACAATCCTTTTACCTGTAAAGAGTTAAGAAGCTCAGGTAACCTAGCTGGCACCGGACCAATAAGGAGACAAGATAATTTCAGATCTGGGGAAGGGGGGAAAAGGCTTTGTTTTGTCTGTTCTTTGTCTGTCTGTCCTGTCTGTTTTGCTGGAAACAGATCAAGAAGGCAAGCAATCCAACTCAATTAGAATTAGTAAATAGTAAGGGAAAGCATTAGCTTACTTTTACTTTTGGCTTGTGATTTTTCCTTTGTAGGAGCAGGGAGGTTTATCCCTGGGTTTATAACTTCAAGGTTTTGCCTAGAGGGGAGATCTTCTATGTTCTTGAGTCTTTTGCTTGTTCAGTAAAGTACTTACCATCCCAATTTTAGAGGTGATTAATTAATTAAAATTCTTCTCTTAAGAAAAGGTAAAGGGAAGAACCTGATTGTGGTGGGTTTTTTTTATTGTTTTAAGATCCAAAGGTTCGGGTCTGTGTTCACTGTACCAATTTGTGAGTATATTATTCTCAAGCTTCCCCAAGAAAGGGGGTGTAGGGGTTTGGGAGAGGGGGAAGGGGGCTCCAAGTGGCCCTCCCTAAATGTTTTGTTTAAATCACTTGGTGGTGGCAGCTGTAGTAAGAGGAGGCCCTAAGATATATACCTTGGTATCAGAGGCCTGGTATGAGGCCTAAGGCCTGAACTAAAGTAATGGTCAAGACTTTGCTAACATAAAGCAAAGTGAAGCTGTGAGTCAGAGGCAGGCCCTGCTCACAGAAGCTGGCAAGGAAAGGGCTGATGCTGCAAGAAGATACGTACCTAAAAGGTACTGAACACTAGAGATCAGAACATTCACATACTTGCACATTCCACACAGATAACAAGGAGCAGGCTGACCCATCCCAATGATGGGCAAAAGGGTAATATGATGGATAGAGCTGTTTTGTTCAAACCAACATGTACAAGGTGAGAGGTGGCACCTTACTACGTAGAGGGATTGCACTTCATATGTCAGGAGTGATATGTAACTTGTTTGTACCTGTGTATAAGAATGCATCCCTGAGGCGGTGTCTTTGCCCAGCCGAGGGAGCAGTGGAGAGTCCCGCCACTGACTGAGCTGAGCCCATTGACCGGGGGCACACATTCATAGTATGCCCTGAGTTAGACTAAGAAATCTACAGGGAACTATTATTGTGCTCAATATGGCAATAAACCTGGCCGACGTGCCTTCATACCTTACTAGACTCTGTGTGGTCATTGGGGGTTCTCTTCGGGTCTGCTGTGTCAGCTATCTTTAAAGAGCTGGGACAGCACACAGAGGGAACACAAGCACGCAGCCGAGTGATATCAACATTGAACAGAGTAGAGCACCACACCGGTAGCATCTGACAACAGCAGCGTTCCCTAATCCAAGGAATAGGGGCGTTTTTAACCTAAGATGGTAGAAATAAGCTTAGGGGTCTTCATGCAGGTCCCCATATCTGTACCCCAGAGTTCGAAGTGGGGAGGGAACCCTGACAGTTTGACTCACAGGTGGGATTTTTCTGCTTGTGAACCAAGCCATAAACATCTTTTATTGATCTCTTTTCTGTGTTGAGTAGTTCTGCTTTTAGAATAGCAGTGCTTTCTGCAAGCACATAACAATGCACTACCCCTCCGCCCCCCACCTCTCATGTATCCTCAATATTTCCTAACCTGGGGCTGGGGCAGGTAGAGAAGTGTCTGCAGTACGATGGCACCAGATGTTAGTACAAAAAATGGAATGGTCTGCAAATCATTCAACCCAGTCTGAACCAGAAAACTTCTTTTTGTTTTCCTTCATCCTACACAGTCAAACTAATGTTTGTTAAAAGAAGTATATGGAATGTCTATTTGAAATATTTTAAAAGGAAATAAAAACCAACAAAATATAAAACTGAACCTGTGAACAATGTTCAAGTCTTGGCACCTGTGTCCTTGCCCTCCCCCAACCAAAAAGAGGGGAAACAATGGAGGCCAGCTGTTCTTGGAGACAACTGGGGACATCTCTTGCACAGGGATTGGAGGGTGGGCACTTAATGGGCTTCAGCAACTCCCACCGGCTAATCATTCCCCTTCTGGACACTTGGGGGGTGGATTTTGAGGGGTTTTAGGTGCCAGTGGAGGGTGTGGTCCTGGGAGTCCTGCCAGGTGCTCCTGGTCACTTGGGGTGGGAAGAGGGGGTGAAGGAAGAGTGGGCTCCTCTGCCTCAGTAGAACCCTGGAGACAACTGAAGGAGGTTGTGGTGGTGGAAGCGTAGAAGTAGTGTGGCTATAACAGCAGGAACCCTCCAAAACTTGCTTGGCCATCAGTTCCATCAGCCTTTCCATTAGGGCAGGCTCCCATTGCCTACAGTGTGCCTCCTGTTCAGTGAACGAGTTCATCAGTCTCATCCTGCTGAACTCAAGCCTCTCATGCCCTGAGTAGTCAAACTTCTTTTGATGCCTCCTGTCCATGCCAAGGTCTTCTTCTATCTGTCTCTACTGGCTCTGGAGTGATGCTCCTAGCCATATGGCTTTCTCTCTCAAAGACAAGGATAGTATTTTTTTTCTTTTGGAAGAAGCTGAAAACCCTTTACATGAAACACCTTTGAGGTGGAAAGCCACAATCAGTACTTTCTCAACATTCCATGAATGCAACTGTTAAACCAACCATGGTTCTCAGACAGTTCTTCCAACCCATGAGGAAGGATCAGAGGCTACTAATGGTAAGATGCATGTACTAATGTCTCTAAAAACTCAAAATTCTCAGTGTTTCAAGGTTGAGTGGGAATGGTAGTTCCTTCCATGGGCATGTTACCAGTTTGCAACTTCTTTAGACTGACCAACATTTGGATAACAAAGTGGTCTCAAAGGTCCGAGAATGAAAGAGGCTACTTTTCCAGTCCTGTGAAGGAGATTTAGCAATCTGTCAGACTGATTCTGCTAATGGTCACCCTGCTACATCTTACTGCATGAAGGAATTTGGTCACCTCTGAAGGTGAACCAAGCATATTAGCATTGCTTTTAAATATCAAGACTCAGATGGAGTTCCTGAACACCATAAGCTTGTTGAAGTATGCTTGCAGGACTAGATGGCAACTCAACTGGGTATTGACTAAATTCTCAGCTAGCATATAGATCTTCCATGCAAATGAAGAGATGAACATCACTCCTCACCCCTGCACCTGCAGCATCACCAGAAAAACACATTCCTTTGCTTGCCCAACAACAGTGAAATGGGCAGGATAAGACACACACTGCAACTCTACTTGGTTCCCTAAAGTTTCAGATCAGCACCACAACTGTACTTCCCCAACCAGGACCTTTCTAACCTCCCTTCCAGTGGTTTTATTGGCCCTGACCATTGGAGCCTGTATGCTGGCTGAGAAATGCATAGACACAAGGCACAATGACTGTTAACCTGTCTTATAGCTTAGGCCAAAGGCATAAAAATCAGAAGTAAATACAATTGATTTATAGCCAGGTCTTGACTGGGGACCATTTAAATGCTGAAGAGGAATGGTGGGTAGGGTTAAAATGTAGCACTGGACCAAGAGGGAATACTGTAACTTACCAGCTTTGCGTTCTCCTGGGACTCATGAAGAGGAGCTTCCTCAACTGGTTTATCCAGGTAGAGATGCAGAATCACATGCGCCTCATCCTCCAGGTCTTCCTGGTCATCATCTATGGCACCACTGCCTCCTTGCTCTGGCTCTCATTGGTATCCTCAATGAGGTTGAGAAGAGGATTGTGAGGCACTTCAGGCTGGGAGCTCTTGACAGCACCTGTTCAAACTCATTGAAGCATGTACAATGGGCCCTCTGAAGCAATTGTTTGGAGTCTTGTTTTGCCCTCCTGCAGAGGAGCTTCAGCTGCTTGATGCATTCCTGGCATTAGGCCACAGTCCACTCAAAACCTGCCTGCTCTGTGAACATTCTCAGTACATGTGTCTGTTCCTGCTGCTCTGGGCAAAATCATGGACCATGTACTCTGACCACACATTGATGCAGACCTAGGTCTGGTCAGTGGGCTGGGTGGCTGCTCTCAGATCCATGTTCATCTGTATCACACTGTAAAGAGTGCAGTGGAAGGCTGTTCTGATTCAGTCAGCTCAGCTTGTTACTACAAGTAAAAATTGGGACAGGGAGCTGGTAAGGGTTAGGCAAAAAAAATTCATTGCTTTGTGGGAGTAGGGTGGAGAACTAAAACTCAAGACCTGGTACACACCTCTGACTCCCATCCACTCTGCACACTGGCATGGGTACAAGGCCATGCCACAGTCTGAGGTGTATACTTGGCTAGTACATCTGAAGGGTGGGGCTTACTTGCCTTCAGATGTGTTTCTGGGGTTTAGATGGGGACAATGGTGGGGTGGTAGGTAGAGTACAGACATGTGCAAGGACAAATGTATAGTCACTACTGTTTTGTTTTGTCCTTGCCCCCATAGTTTGATCACAATAGCAGCTTTAATGAGTTGTTCATATGTTGAAAATATTATCTGTATCTACAGGCTCTTAGAACAAGAATGATAGGCTAGAAGGAAAGAGAAGCCAGGATCTACAGAAGACAAGTAGGTCAGGATTGTGACACTGTGCTGAAATATTTTGGAGAGGTTTACACAGCAATTGCCTATGCTGTACTGGTTCTTTGGGGATTCCCCCAAAATTGCGTAATGTCTGCTGTAGGCTTATCCAAAACCAGCAAAAAAAAATTCCTGAGTGATGAGGATGGAATGGAGGAAAAAGGCATATTTTTAGACTGCTTTGAACGAGTCTTAAATACAAATTGTAAGACAGAAGTCTTTCAAAAATGTGTTCATTAAGCTGAACTGCTGTGGCTGGACTAAGTTGTATAGAAAATACACTTAATCCCATGACCAGCAACATGCTCCACAAGAATCCCACACTTTGTGCTGATATCAGCGTACATACTAGTGCTGGCTGGAAACTGGATTTCCCATTATGTTAGAGACTTCTGAAAAGGAATTTTTAAGCAAGTTAATCTCATTTTGACCTTCTGAAATGTTTCCAAGGTTCCCTGAGCTGTCCAATGCCACAGCAGCACACCAGGCAGCTTGGGAGCTCCAGTTCAGGAACTGCTAAGGAGCCAGGAATCTCTGAAGATCCCAGCACTGGGACCAACCACTAGGGAGGCTGCCAAGGCGTGGGGGAGCTGGGAATGACTTTCCAGCAGAAAATCAACATTTTTCCAAGCAATTTGAGAATCTTCCATCAGAATGACTGACTTTCCTTTGGAAAGTCAATCAGCTTTACTAAACACCATGTTTAGCTTAACTTTGGAAGATCGTTAGTAAGCATCTTGATTGGATATTTTTTAATTGAGCATTCAGTTTTTTATTAAATCTTGCAGCCTTATCCCTATGGAACCTAACTTCAGATGAATGTCAGATGTGGCAGGTACATCCATGTACTCTGGATAAGCACATTGGATGTTTTTGATACAACTGTCACAGTTTCAAGGTCACTGCACTTGTATTTCCCCTCCATGCTCCTTCAAGAGCATCCATTTTAAAGCTTTCCAGTGCCCAGTCCTCACCTCTCTTGGGTGAAGAGTCTCATCTCTCTTCCCCATCTGAGGGGGTCTTTAACTATACAGAATTCCCTGCCTTCATTAGTAGATTGGCCTGCTGGGGCTATCTACTGGTAGGGCTGGCTTTAGGCCGATTCCCCCAATTTCCTGGAATCAGGCCCTGCGCCTTAGGTGCCTTAACTTTTTTTACTCACTCAGCAGTGGTCCACTCCAGGGGTCTTCATTGGCAGCAGGGGGTCCTTCAGTGTCACTGAAGACCCAGCATGGACCCCCCACTGCCAAAGTGCGACCAAAGCCCTGGACCGCCGCTAGGTATTCGAATTGGGCCCCGCAGTTCATAAAGCCAGCCCTGTCTACTAGTCAGTATCTGTGCTTTGCTTTTTCTCTAGAGGCTACAATATATTGCTTGCAGATACAAGTTGCCACACAGCTTTTGTGGCAAGCACATTTATTCTTAAAGTAACAGCATTAGGCAAAACATTCAAACCAAAGCACATGCTAAAAAGCTTACCTGAGATCAGCACCCTCCCTAAGCCTTCAGCCTCTGGGTCTACTAGGTGTCAGTCCTTCAAAACCTGTAGCTAGATTTTCCCTGTGATTACAAGTTCATAACTGTTGTAGATTTGGAACCAGACCCCAGGCCGGGCAGTTCAGTGGTTTCTCAGGCTCAAGCCTTTGAACTCCAGTCTCTGGGATCAGTTAGTCAGCAGAAAATGACCCATTCCTCAGGATGTAGCTTCAAAAGGCTTGGGTTTTGCATAAATGGAAGTGAGGCGCATGCATTAATCTCTCTTGGTATTCCCCAGAAAGTGCACTTGTCTTGCGCATCTTCAATATAGTTTTTGAACAACCAGGCCTTGCATTGCTTCTTCCCCCCTAGAGAGGATATATACAATCCCAGCTCAGGTAAGGGTTGTTTTTTTTTCAGTGATATTGAAGGAAATTGCCCTATTGGTTATAACAGTCACAAATAAAATGATTAACAGTGACATTTAAAGATGCTTCAAAACTGACATTCCAATAAAATGAATAGTGGTGGTGAGACCCCATGAATTTAATGCTACACTTACCTAAGAATCATCTGAAAGTTCAACTTGAATTCTTTTATGGCAGAGGCAGGGCTCTTGCACCAACAAAAGAGAACATTTCCCTAAACTTTATGGGTGTTAGGATCAGTTGGAAGCAGGAGGCAATAATGTGTCTCTTAAGAATACTCTGTCAGCAATCCAGCACCTTCATGCAGACCTACAGCAGAGGCAACATAGTCAATGTAAAAACTACAGGGAAACACATTTGTTATAAACTGTTTTTGCTCAAATAGTATTATCAGTATTACCAATTCTATATGCTCAAAAATCATGAGTCAGGCATAAAATTGAGTGGTTTCTAAATCTCATTTGGGGTTCTGTTTCTTTCACGGTTTTTAGCCTTTAGGATAAACTTAAGTCACATTTCCATGCCTTTCTCCACAAACATAAGGGCTAGAACCTTTTTTGGGGGGGAACCCCAAAAGCTGCAGTTCTCTTGTAATCACTTTTCTCCAGAAGCTGTGGCTTTAGATAAAACACCAAGTATCCTGAGACTTGCAATAAAATTACAGAAGTTGGCAAAATAGTGATTATAATCAGTGAGAATTTTTCAAAGTATGACATGTATGAGGTTTTTGTAAATTGGCTTGGTTGAAGTAAAAACGAGACTGCATCTCAGTCCAATTTCTGAGCTGATCCTCAATGTTTTTTGTAATGTTTCAGACTTGTACAAGGCACACTGAAGAGAGTATGATTACTAAAGCTTCAGGGTCCAACAGATGAAGCAGCCTTTCTGCCTGGGTTATGGCACTAATCTGCTTAGAAATTTCACGTGGTACATGAGATTCTCAGCAAACTAATTGGAATTCATTGGAAAGGTTGTAGATTGCAGAGAGATTGTATGGGAGGGAGGAAGGACCAGGAGACTCTCAGGGAACTCCTGAAGATGGATGAGAAATAGAACTGGAGAAGGTGAGTCAATTCAAGTGCTGGTTTGAGGATAATAGCAACTTTTTTTTAACCCAGCATGCATTTCAGCCATGAAATTCATTCCCTCAATGCAGTGAAGGCAAGAATTTGGAACTGTGACAGAATGCTACTCTGTATTCACACCTCACACACTATTTTAATAATCTTTACAAAATATGCTATGTAAGATGTTATTTGAAAACTAAAACTTGCTGGTCAATATCATGGTGGCATGTATGTAGCAACATTATATATGAAAGATATGAACACAAGATGAAATCATGAGTGAGGTATGTTTACCAGACAAGTCTAGGGAGTGGGTAAAACTCTTCCTCAAAGACAAAGGACAAATTGTCACCTCTAGCCAGGAGTCATCAAAGCTGATGGGCCATTGCCTATCAAGTGGCCATTTGTTGGCAAGGAAGGGGGACAGGAGCAAACAGATCTGCATCTTATCAAACAGCATAAAACTCTTTTTCCCCTCTTACCCCAAACAAACATCCAGTATCCTTGCTCTCAGCTGGAAAGAACTTTATCTAAGGGAGGTCACTCTCAGGAAAATGCATGTGAAACAGTGCCTGAACTGTATAAGTGAGGGGTCAAAACACTCCAACAGATCTCTTGCTACCATCTCTTCTTCACCTAAGGAGACAAAAGAAACAGCCTTTGGGAGAAGATCCTGGCCTGAGAGTTTGGTCAGAAACGTACTGAGAATGTGGTAAGGAACTTCACATTTCCATTCTGAGCATTTCTAAACTTGAGTTTCTTAACAATGAAGTTCATTTGAAACAATGCATGTGATTTTAAAAACGGGATTTAGTTGTTTTTTTTTCTAACTGAACAATTGAGAGAAATCAACACATTCACAATGTTTTGGTGTTGCCAAACATGGTGGGGGTTTTTTGGGGAGGAAGTGGGAGACATGTTTTTATTTGGGGGGGTGTGTGGAAATTTTAACTATGGTAATCAGAATGGGAAATTCTCTCTCTAATGCTTTGTATCACTGTCTAACTGGTAATTTAATGGGATTAGGAAGAAAGTTCTCTTAGGAAGAAAGTTCTCTTATGGTTAAACTTATGGTTAAGCTATCTAACAATATCCATTATGAAGTTTCTTGTATGTTGCTGTGGAGCATCTGTTGCTGGCCACTGTCCCAGGCCATTAAAACTTGATGGATGACTGGTATAATCTGATAATTCTTACACTAGTATTGAAGGATCTGAATGATTATTCTTATTAATGAGATGAAATAGTAAATCTTAAACAAAACTTCACAAGTAAGCTGGAGATGGGGATCCCCAAGAGCTCAAGTTCTCCCTTTAGGCTCCCATGTTAAAGCTGTACATCCTCAGACCCAGCCCTCCTTGGCTGGCTGTACCCTGCAGGAATGAGACTGTTGCTAGTTGAAACAGTGACTTTATGCAAATTAGACAACTAGATGAAAAACCACCTGGCTTAATTTAGCCTGTTTTCTGTTTCCTGTGACCAGAATGTCTATAAACAAATGATTCTCCTCAGAATTACTCAGTAAATTCTTTGGTACATCTTTTTTTTTAAGTCTAAGGATAGGTTGTGAGAAGGGGTGTGTGTACAATACTTGGTTGGGTGACTGATTTCACAAATCACATGGAATTGCTCCTAGTCCCTACTTGGCTGAGCATGGCATCTCAATCAGCATGAGGGTTTGAAGATCCATTAGGACTCTGAACTTTCAGGGAGAGGAAGCATCTTCACAGAATTAAGGAATTTTAGACCCTTGTAAATATTTTCCTCTCTGATCAATACAGGCCTTACCCATTGCCATTTAAAAAAATAAATAGGCTACTGTAAGATTTATTGGTTGGGGGGGCAGAGTATAAATATAAATTTTGTCTCATCATTTACATGAAGTACTACCTGCATGCACATGATTCTGCTTGCACTGTACAGTCATTATTCTCTGATTTCTCATTAAATTGCATCTGTGCCAAGGATTATAGGGATATTGCTAAGCAGTGTCCAAACTCATATAACAGTGGTTTTTAACCTGTGATCTGTGCACATCTAAGATTTTCAAACGGGGCTGCAGCTCCATTTGAAATTTTTTAGGGGTCTGCCAATGAAGAAAAGCACTGCCATATAATATACAACACACGTTTATGCTTACAGTACAGGGATGTCTTCTGCCAGCACTGAAGTTATTGACACAGGGTAATGGTACCATCCTCATCTGACCTATTTAGTTGGTTCTGTGCCAGGGCTCTGGTGAGGAGCTTCAGATGATAAACAGGTTTTTTTAAGAGCATTCTTTGGACCTGAAATGAACTTGCTATGATCATTCTTGCGCTCTTTCTTGTGTTTTTACTGTAGCGTTACAGAAACTGTCATATTGGAGTGTTTGCATCAGAAGTCAAAGAAGCTCCCCCAGTTTATACCAGTTGAGGATCTGGCCTGCAACATTAAGCCAAGCACCATCTTTTGAATTATACCATTTCTGGTGCTCCCACTGCACAGCACTGGGGCACATCTTTCCCAGTGCCTTTCGGGCAATAAGTAGGGCTATCACCAATGCCCCTCTTCTGCACCTTTCAGATACCATATCGGGGAGCAGGCTTTCACTGTCTCAAAGGATGACTCAGCCTGCATAATTCCAGGTACACACTGGGCTGCTTGAGTCAGGATCACACTGCTCCTAACAGACTAATGACTAAATGGAATAATGTGACCCCTTTTAAGAACAGGGCAATGTGCTTCGAGGGCCAATAAAGTTACCAAAACGTCATCTGAAAGAATAAGATAAAGTTCAAGCCCCACAAGCAAACATCATGTTCACCCTAGGCTTGTCTGCAAAGCACATAGTCTGAAACTCTAAGTAAATCTGCTGACAACACTGTGCTGCAGTAGGCAGGCTTTTCGGGCAAGTCAGGCCAAAAGTGATTTCACTGCTTAGGATTTTTAGCTTCTATTTTTTTAAAAAATGGAAATGTGTGGTTACTTGTAAAATGGAGGGGTGTGGGGGTTGGACTGGAAAGAGAATGGCTTATGGAGCCAACCACACTGGAAATATAACACTGAAATGTTTAATCTTTTCTCTCAGTTATATCTTCCGTTTTCTTTCCTTTCTATACAAACACCGGAAAAATGAACTTTGAAAATATCCACTCATGAGGAGACCTGCAGATTTGTCATGCAAAATACCATTTAACTTGATGGAAGGCGGCTTTTAAAAAAAAAAAAAATGTTGGTATCAGAAAAAATAGTAGTAAAACCAAATCAAGTATCTTGGGAAAGTTCTTATTAGCTTATGTACAAAGGCTTTTCCTTTCAATTTTAACGTGCATTCAATAAGTCTTTTTTATGAAACTTTTGGCAATGTTCTCTTCAAAAGAGAAATTTAAACTAATCTGTTTAATTTAGATTAGATTTGTTTTTCCTTGCAAAATATTTTTCTCTTGCCCCATAATTCTGCCTCCTTTGAAAAATATATCTGCTGTATGACATTAATTTCCAGCTAGCTTTGCTCCATTGTTAGTTTCACTTCCCAGACTTTAAAAACATTAAGGTATTTTTAGAAATATTTAAATCTCAGGTAAATGGGGGGAGGAGGGGAAGAGTGTCAAGGGTTCCTGATACTCTGCTTTTTTCCAGTAGTATTTGCTGACTCTAATCACAGCTTGTTTCACCAAGTAGTATTTAGCCCATTTGTAGTTTTCTCACCACCACTTTTGGGGGGAGATAGATCATTAAACTAATGTGAATATTAAAATGGGGGTGTGTGTGTGCATGTTGTATTTTTTGGTTTTTCTTTTATGAGGATGGGGAGAAGGAGCGATGACTCCTGCAATTATGCAGGAAGACATCCTAGCCATTGGAGACTGAATGAGCAATGCCTTGAACTGTCCAGGGTTTCAATGGTGGGCAAGGTAAGGTCGGCACAAGGAAATAAAAATAGACCGATGTAACTCTACCTTTTTGATATTCACACTCAAGTACGTAAATATCTCAAGATGTTGTGTACGTTTCCTTTTGAGTATCACCTTCTCTGTCTTTGAGTAGCTTTGTTCAAATTGTAGTTACTCACAGCCTTGCCTCCTCAGTCTGGACTTCTGCTGACACTAGCATTCGTTTCCTACCAATTTCCGAGGCGCCCAAACATGCATGGTGCTGAAGTCAATGAGAATTAAGAGCATTCAGCACTTAGGAGAAGGTAATCAGCATCTCATAGGATTTGGGAATTTTATTTCTTCTGAAAACCTTCTCCGCTGGTCTGAGATTCAGTGCTCTGACAAATTTTCCCACAGCAATTCTTTCCCCACAATAGGCATGTGCGCTCACGCTCTCTCTGCAGACACAGCTGTTCCTCACATTTCAGCATTTTCTGCCTCTTTCCTCTGTGAAAGAGCAAATCAGCATAGCTCTTCCTCCAGTATGATTGTAATGTCATTTTTCCTAGGGATTTGGAGTTATAAAGAAACATAAAATATGCTGTACCAATTTGGGAATAAGTTTATAATAGTGCACTGTCAATCAGTCATCTGAAAGGGCAATTGACTTGGAATCCTAAAACTCCAGTGACTGGTTTTGAGGTTGAATTAGAAAGCATTGACTAGTAATCAGGTCAGACTTGTGGAGGATTAAATGGGTTTACATACTGCTGAGTTGTGAAGTGTATTGTTTAAAGAATTCATTCATTCTTCTTTCCTAGAAACAATCCATGTCAAGCTTTTCTAACATCACAAGGGACGTGCTTGTGTGAAAACTGAAGGCTTTGCCAGTTTAAATATTAATTGATCCATTGTCTCTGCTGTAACATGAAATGTGTCAGAAGATACAGCCTCAAAATATGTTAATACAGAAGTGAGGAGAAGTCAAGGTGGGGGAAAATGTCAGGTATGTCAGTGTCTTGTTAGAGGCAAATTTCAAGTGCAAAGTTACAATATATATGTAAGCTAAAAATAGGGGTCATATGTTTCCAGAAAGGAGGGAATGGAAAAAGAGCTGGCATTTTCATATAGTGTCTGGTTCTCCACTGATCTGGCATTCAGGAGTCTTAAAAGGACCAGAAACTGGCTGCAGATTTCCAGCAGAGGATCTCCTTGGCTTAGGGGAAGTCCCTGCTATTGTCAGTGTTCATTCTGTGTCTCCTGCTCTTGGTATACAGGGTGTATCAGGGACAGGGAGGGGTTAAGGCAGAGTTCTGCTCTGCCTATTGTCTACTGTTGTAGGGATTTATATATATAACTTTTTTTAAGGACCCTAAATTGGTCACGAAATGTACTGCTATCTGGTGGCTCTAAATAGCATGGTTGGGGTTGGTCCTGAGAATCTGGAAATCAAAACTGGCTCCATGATGCCTCCTCCTTTGCCTGCACTGAGTAGAGCTCTGCTGCAAGAGAGAATCTACCCCAGGGGTAGGCAACCTATGGCATGGGTGCCGAAGGTGGCAGTCAAGCTGATTTTTCAGTGGTCCTCACGCTGCCCGGGTCCTGGCCACCAGTCCAGGAGGCTCTGAATTTTTAATTTAATTTTAAATAAAGCTGCTTAAACATTTTAAAAGCCTTATTTACTTTTACATACAACAATACTTTAGTTATATATTATAGACATAGAAAGAGACCTTCTAAAAACATTAATGTATTACTGGCACTTGAAACCTTACAGTGAATAAATGAAGACTTTTCACACCACTGCTAAAAGGTTGCTGACCCCTGATCTACACCATAATTTTTGACACCTACATATTGAGAGAGAGACTCTAAAGCCAGTATACATTTCTTGGTCACATCTCTCTTCAGTATTCTCTCTCTCTCTCTCTCTCTCTCTCTCTCCTCTCTCTCTCTCTCTCTCTCTCTCTCTCTCTAGCCACTGTATCTCTTTCATATATTGCCCACTGCATGATTGAGCATGTGAGTGAGGAAATAAATTTCTAACTAGACAAGACTTGTTAGGCACTGCAGGTACTGGTACCATGAGGTGTGATCTACAATGGCCTGACAGCTGGTTTGCAATTATATGTAACAGCCCTCTGCTGTTCCCACAACTTGTAAGGGTCCCAGTGAATTCCTCTGAGGCTGTCATTTGTTACAGGATGCATTGTTATCCACAAACCTTCACCCGCTCCCCTTAAAGGAACATGTTTTGGGAAGTTTTTTCTTCTTGCTATAGGTTTACCATAAGAATACAATGTGGCCCTTAAGTTGAAAAGGTAGGTAAACAAGATGACCTTGGAATACATCCTTGATCCTACCTAGTCCTTGAGGAGCTTCTATTAGGGTGAAATTAAGTTAGTATAGGCTTATATGCATAACTTATTTCATTATTTTTGCTGAATTTTTTTTATTTTTTTAGATTTAATTATCAGGGTTTTTACTTCATTACCTACTGTCATCTCTAAGCTATCATTTAAATTAGCTTCTGTACCAAATGACTGGAGGATTGCTAATATGATGCCAATTTTTAAAAGGCTCCAGCGGTGATCCTGGTAACTACAAGCCAATAAGCCCCTTTTCAGTACCAGGCAAATTTGTTGAAACTATTGTAAATAACACAATTGTCAGACATAGATGAACATAATTTGTTGGGAAATCATGCCTCCCCAATCTACTAGAATTCTTTGAGAGGGGTCAACAAGCATGCAGACAAAGGAGATCCAGTGGCTATAGTGTATTTAGATTGGTGAGGGACCTTGTCAAAGGCTTTCTGACAAAGGCTTTTAAGCAAAATAAGCAGTCATGGGATAAGAGAGAAGGTTCTCTCAGAGTTGTAACTGGTTAAAACATAGGAAATAAAGGGTAGGAATAAATGGTCAGCTCTCAAAATGGAGAGCAGTAAATTGTAGTGTACCCTAGGGATCTGTACTAGGCCTAGTCCTATTCAACATTCATAAATGATCTGGAAAAAGGGATAAACAGTGAGGTGGCAAATTTTGCTGATAGTTAAGTTCCAGGCTGATTGTGAAGGGCTACAAAAGGATCTCACTAATCACACAATGGCAGATGAACATTAATGTTGATAAATGCAAAGTAATCTACATTGGAAAATTATTATCTAACGATACATATACAGTGATGGGGTCTAAATTAGCTGTTACCACTCAAGAAAGATCTTGGAGTCATTGCGGATAGTTCTCTGAAATCATCCATTCAATATGCAGTAGCAGTCAAAAAAGCAAACAGTGTTGGGGGAATCATCAAGAAAGGGATAGATAAGACAGAAAATATCATTTCCTCTATATAAATCCATGCTACACCCACACCTTGAATACAGTTTGCAGATGTGGTCACCCCATCTCAGAAAAGATATATTGGAAAAGGTTCAGAAAAGGGCAACAAAAATGATTAGGGATATGGAATGGCTGCCATACGAGGGGAGATTAAGAAGACTAGGACTTTTCAGCTTGGAAAAGAGATGACTAAGGAAGGATATGATAGAGGTCTATAAAATCATAAGTGGTATAGAGAAAGTAAATAAGGATGTCAAGTATCAGAGGGATAGCTGTGTTAGTCTGGATCTGTAAAAGCAGCAGAGTCCTGTGGCACCTTATAGACTGACAGATGTATTGGAGCATGAGTTTTTGTGGGTGAACACCCATGAAAGTTCATACCCACAAAAACTCATGCTCCAATATGTCTGTTAGTCTATAAGGTGCCACAGGACTCTTTGCTGCTTAAATAAGGAAGTGTTGTTTACTCCTTCTCATAGTACAAGAACAAAGGGCCACCAAATAAAATTAATAGGTAGCAGGTTTAAAACAAACAAAGCATTTTTTCATGCAATGTACTGTCAACTTCTGGAAATCCTTGCCAGAGCGTGTTGTGAAGGCCAATACTATAACGAGGTACAAAAGGGAGCTAGATAACCACTGATAGACTTAACTTCCATGAATTCCTAGCCTCTGTTGCCAGGAGCTGGGATTGGGTGACAGGGCATGGATCATTTGATGATTTCTGTTCATTCCTTTGGGGCACCTGCCATGGGCCACTGGCAGAGGACCAGATACTAGGCCTGATGGACCTTTGGTCTGACCCAGTATGGCTGTTCTTATGTACCCCACTTTTAGTAAGTGGGATACCATGTAGTGCTCACTATAATATTGACCCAGTGCCCATTGATGTTCATTTCTTGGGCCCCTGCCAATGAAACTTCAACATGATGACTGAGCATAGATGTGTGTGTTACATATACAGTTGCTTCATTCATCTGTAGGCAAAAATGCTAATCTGTTAGAGGCAGTAACTTTCATGTTACTAAGCTGCTTACAAATGTACAACATTTGTACATATCTTTAAGCAGGAGTTCCCACTGCAAAGGAGAGCAACACAGATACACTGGTCAATAGGGGACATGACTTCAGAGTTAAAAATTAAGAGATGTGGACATATTCAGTCTGGGGGTGGGGGGAAATGGCTGAGGGGAGACAGATGTGTCTACGTATCCATAAACAGGTGTTTATAAAGAGGACAAGGATACATTAGTAGTCAGTAAAGAGAGAAGTAGTGGTAGGCTTAAGCTGCAGTTGAGAAATTGTAGGGAAAGTTATTTTAAGGAAAATGTATAATTATAAAGCAACTTTAGGTAATGGAACAAACTTCCAAGGAAAGTTGTGGAGTCACCTTCATCGGCTGTATTCAAACTAGATGCTTCTCTAGCAGGGTGTCTTAGTATATTTAAATCAATTGCCATAATGACAGGATCATGTATTGGGCTATATCACAAGTGACTGAAAATCCAAATGATTTCATGAATACATGTCACAAACACTCCATCACAAGTGGTACTAATTGGCATCTTCACTAGCAGTCTCATCAGCCAAGCGCAAGTATGAAGAGGATATGGAAACTCAATGAACTATTCACTGCTCGAGGGCTCCTTCCAGGTCAGGGCTTAAATACACCATGGGGACAATGTGTGGAAATGAGCAGTGCTGCTGCTTCTTTCCCCTAACCTTGCTATTCCATTGAGGGAAAAACTCCCTTTAGATAGTTACACAATGACTAGTCTGTGGATTGATGCCAGTCCCTGAGATCTCCCTGATGCAGTTTAGAAAGGCAGCAAGCCGGTCCCTGGTATCAAAAAGGTTGAGAAACACCAATCTAGATGCTCTAGTTCTTTCACTCTTCACACACATCTAATTCACTTTGGACACAATCCAGCACAAAATTATCTGTGTGAGATGCAAGAAGTTGTTGGCTCCATAGCAGGCTAACCTATTCAAAGCACAAGACAACCCCCAAGGGAGGCACAAAGTAAGCTCTGAGGCAGAGATTTGCAGATCTTCCTAGGGAGAAATGAACTCCAAGAGTCCCACACCTTTCTATTCCCAATTTATAGTGTGTCCATTCACCCTTCATCCTATTACAGTAACTCCTCACTTAACTTTGTAAGCGAAGCCAATCTCCCCATAAGAATTCATGTAAATAAGGGGGTTAGGTTCCAAGGAAACTCTTTTCACCAGACAAACTAATATATATATATATATATATATATATATATAAAAATAATCACACACACGTTTTAAACATACAATTTAATACTGGTACACAGAGATGATTGTGAAGCTTGGTTGAAGAGTCAGAGGGTAGGATATTTCCCTTACTGCTAAACAATGAACTAGTAATTGGCTGAGCCCTCAAGGGTTAACTCTCTCACTCTGCAAGGCAGTAGGCCCTCGTCCAGACTAACCCGCGGCATCGGCGGGTTAAAATCGATTGCTCGGGGATCGATATATCGCGTCTAGTCTGGACGCGGTGTATCGATCCCCGAGCGCGCTTACATCGATTCCGGAACTCCATCAATCCGAACGGAGTTCCGGAATCGACGCGGAGAGCCGCGGACATCGATGGCGCCCCGTCCAGACTGGTGAGTATCTCGATTTTAGAAATTCGACTTCAGCTACGTTATTCACGTAGCTGAAGTTGCGTATCTAAAATCGATTTTAATTTCTAGTCTGGACGTGGCCTCAGAATGAAGGGAGATATGCACATTTCCCTTAAGTACACTGCCTTGTTAATTAGATCAGCTTGCTGAGACCACAGCCCTGGTGTGCCCCCCTGCTCTATGGAAGATGAGGTAAGTGGGGAGGATGAGTGAGGGGAGGGGGCCACCCTGACATTAGCCCCCCTCTTCCTTTCCTCCCCCTCCCCCCAGCACAGCAAGCAAGAATCTCAGGGAGCAGCTCCAAGCCAGAGGGCAGGAGCAGCACATGGCAGTGGGGGGAGGGACACAGCTGAACTGCAGGCAGCTGTTGCACGGAACTTAGGAGAGTGGAGAGCTATTGGGCGGAGGTGGAGGGGGGGGGCTGGCAGTCCACCCTGGTTCCAAACCCCCACCAGCTAGCTGCAATGGGCTGCTCTTCCTGCAAGCAGTAGACAAAGCAGGCAGCTGCCAAATGACGTTAGAAGAGAGCATTACACAACTTTAAATGAGCATGTTCCCTAATTGATCAGCAACATAATGAAACAATGTTAACTGGGACGACTTTAAGTGAGGAGTCACTGTACTTCCATGGAGCTTGTTATGGCAACTACCTTATGTAGGCCTGTGTAAGGAGAGTTGAATCCAAGTCCTACTGAAGAAAATAATAATATAGTCCAGGATCCTGCCCCTCCTCTCTGCAGGGCTACAATATTCTCTCTAGGGCCCCAGAATGCTTTCTTTCAAAATGTGAGCCCTACAACTCCAACGGGATGCAGAGGAAAGGTGAAGAATAGTAAGATTCCATATGGCTGCATCAGGAATGCTAGTGACCCAAAAATTCAAAAAAGAATACGAAAAGTGGAAACAAGGACAAATTGCTAAGGAGGGGTACAAAAGATTAGCACTAGCATGTAGGGACAATATCATAAAGGCTAAGGCACACAATTAGTGATTATCCAACATCTTGTCAGATGAAAGGAAACAGATGAAGTCAGTCAGAGCTTTAGCTTTCCTCTGCTTTGTGGGTAGTTCTTGAGTTGGCCATAGAACACAGCCTTCAGCAGACAATCTTGAGGCATACACTCCGTGTGTCCCAGCCAGCAAAGCCTGTGAGCGGCCAGTGTAGTCCACTGTAGGCTGGTTCTGTCAAGGATCGCGTTCGTAATCCATTGTTCCAAGTGACTCCAATGATTTTTCTGAGACAGTGAAGGTGGAAGCTGCTCAATCTCTACTTGTGCTTGGAGTACATGACCCAGCTTTCACAGCCATAAAGGAGGGTAGTGAGGACACAAGCCTGATAAGTGGATACTTTTTGTATTCAGGATTAACAGCTTGTTGCTCCAGACACGTGAGGTAAGTTTGCTAAAGGTGAAAGAGGCTCTTCTGATTCTTGCATCAAGTTCTCTATGAAGACTAAGTGAACTGGCTAAAGTTGAGTCAAGATAGCAGAAGGATAACAAGGTGATAAGTTATAGTCTGCATGGATTTGTCAAGAATATATCACATTGTAGCATGTTGATCCCAGGATATTATAGGTACAAGGGAGGTAAGGCAATATCCTTTTATTGGACCAGCTTCTGCTTGTGAAAAAGAAATGCTTTTGAGCAGTATAGAGCTCTGTCACCTGAAGATGATCAAGGATCAAGAATACCTCATGCCCAATCAAGTGTCCTTCTTTAACCATTCTAGTGGATTGTGGAGGGAGGAGAGAAACAGTAGATATGCTACAACTATGGCTTTGGACACAGTCCATATGACAGTCTGATGAACAAATTAGAGAAGTATAAAGGTGGGTAAACAACTTTTTTGAAAGCCCGTTCTCAAACAGTAGTTATCAATAGCTTTCTGTCAAACTGGGAGAATGTATCAAGTGGTGTCCTGTACAGGTCTGTCCTAGGTTCAGTACTATTCATCATCAAGTCGTTAATGAAAATATTGAAGAGTCTGCTTATAAAATTTGCAGATGCCGCCTTTGGAGGGGTTGTAAAGAGTTTTTAGGACAAAGTTTGATTTCCAAGTGATCTTGCTACAAGAGAGAATTGGTCTGAAATCAGTAAGATAAAATTCAATAAATACAAATGCAAAAATACAGCTATAAAATGGAGAATATCTGGCATGGCAGTAGTACTGCAGAAAAGGATCTGGGGGTCATAGTGGATCACAGATTGAATGAGTCAATTTGATACAGCTGCAAAAATGTCAAATGTCATTCTGGGATGTACTAACAGGAGTGTCATATGTAAGATGCGGGAAGTAGTTGTTCTGTCTACTTCGAACTGGTGAGGCTTCAACTAGAGAACTGTGTCCAGTTTTGGGCACTACGCTTTAAGAAAGATGTGAACAAATTGGAGAGAGTTCAGAGTAAAGCAACAGAAATTAGAAGTATGGAAAACATTACCTGGGGATTAATATGAGAATTGGAAGGTGGGTAAGGAACTTGTTAAAGGGGAGACTACAACAGGTCATAACTGAAAGGGGAACTGTCAGGCTGGAGGGAGGGAACTAGTGGAGGTCCTCATGGACCAATCTTATTTAACATTTTCATTAATGACTTTGATATAAAAAGTGGGAGTGTAGTAATAAAATTTGATGGCAAAGTTGGGAGGTATTGCCAATACAGAGGAGAATCAGAATACCATACAAGATTATCTGGATGATGCTGAAATTTAATAGTGCAAAGGCATGCACTTAGACACTAACAACAATAAATAGCTTTTGCTATAAGCAGAGGACTTATCAGTCAGAAGTGACAGAGGAGGAGGAAAGGCCTGGGTATATTGGTTGATCACAGGCTGACTATGAGCTGCCAGTGTGATGCGATTGTGGAAAAAGGCTAATACAGTTCTAGGATGCATCAGGCAAGGTAGAGACAGGAAAGTGTTAGAACCATTAAACAAAGCGCTGGTGAGACCTCATGTGGAATACTGTATGCAATTCTGGCCTCCCAGTTTGAAATCATCTTTCTGAAACATGGAACTGCTGCAGAGAAGGGCTGCTAGGAAGATCTTAGGAATGGAAAACCTACCTTTATGAGAGGAGATTCAAAGAGCTTGACTTGTTTAGCCTGACCAAAAAAAGGCTGAGAGGAGATATGACTGCTCTCTATAAATACATCAGAGGAATAAATATCAGGGAGAGAGGAGAGTTATTTAAAGTGCCTATGTGGACACACGAAGAAAAGGATATAGACTGGCCATCAACAAGTTTAGGCTTGAAATTAGATGAAAGTTTCTAACCATTAGAGGAGTGAAATTCTGGAACAGCCCTCCAAGCAGATTAGTGGGGGCAAAAAACCTAAGTGGCTTCAAGACTGAGCTTGATAAGTGTATGGAGGGTACAAAATATGATATGATGGGACTGTCTACAATGCCATATAGCTGATCTGTGACTGCTGACAACAAATATCTCTAAGGGCTAGTGGTGGGACACTAGATGGAAAGGCTCTGAGTTACTACACAGAATTCTTTCCCAGGTGTCTGGCGGGTGGGTCTTGCCCACACACCCTGGGTCTAACTGGTTGGTATATTTGGGGTCGGGAAGGAGTTTGCCCCCAGGTCAGGTTGTCAGAAACTCTGGGGCTTTTTTCACCTTCCTATGCAGAGTAGGGTGTGGGGTCATTTGCAGGTTTAAACTAGTATACATGGCAGATTCTCTGGAAATGGAAGTATTTTAAATCATGATTTGAGCATGTCAATAACTCAGCCAGAGGTTATGGGTCTGTTACAGGAGTGGATGGGTGAGATTCTGTGGCCTGCAATGTGCAGGAGGCCAGACTAGATGATCACGATGGTTCTTTCTGACATTAAAGTCTTTCTGACATTAAAGTCTATGAGACTATGACCTATGAAGAAAAGAAGAGATTTAGATATGTTTAGTCTAGAGAAGAGAAAAAGGATGGGGGACAAATCTTTAAACATAGTAAGAGCTATTATAAAGAGGTCAGTGATTAAATGTTCTCCATGTCCATCCAGGGTATGACAAGTAGTAATCATCTTAGTTTGCAGCAAGGGAGACTTAGGTTGAATATTAAGAAGACCTTTCTAACTAACCTTCTAGTTAAGTCCTAGAACAGGTTTTCTGGAGATATTAAGGAATCCCTGTCACTGGAAGCTTTAAAGAGAGGGTTAAACAAATGTTTGTCAGGGATGGATTCTGCCTTAGCACAGCTAGGAATGACTAGATGATGTCTTTAGGTCACCTCTAGCCCCACATTTCTATGATTTTGTGTGACCTAATGTGTAACCGCTGTGTTTACTGAGAGCCAAGTTTAATATTTTTGCTAAATATCAGGGGGTTGCCATGCTAGTCTGTATCCACAAAAAATAACTAGTAGTCCGGCGACACCTTAAAGACTAACAGGTTTATTTGGGCATAAGCTTTCATGGGTAAAAACCCCACTTCTTCAGATGCATGGAGTGAAAATTACAGATGCAGGCATTATTATACTGACACATCCGTAATTTTCACTCCATGCATCTGAAGAAGTGGGGTTTTTACCCGTGAAAGCTTTTGCCCAAATAAATCTGTTAGTCTTTAAGGTGTCGCCGGACTACTAGTTATTTTTGCTAAAGATAACCATGTGCTCTTTTTTAATTCCAATTTCTCATTTTTTCTCTCTCTCTCCCCCTCTTTTTAATCACTATTTAAAGGGGGAACATCTTCAAAATGGCAGAGAAAGCAAGGATTCCTCTCCTCTCGGCCGACCCCCCCCCCCAAAAAAAAAAACAAATGAAAAGTCGTCAGGCCTGGCTATGCCAGGATTTTAGTGTTCTGGCTTTTCTTTCTCTCTCTCTCAAGTCCTAGAAAGGTGCATGTCATCCCCATTCCTCCTTCCCTTCTTTTCTCTATAATAAACCTTTGATGTGGAAAAGTAGTACTTCTCTAATTCAGTACTTTTGTGGTGGGGCTACATTGCTCCAGAACTCCATCTCAGTATGGCAATGAGTACATCTATTAGACAAACCAAGGGGTGTTTTTTTTGTGGCGGTTTTTTCAAAATAATACACCTCTACCCTGAAATAACACGACTTGACATAACAAATTCAGATATAAAGCGGTAAAGCAGCACTTCGGGGAAGGAGCAGGGCTGCACATTCTGGAGGATAAAAGCAACTTTGATATAATGTGGTTTCACCTATAACACAGTAAGATTGTTTTGGCTCCCGAGGACAGCATTCTATCGGGGTAGAAGTGTACAGGTGTTTCTCTTAGAAACTAACAAAGAGCAGACTTGCTTGTTTAAGTAACTTATTGTTTGCAGGAAGATTGGTATGCATTTATGGCATGGTTTTTCCCCATTTTCACCACAAAGTGGTTATTATAAGGAAATGCAAATAACATTCAGTTTTTCACATGTTCTTTTTGAGAGCGCTTCATTGTCTTGCAAATGGAAATAGCCCCTTTATCCAGGTTAATAGTTAAACAGCATAATATGCACAATATAAAAGGAACCAGTATTTGAGAGGCACAATTTATATCAAACAGAAAAGATATTCGCTGTCAATTAACAGCTTTCCCATGCAAGGAAACATGGGCAATAACTACTTTCCTTTTCTCATTACTCTATATAATACCTTTTCAGGACTAGATGATTAAGAATGGGCTGAAGCTGCAAAATTTGGATTCAGATTATCATCTGAACGTCTACAAAATTTGGTAGTTTTCCCGTGTAGTGCTGAGTGTGGGAGCACAGCCAGGAAATTTGAATCCAGACGCATATTCCATTTTTAATGCTCAGATAAGTTCAGATAAGCTTTAGATTTGGACCTATATTTTCTATGAGGCTTTCTGATGTTTAAAATCATTTGTGCACATGTCTTGGGGAAAGAAGCATTCTGTTTTACTATCTGTATGTCAGTGTACATAGTTCCTCTCAACCAAAGACTCATAGAAAGGTGGCAATATAATATTTGCCATGGAATTGTTACTATCTCTTGGTCCTCCAAAATCAATCTGTATTTAGAAAGTGTCCCTATGCTACCACATTCTTCCCAACGATCAAATAACATCACAGCATGCAATAGTCCATTAGCCTTTCTGAATAGGGGCTACAAAACATTATTAGTGAAATATTTCTAGAAAGAAAATTCTAAGAGCATTTGAACTGGTAGCACATAATTTCAAGAGAATAATTTTATTTAGCCCACTTAAACTAGAAATAGAAAATGTCTGGGTTAATGTATTAAAATCTAGGGAAAAATCAAACAATGTTCAGTTGCAAGTGTTTACTAGTTTCAAAGAAAGCGGAACAGGCATACTGTTCAAAAGATGTTAATCTGATTCAAAATCTTTTTTTGTTGTTTGTAATAGTCTCAAACCAGTAGGGAACATACACTACTAATGTACAGTAATAAAGAAAATAAAACAGTTCAGTGCTTTGAGTGTCTCCCTTTAGATCAAGGGTAACATCTAAAATTAAACAGTCATTTTTATCTTACAGATACAATTACACTCTTTCTTTAAGCGGTTTGAGTGCAGCTTTATCAGTCTGATAGTGAAGTTACTGACAGGTCTGTTTCAGCCTCTTGTCTGCTGTTTCTGTCATTCTTGTTCAAAAGATGCTATACCATGACATCACATCTTTATCTGACAATTTACAAATACATCTATAGGTCTGAGTTTGCTTGTATATTTCATACAATTCATATGAGAGTTCAGCATTTACTAGGGATGCTGGGAGTACATCAATCTTAATCAGAAACTACATTTAAAGTTCTGAGGAAGAATTTTTTAAACTATTTAAAGTAAAAATGGGGCAATATTCTTGAAAACACTCAGCATTGGACTAACTCTGCCCTATTTTAATCAATGGTAAAAGTGCTATTCAGTTCAATATGAGTAGAGTTAGTTTATGGCTGAGCACTTTTGAGAATCCCAAGGTAAGTATGATATTTAAGAAGTTTCTGGAACTTCATCTGGTATGCACAGTAGTGTTAGCCTGAATGTCTATTATATAGTTTCTATCAAAAATATAAACATGGCAAATTAGCTTCTGTAAAAGAAAACAAGAATACAATCAATTACTTTATTCAGTACAGTTCTCTGGTCTAGCGTTTATTTTAAAACAACAAACAAACCTACTAAAATATGCCACAAACAAACTTATTGCAAATTCTCAAAATTCTATCCATGTGCTACCTTTATTTCAGTCTGAATAGCACGGATCATCTAATAACATCTAAAAATATTTTCTATGGGGGTATCTTCCAAATCAAGAGCAGACTGGGAATTAAGATGTAGTTTCATTTTTTTCAGAGGAAAATACTCTGCCAAATCCTGTAGCCCTAACTAGGCAAAACAGATGAAATTCAGCATTAAGGCAGAGACAATGACTGCAGGATTTGATCCATGGTATTATACTATTAACGATTTTTATAGAAAGCGTATTAATTGCAACTGTTAAGCACAGTTGCTAGAGAAAATAGTAATGGAATTTATTCCCCTAAATGACTTTGTTAATAAACTTGCATTTTACTAATATTTAAAATATTTTAATAAAGTTATTTTCATTCTTTCATACTGCAATAGAGGGCTTGAGGTTGGTGCGGAATAGAGGGATGTGAATTCATGATAACATGGATCCACCAGCTTTCCTCATTTAGGGCAGTACGTTACAGCAACAGCAGAGGGTAGTGAAGTTCATGAGCTGCAGCAATGACAACAGAGTGTCTCCAATGCCTCTTCTGCAGATGAGGTTGGAGGAGAGGGATTTTACCCACCTCCGTCCCTTATGAAAGCCACACATGAAATTCTATTTACTTGGGCTTTGCTCTAGGAAAATAATTGCAGCCTTATGATGGGGGTGGGGGGAGAGAGAGAGTGTGTGTGTCAAACAGGTGATATACAAAATAATATTAAGAAAAATACATTTGACTTTGTTTTAACTTGAACCTCATGTACAGTACTTGGACAGAAGGAAGGAGAGAAAAACTGTTAAATTTTCATTCTAATGATTTAGAGAATTCCTACAAAGTGGATAGCACAAATGAGCAATAATGGTCTATGTACCACTTCACTTTAGACTAAACCGTATTCATCACGATCTATTGCCGATGCCTACAGAGTGAGAACCAAGCATAAATGGAGCATTTCTATTCCTGTTCTTCTGGATATGCAAAATACAAACAATTTGAAAAATGCAGGCATTTGTTCCTTTTTAGAGAACATCTAATATAGAACAGTATATTAGATGTGGCACATAAAAATGTTCCACCTATCACATTGTCACCTGAAGATTCAAAAATCTCTTTTAGATAAGTGAGCTCATGCAGTGGAATAGTGACTATATATCATTCCATTGACCCCGATGAGAGCAAAGGTTGCTAGAGCTCAGCTTGGCATTCAAATTCTATGGTGAGCATGTTCAACGGATGTGGTCAAATTACTACCGGTTTGAGAGAGATTACCAGTTTTCCCAGTGTTCCCCATGTTAAAGTACAGTGAATTTATCTCAAACCAGTAGCACTTTTCAACACAGCAGAAACTTTTGAAATGAAGCCCCTGTAAAAGTGGGTGTGCTGATGGATAGATGGATGAATAAACTTGACTTTTTTAGTAATTCATGTGAATTCCCCATTGGGTTTGCATGAGCAGGGCTTTGGCTTGCATCAACTGAGAAATCTTATTATATGTAAGTAGAATTTAATGTGTGTGTGTGTGTGTGTCATAGAATCGCGCAATGTTTTTTAAATAACCATACTTTGAGATCCTTGCACAAAATGCCTATATAATTGCAGAGATTTACAAACAATAACGAACAACTCCATGAAGAGTCAGGTAGGTATTATCATCCCAATTTTACAGTAGAGGACACTGCGGCTCACAAAGGTAAAGGGCCTGAATCAGGTCTCAGTTATACAAGTTTCAATCCAATTACATCAATGGAATTACTCTTAATTTTCACCCATGAAAAAGTCAGAGGAGAATCAGGCCCAGAATTAGTGGTCCACAGTCCTGCAGAAAGTTTTTGTCCTGAGATGGCAATACAACTCAGGCCCCTTCCTCCAGCCATGTTCTTTAACTTTACAATTATCCTTAAACAGCCTCCAATCACTATATGTATAATTTGAAAACTCATTCTACTCCATTTAAAAGGTTGGGGGTGTATCCATGCTTTACCCTTAAACGTGCCACTTCAATTGTGTGTGGTGGTTTTTTAATTAAAAATAAAATTGGAAAGCATTTAATTCTAGCAGTTCAGTGTTTTACTAATAATTGAAAATGTAAAGCCTGTATAATCAGACTTGGCATCACCAAAGATTCTTTGTAAAAACATAGCTTCTTTTATTCTCCTTCTTGTGCACTGGCATGGATGTGACTTTGAGTAGCACTTCAATTACAGCTGTGCACACTTGTATCTATAAACTTATCTAAAAAAAGCAAAAACTGAGTTCTCTTTGGATAGCAATGAGAAGGAAAGAAAAATAGAGTGATAATCCAATCATTTTTAAAAATAGCCAAAACACACACACACACACACACTCTAGCACTCTGTAGGAATTGCAGTTATGATGAATACCTACATTTACTGAGTAGGTTGTATTTCTCACATAGTCATAATTCACACAATGCAGGTGGGACTCCAACTTGCTGATATATCCTATTTTTATTTTCTGTATTATACACTGTATATGTGTAACTGTGGTGCCTCATACAGCACCTGTATATCATATTTCAGATGGTTTATCCCAAAAATGACTACCAGAGTTCACTTGGACTTAGCAGCCATAGCACACACTTTGTTCGTTTGTTTTTTATATTGTGAATAATTTTCCTGTCTTTGTTTATATTACCTCCTTGTTAGCACCTGTGGGAAAGTGCTGCAATAATACTCGCATCACTCTGAGACCTATCACTGGGAGAATGGCTGATAACCTCAAAATGAGGCTTTTTTTTTTTTTTTTTTTTTTAAACTTGAGCAGGTTTTTGTTGCTTCCCTTCAGGTACCTGGCATAGTTTATATGCTGCAGACATAGCCTGCCATATGGCCTGGTAACCAGGGAGGGAGAACAGTCAGAAGATACTAAACAGCCACTGCAGAACTATACTAACAAGCAGTACAGAGAAGGGAGTGGGGGCAATCTGTTGGTTAAACAGTTTGTTACAAATTTGTGCTTGAATGTAATTTTGGGAGCTAGACTTAACAGGTAGTGCTGGAGAAAGCATTGACGACCAGGCTAGTGTCTGATAAACCTATTTTTGCCCCTCACCCACCATCACCATACAAGTACAACAGTGGTGGATGGGGAATGGGGGAAGAGAGAACATCTACCTGGATGATTTTATTTTTGTAATGAGCATCTTTTCACAGCTGCTAATATGGTTGGACTATTAGAAGTAGCTCTGGGGGAGATGAATTAATTGGCAGAGTGCAAGAAGCAGTCAACGAGATGCATGATTCATTTATCAGATTGAGCTGCAATTCTGTCATTGAATATAATCACCACATATACGTGGGATATCTTAGGATGCAGCAGTTTCTTGATCTTGAAGATAAACTTTCCTGCCTTAGCTTGTTCATGTGGACATTTGTTGAGCCAGTTCAGATAACAAAAGGAAATGATGTTCACAAAGAACAACACAAGCAATTGCCATTATCAACAGGCCATGAGCTGGGGAATTTCACAATGTAACACACAAATAATGAGAGCCTGTGTTAACAATATACTAGCTCTCATTCATAATAACCCCACAGTGGCATTAACAAAGGTTAGGGAAGAGTCAGCTTCCTCAGCTGAGCTGGTATGACAGAATAAAAAAGAATCAGGTGCCAGAAAGAAGAGATTATGAGATAGGAACCAAAAATCTAAAAAAAAGAACTATTGTCTGATGCTGGTCCTAAAAGTCTTTTTTTAATTTTTTATATTTTTTGGTCTTTTAAAGCAACTTGTTAGAGGAAAGTACTGAAATCTCTGCTCATGTTAGAAATGTGCCTGTGTGTGTGTTAAAAGAGCGAGAGAATAGCAAGTTCAACTATCAGTCAGAGAAGGGAAAGAAAATTACCAGAGCTAAATTCTGTAGGAGCTGTGCTGTAGATCTGTTACTGTATTATTTTATTACATTGTGTGAGAGTCAGGCATCAGCCTTCTCATTTAGCTTATAAGTCACACGAATTCTCCTATTTTACAAAATGCAAGCATTTTGCAATCCACCTGCTTTTAAAGATGAATTTTAGATTAGAGGTGGAAGACTGTGATTAAGCACTTATAGACAAGTTTTCAAATGAAGGTGCATATGGTGTGGCTACAAAAAGGCATGAGCACCTACAAAGTCTACCACTTTTATATGTAAACCGGATAGTTGCATACCTTACTGCTTATGCTAGGGCAGGGTTTCTCAAACAGGGGTCGCCGCTTGTGTAGGGAAACCCCCTGGTGGGCCGGGCCGGGCCGGTGCGTTTACCTGCGCTATCTGCAGTCTGGCTGATCACGGCTCCCACTGGCCGCGAATCGCTGCTCTGGGCCAATGGGAGCCGCTGGAGGCAGCGGCCAGTAGGTCCCTCGGCTCGCGCCGCTTCCAGCAGCTCCCATTGGCCCAGAGCAGTGATCTGCGGCCAGTGGGAGCCGTGATCGGCCAGACTGCAGATGGGGCAGGTAAACGCACCGGCCCGCCAGGGGCTTTCCCTACACAAGCAGCGACCCTTGTTTGAGAAACCCTGTGCTAGGGCAATTATTGATTTGGAAGTGCTTTGTAATTATATAAGCACACAAGTTATATTTTCTTTTGCAAATGTGGAGCCAGGTTTTCAGTTATGTACTGGCCTTTTTGAAACATACAGACTGCTCAAAGCAAACAGAGCATCTACGTTTGGTCAACTCTGGCATGAGAGAGCTCTCAGGTGTGGCATAGTTGGCCTCAGGGCAGGGGGCATGTTGAGGAATGGGGTGAGGGTGGCTGGACTACATTGCATATTTTGCACCACCAAGCTGCTCTATCCTATGCTGGTGCTCCAGGAAGAACAGATCTGCCCAAAAATCTTTGAGTCATGCTCTGGGCCTAATTAAGCCCCTCTTTGCTGCACTGAAAAGACTCTCAGCAGTGCAAGGCTGAAAATCTGCACCGTGATCAGTAAATTTCTCCATGGCTACAGTTTCTGATCCAGTTTCTTGTGTGCTACACCTAACTATTTTTTTGAAACATACATTTAATTTAGTCATTAGTTACATGCACACACACTCCCTACAGATAAACAGTTATAGAAAAGTTTTGTACAAGAAATGCCTGTTGTATGGCTTTACTCAGCGTATGCTGTGCAGTTACTGAAACAGAATATAATGTATCCAATGGTCTTTTCTAAGTGGGTAGACCAATCTTGAATGTGCATCTGCCCTAAGATTTAGTCAATATTTGTGGACTGTCCTCCCCAAAAACCACTTTACAATTGAGTCATCTTTGTTCAAGTCAGTGCCAAAAGTGTGGGATGAGGGACAGCTGATAAGTTCAGTGGCAAACAGTTGCGCAGAAAGGGTGATGTAGATGGATGGAGTGTGGAGGCGTGTGCTTGTATCCTCTTAGATTCTACAACCTTTTCTTAAACATTGTACAGCCGAGAAAGAACAGGAAATCTCATACTCTCTGCTTACCTAATATAAAGAATAGTTAAATCGATTGCTGAATCTGATGGTGTTTTCTATTTAATTGAGGAATATTTTTAAACAGTTCAACTCAAAAAAACAAGAGTTTTCCTAGCATGGAACATTAAAAAATGAACATGTGTAATGGTATATTAATTAATATTGCTACAAGTTGAATTCCAGGGGCAGTCCATAAGAATACCAAGGAAGTTTGTTTGAAGCTTTGTGTTTACGATGAATAAAATGAATTAATGATGGGACACAGAGTGGTGTCAATTATATTATATTGTCATATTTAAAAAAAGTGTCTGCTGGAAAAACAAAGCCTGTAATTGACAACTTCAAGAAGGATCAGAGAAATGCCACAAATTTTCCTCCCTCTACTAGCCTACCCCTTGTAATTGTATTGTAGTGCTTCGGATTTCTTCTCCAGACCTCAGAGTGAAACTAGCAGCTGGAGTATTACTAGAAGGAGAATAATCCAAATGCTACTCCCTTCCTCTGGGCAATACACATTGAGAAACAGTTTTAACAATAGAAAATTGTCACTTTTTCAGAAAGGATGAGAAGAGAGATCAATACAGACAGGTAGTTGACTGTGGCAGGGACCAGTAACATGGCTGAAGGATAAATCCTGCTACCAGTGTTATATAAAGTGTCCAGGTCAATCTAGTTACCTAAAACTGAGCACGAGGGTCCTAATCCTGCAAAGATTTATGGACATGTTTAATTTTGCTCACTTATTAATCCCAGTGAAAACAATTAGTTTCAATGGCACTACTCACTGTGTGTAAAGATAAATATATGCGTATGTCTTTACAGATCAGGGCCTGAAAGCACCCTCCTTATAGTGGTCATGAATGCACATTACTCTTCCTTAAAAAACAAATTAAAACTACTAGCTGGTTTAATTGAATTTCTAATGTCTTTCTCCCTGGATAACTGAATTAGTACTCCAGGCCCACTATTCCTACAGCATACAATGATGAGTCATGCACACGGTTTTCAAACTACTTGGCACTCTGGTATTAGGGAGCTGAGTGTCACAGCAGCAGCAAAGATGGATAGATATAATTTTAAAAATCTGCTGTTGTAGTAGGCACCATTTTATAGGTAGAAGTGAAGACAGTAGCACTTCAGAAATTTCCATATGGATGTAACACTCCTGCATTATCCTGCTTCCATGGTGCCATGAGAGAAGGGTGTAATGTTAACATTAAGCTGGTCTTTCACTCATTTTGCTCATGTAAATTAAAGGCTGGGTCCTGTGCTGTGTGCCTCTTGGGAAGTGGAAAGCATCCTCAACAGCCACTGAAGTCAATGGGAGCTGAGGGCGATCAGAACCTTGCGGAACCAGGCCTTTAATTTACATGTGTATTTACATATGGGAAAGGGGGAAGCAATGTAAATATTCCCAAAGGAAGGTTTGCAGAAATCTGTGCAATTTCTTCAGCTGTTAGTCTTCACTCCTCTGTTTTCACTGTGGTGCATAATGGACTACTACATTCTACATGTAAAATCAAGGGCCATGATATCTTTAAATTTAATAGCTACCCATAAAACTAATCAGAACACATTTCCAGGTGCAGCATGTGCTGGTTCCCCCATGACTGTCTCCATCTCCATCACATAGCAGGAGTTGTGTGATCACTCCTGGATGCACACTTAGAAACTGAACTTTATGTACTCCCCCTCCCCCTTTTTTTAAAATATATAATCTTGGCCAATTTGGCTGAGATTAGCCCCTTTTGAGGTGGATTTGGCTTTTCCCTTTTCAGATATTGTATTCAAGCATTTTATTTTCTTAATTGTACAATGGAGTGTTCTAAGCAAAAATCTGAAGAAATGGGGAAATTACAATTTAAAGTAAACAGGGTCTTAAGTGATCAATCCCAATCCCACTGAAGCAAGCAGTTGCTCTAAATCAACATATAAGGTATTCAAAAATTGAAAGCTCCAACTAGGCTGTTTTATATTGCTCCTAACAAATCTGAACTGAATTCAGTGTTTCTGCAGTTTGCAAGCATAATGGAAACACCTCTGTAGAATATGCATTTTAAAAACTTTATCCTAGCTTGCAAAAACAGAATTGCTGTTTCTACTGTACACCTTCTGACAACATTGCTGTAAAGCAAAGTAAAATAATTCCATAAATTTCTGGAAAGCATTGTTTCCATGTACAGTAAATCTGCAGATGGCTCAGCCATTTAAAAAAATTACTTTGAGCTATAGAATATCTCTAGAAAACCTGTAGTGATCCAGTACTGTTTATTATTTAGTGAGGGCTGTACAAGGAGTCAAAGACATGAATTCTAGTCCAAAGATCTTGTAATCTTGATTTTTGGCAAAACTTGACCTTCAAGTGGCAAGTCTACCCCGAGGACTAGGAACAGGTAGGTTTCAGTAACAGGAGTTTCCTAAGTGCTTCTTTTGGGATGGAGGGATAGAACCTGCCCCTCCACAGAAGTATGACTATCTTCATGGTTCTACTAAGATGAAAGATAAATCTGTTTTAACAATTTTGTGTTTGGAATGGGCTACCTTATCCCTATGGAACCCCACTGCTCTTTATTGGGCCCTAAATAAGGTGCTGCTTAGATTCTTAAAATTTTAAAGTCTAGAAGGAACCAGGGGCAGCTCCAGGCCCCAGCACACCAAGTGCTGGTCGCCAGGGAGGACGGCAGGCAAAATGCCTTCTGCGGCATGCCTGCAGAGGGTCCGCTGGTCCCGCAGCTCCGGTGGACTTCCCGCAGACATGCCTGCAGGAGGTCCACTGGAGCCTCAGGACTGGCGACTGGCAGAGCGCCCCCTGCAGCATGCCACCATGCTTGGGGCAGCAAAATGTCTAGAGCCACCCCTGGAAGGAACCATTAGATCATCCTTTTGTATATCACAGGCCATTACATTTCACCCAGTTTACAAGTATATCAAGTCCAATAACTTGTTTGACTAAAGCATGTCTTCTAGAAAGGCATCCAGTGTTCAGGTGAAGACACTAAGAGATGGAATAAGCCACCACGGGAAGTGCTGGAGTTTGCAAGCGTTAATCAGCCTCGCCCTGTCTTGTCTTGTCTTCCTTGGACCATAAGTTGAAAACAGTGAGGTTGCATAGGTGTAGTTGTGGGCATCATTTGGCCTGCTGAGTTTGTATCATCAGCACTAATGTAAACAAAGCCAGCTTGACTTTCAGATCTCAAGTAGAGTTTACAAACTCCGCAGTTCAGGAAAAAGAAAAAAGCACACCATACCTCTCTTTACTTATAAACTTAGCGCATTTCACCTAACAACTCACTTATATGCAATGAACTTGGAACCCCCATGATGCCATTTTGTGGGTGAAATTCTGCCATTTGATGCAGGTGAAAGAGTGTGGATGGGGAAGTTCAGCAGCGTACAGAGGTATTGGTCATGCTTTGGTATAGTAAGCAGATGGTCAGGAAGGATTAGGTGGAGCATGTCACTAAGATACAGTAAAGATGAGCACCAGTAGGATGCCCTGGTGGTACATGTGTACGGATGACTACAAGATACTTCTACATGATTACAGGACTGGACAGTTTGAGGAGGGACATAGGTTTTGCAACATATTAGTATGAAATAAGACATTATGAATAGGCTTGACTGAATTCAATGTAGTTTTTAAAACTGATTTTATTTTTAAACATTTCTCTCTATTTTTAATCCATTTAAATTTTGTGTCATGGGAAATTATAGGAAGTCAGACAATAATTCAATGACAGTAGACATTGAGATTAAAAAAATTAAAGCTTTTTAACCATTGAAACAAATTACCAACAACATGTGTCAAAGTATATAAAGCACATTTCCTTAAATCAAATTCTAAGATCTCAAGCAGCATTTTTCTTACATTGATGATAATCAGAATGTACAGATGAAGAAATATATTGGTTTGTGTGTGCGCATGGTGAAATAGTTTTCCCCTAAAAATCTAATCAAGGGTTAAGTTCATCCCTGCTGTAGTTCCACTGAAACCAATTGAGTTATACAAGGGAAGAATTTGAGCCTGTTATTAAATATAAATTCAAAATCCAGTTACCTAATGACAAGAACTGTCAGTTACATCAAAATTAAATGTACATTTGGTGACCTTAATGTAAAATGTCTTAGTTTTAACTCATCTTATTATGTATTTGTACAGCACCTAGAATAATATACTCCTGGTCCATAACTCTAGCTCCAAGGCTCCACAATAATGCAAACAAAATATTCAGTTTTCTGTAACTAGATAAAATGAATGAAGAGGATGATATTACATGGGTTAACCTTGCAATGAAATAAAAAGTGTAATCAGTACACATTGTAATGTAGTTCCCTGGATTTGAACAAGTCCAAAATATTTAGGCTCTGTTAGAATAGCAATGTCTGGATTTGGAATGATTACAAATGGTCAATAAACTCACAAATATTCATCAGAGCTGTGGGTTTTTGTTTCAGTATGGGGTGGAAGCTATATAAATACTAATGCAGACAGCTTGTGAAATTGCTTTTCTGAAAAATAAAGTGATTGTCAAAAATATTACAAGTTGGCCAAGAAATGACACATTTCCTATCATGTTTCATAACTAAATAATGGAAAGTCTAATAGTTTCCTACCTGCAAGTTATTGCTTTAATGGCATTGATGTTTTATAAGTGGTAAAGGTATCTTGTAGATGATACAGTTTTAATTTTACAAAACAAGTTGTTGTTTTAACTGCAGATAAATTCCAGCCCCAAGAGAGTCATAGTCTGCCAAAGGTCATCCAGAAAAGTACACACAACCAGGAAAGCTGATGTTTCTCTACTTCATTCTCAATAGAGATGGCTACTGTTTCAAGTGAGCTACAAATTCAATTCCCTGCAGTAATTTGGAATAAATTGTTAGAGCTCCTCTTATCTATATCTAGTTAGTGCTCCTGTTAGGTCAATTTACCTTTAGTAAAAGTTTGCAGAGACAAATGCCTGGGCACATTTAAGGAGGTTATCCCTCTAAAGAGAGTTAAGCATCAATATTTTTTGATCCATCGAAGGAAATGGGGTGGGGAGGGGAACCCAAAGTCCCCTATTCTGCATGGAAAGCCAAATGTCTACTCCCGGATCACTATGAATATCAATGTGAATATATGAACATGAATAGGAATATCCATACTATAATAGGCTGTCCATAGCAGCTGAGGTGACAGCAGTCTTAAACCCCTATGTCTTGCTGAAGATCAGCTAAACCAAATCCTTGCTTGCTTAAAGCTTCACTGTATGCACTGAAACAACACCACTAGCAAAACATGTTCCTGTCTATTAGTGTTGTGCAGTAAAGATACAAATATGTACAAAGAAGAAATGACAGGACAATTTGTTGCCTTTACAAACTGTTCCAGTGGATTATTAAAATTAAAAAAAATGTAAATTTGTAATGGTTTCTTTTTACATTGATTCAGGGCCCCTGATAGATCATTCTGAGTTTTCATACTAGATGAAATGTACTGCCTGAATAGCAGCAGTGTAGGCTCTCACATTGTACTGCTAATGTGCCACAACCCTACACTTGGATAGAACTCCTCTCAGCAGTGAAGTAATTCAGGCTCCATCTATTGAGATTGCTAACATAGGGGCCAACTAGTGCTAGGAGTGATTGTGACATGGACACTGCCCTATGAGAAATGGATAGAGAGCACCCATTCATTTAGCACAGGCCACTAAAAAGCCATCAGAAGGCAATGATTATTGATAACTATTGACCCAGGCTGGATTTGAACCAGATACAGAGGTGAAAGCTGTTGGATGCCATCTGGAATCCTTGAGTTATCCTAACTTGTTTTCTTCAGTATAACTCTGACTCCCAAACCAAAAAACCTCCTGTGATTAGAAAGCGAAAAGTGGATTGTACCCATGTTGTCTCTATCTTTACACAACAAAAACATAATATGAAGAGACTACATGAGCACAGTGGGGTCAGAAATTCTGCAGAGGAGTGGTTATCCATCAGAGAATGCAGATTCATCAAAACCAAAATATTTTACAGAGTTCAATTTCAATGAATGTCTGATAGAACCAAGCTGAGCTCCCACAGAACCTTGCTTGTTCTACAGTTCTCCACCTACCTGAAGGGCTGACAAGAAACAGACTCTCAAAGTCCTGGGAACAGGCCAGTCCTCAGGCTCCTGGCTTAGCCTACTCTTAGGCAGACTAAAGGGGATTTGGGAGTGCGGAAATCCTGTCTGAGATAGGAAACCTGGAGCTTGAGAGCTGGGGCTTCCAGGGTCATGGCTTCCCCAAAAGCCCTCCAGGTGTAATTTTGGTTTTGGGGGGAAAGAACTGATTGTAAATTTTTTTAAATTCTATTTTGCAGAGAATTTCAAGTTTTGTTTTTTCTAAACTGGAAAAGGTGGAGAAAGAAGAAAAAGTGTGCGCACGGGGGAACCACCACCAAACCTATTCCATTCCATTACAGATAAAAGTAAGAGGGGGAAAAGGAGGAAAGTAGGTTTAAAATATTTTGAAATTCTGAAAATTTCAGGTTTTTTAAATGAATTGAAACAATTTGATTCAAATCAACTTAAATTTTGATTATCACAATGAAGTGAACATTCGCTTTTGTTTAGAAATTTAACAAAAAAAATTGATAGATATTTCATGGGGAAACGGTTTTTTGACCAGCTCTATGGACTAACAGTGGTGCAGTAACTACAATCAGTACAGGAGCATTGATACCTAGAGAACAGTCTTAAAATTAGTATTAACCTCTTGGTAATAGTGTTTTTGAAGATCTTGCTATTCAATAGAGAGGCATTTTGCAAACATGGGCCTAGAAGACAATCCTCTCTGGTTCTAGGATCAGAGAGGGCTGTAATCCAAAGTACCTCTCCTTGTGGGCACAGCAAACTCTGTGCTGTCCCGTGCTTGAGACCAAATGGACCTTTGTTATCTGCAGTATAACGGGATTGACGATCTGTGCGTTTTGTTCTTAGGGGCAGAATGGAAAAGAGCAGAGCAGAGACCTTGCTGTAGTGGCATACCTTAATGGGTCTTCAGATTGCTGGTCAGAACTCAGATTGGGAGTTAATGTCTGATTAGGACCATTAGCCCTTCTGGGCCTTAGAACCAGCAACTATGAAGAGACTGCCAAGAAGGAGATGTGCCAGCAGAGCAATATGGAGGAAGCAATCCTTCCTGCAGAACTTTGTTTGTATTCTTGACTTTCCCTGGAGCCACAAGGTTGGGAAAAACTGTATATATTCCCCAGGTAATCTGAGAGGAAATTTTCAACCCCCAATCTCTGCAAAGACAATCTGATGGAGTTTTCTGTCCCCTCCAATCCCTTCCAGTAGGGTTTCTCCAGGGAAGTGGATGATCTGGACTGTACTCTGCCTCAGAAAATCAGACGTCCCATTTCCTAGCATCAAAGCAGGGAAACAGCATGGTGCAATGGATAGAGCATTGGAGTAGGATTCAGGAGTACTGGTTTCATGAAGTCATGCTGTGACCCTTGATCAAGTCATCTATCCCCTCTGAGCCTATTTTCTCAATGTAAACTGAGAACAATTACACTCACTCACCACTGAGACACTCTGGGTTCTGTGAACGGAAAGTGCTAAGTATTAGTAGTCTTTATTTATTGCATTAATGGTATTACTGGAGCTGGGAGCCTATCCCCACAAAACAAAAACTACTTTGTGCCACTATGTTCCCTGTGCAGATATCTCCCCATTCTCCCAGACTTTACAATAGCACCACTGAAAGTCTCTGATATTAATGTTAGAGAGATTTTTTATTCACTTTAAAACAGTGGCAATTTTACCATCCGTCATGCTAGAAACAGTTTTGAAATATCAAAAGGTCCTGCAGTCACAAACTACCAAGTTTTCCCATTGTGTCCCATCCTAACCCAACTGTATTTCTCCCAATGCAGTGTCTTCCTTCTTGACAGGTAATTTATTACACTCCGTTTACTAGAATTCCTATTAAAATATATATATAATGCAATGGGAAAATGTTGAAGTTCCAGTAGAGCCCTACAGCTACTAGTTGTTTCTTTGGTGCACAGGGTGCATCAGGGACTGTCCCAGTCTGAAGAGTAAAGGTTGTTTAGGAAAAAAGTGTTAGTCTTCAATTATGCCCTTCTGTGTCATATGAAAAGCTGCTACTGCTCAGCTTTTTAGCTATTTGATAGACATATGAAAAATCAAGAAACTTATCTAACATAGAGTAACATTAAATCTCTATACTAGAGGACTGACTGGAAGGCTAAATACCACTACTGCAACTAATTTTCTAAGAAGAGATAAGAAAAGTGTACCGAAGTAAATTGAGAACAATAGGAGGACAAGGTACCCCCTCACCATACCCACATATGCTGTATGTTGTGCTAAGAAACAAGCCTCACTCACTATCTGCTTAGATTGGAAACTACTGTAACTTGCCATTATAAGCTTATCCTTGGATTTTTGACCTTTAGAGCATGCTGCGAAGATGAGCTATTTGATAGGGCTTTGAGGGGTGGGGAAAGGATTTGGATGAGATTATGTGAGGATGGGATTGGTATATTTTGAGGTTTTAATCACCTGCTCTTTAACTTACGTTTGTTCTATGTAAATTTTCTATATTTTGGGTGATTAAGATGTTTAAATTACTAGATAGTATAAAACTTTTTCCTGTAATAAAGAACTATAGGCCAACATTTTCCAAAATTAGGTGGTGTAAAGTCAGGCAGCTAAATCCATAATTAAGCACCTAAACAAGTGTGACGCTCCCCAGTGGGACTCAGGGTTTTGAAGCCTCTGACCACCTGTCCTTAGCATGAAGGAGTCTTGCCTGCTGTAATTCAGCTCCCTGAAACCAAGTGCCTCTGACAACAGACAAGCACAGGTCTCCACAGACCTCACCCTCTCTGTGCAGATACACATCAATCCTCAAGCCCCTCTGCAGGCTCCAGCTCATCACTGAACACCCACAGAAAGAACCAGGTAAGCTGTCTCTGCAGAGACACTGTACACATAAAGGACTGATCCTGTGTTGTAAATAACTTGTTTGGGACAGCTCAGCACTGGAATATACTTATAGTGAAAACAAATAACTCTAAATCTTTGCAAATAAACAGATAATAAGCAAGGATGAGAACAAAAACAAAAGTATAACATGCTCCTTAGTATAAATGTAATCCTAAGAGGCTAAAATCCTTGTTTGAAGCAATTTCTCACCTAATGCAGCCTCTGAGCTTCACTACCCCACATGGCCACGATCCACCTTCATGAATGCAAAAAGTACTGTCCTTTTTTTGCTTCCTCTTAAACCACAAAGGGTGTTGTCTTTGCATCCTAGAGATACAACAACCCTCTGTGGGTTTAGTCTCTGATGTCTTCCCATGTTGACTTCACATCCCCTGTTGATTTGGAATCCAGATGTAGCTCCCATTGCATTGGGCTTACAATGCTTAATTTACCCATGAACCAAAGCATGTGAACAAACATTCTGTCTGACAGAAGACTTGTCAGCTCTGTCTCTAAATCATATTTTAGGAACATATCCTCAGCACACATACATAACTACTGAAATAGCCACTTGTACACTTACATCACATGGTGATCGAGGCTCAGTAATGATATCAGCTTCCATTAGATACCTCTGAGGAACCTTTATAGGTAAATACTAGGACAGCGAAGTGTTAGGTGTAGTGAGTTTGTCAGGCCTGAGAGGAGTTGCTGGAACAGAACAGTAAACCCTTTGCCAGCTAGCATCAAAGGGTTCTTAGGGTCACAACACATCACCTAGTTTTCAGAGGTGTGAGAACCCACTGCTTCCATTGACTCCAATAGATGGTATAGGTGTTTGCCATCTATGAAATTCAGGACACTTAAATGTGGATTTAGCACTCTAACTTTAAACACCCAGATTTGAAAATATTGTCCTAAAATTTGTTGCTAGACATAGCAATCTTCTAGGCACTGAGGTCCTGTGGTATAAAATGTCAGATCTACAATGGAGCAACAATAGTTTTTACCAGCACAGGACCTGCTGCCTTGGCTTCTTCCCCCACCCCTCATGTAGATGGAAATGTGAAAAAAGGTTGCTTATTGAGAGTAATTGAAAAGCAGAGCTCCAGTTATAACTGGAATTGTCTTCCAACACACAGTACTCTGTTTACACAGCCTCTCAATGGAAAACCACATATTGCTCTCAAATTAAACAAGGGGAGGTGTCCTGTTTAGTGGGTCAGTCAATTAGTATGTCAAACTTGTGCTGCATGATATAGAGTTCAGAAACAGATGTATGGTCTCTGCTAGGCATTTTAGGTCTCTTTGTTCTCACTGTGACCTTCATCATGAAGAGGGGAAAAATATTATACAAGTCAGAGCCAAGTAATAGGACAGGAAAGCAACATGCAGTGCACACACTGTGGTGGAGCACAGTAAATCTAGTTGTCTTTTCTTTTCCCCTGCCCTTTGAGTGCTCACTGAACTGAAAGGTATTTTTCTATTTTATACAATAAATAGTAGTTTGAAACAATGCACAATTATGTAGCAGTAAGCCAATCTTCTAATTGATTGCAGCATATATTAACAAAAATAGCATACAACTAGTTTGTAACAGAACTTGTTATCCACTGCATGCACATTTTTCAAGACCACATGCCAGGAAAATATGTTACGGTTGACAACGTATTTATCTTTTGCAAATGATGAAGTAAATTGGAATTTGTCTTCTACTACAAGGATAAATGGTATAGACCTTTGTGTCAGAAAAAGGCACAACATTGCAGACTCAAGACAGAATCTCGAGTGTCTGTCCTATACCACTGCAGAGTTTAATACTGCTCCCATGCCCTTGCTTTGATACATATGGAGTCTCTGCTTAAGAAGTTCAAACCCAAGTGTGGGATAGGAGAAGGGGTGAAAAATACATACTGCAGCAGACCTTTGCACTAGGAAGTGCTTTTAAAAAAAGTTATTTCCAAGTAGAGATGAGCTGAAATTGTTCCAAAAGCCCCAATGACCTACATAAAGAAAAAAACTACCCACTAGTCACTACTGAAGCCACACAAAGACAGAAACGTGCAATGAAGTTTGACATTGAAAAAAGATTCTAGGACATTCAGATCCTAGGACAGCCACCCTGTTATGGTATAAAGGTGGATGGACGTTTCCTCTTAGCATCATTTACACGTGTACTGTGGGCTACATTCTGGTTTTAAGCCATGAGCCATATTGGGAGCATGTGAAGGGCTTTGTCCTAATATCAGCTCAATGAGAAATTGTGCCTGAGTATTGTCCTGGAGAACTGAAGGAGCATGAACAGCATGGTATGCTCTACATGAAGCAATTGTGGTGTTTGTTAGGATATAGATATTCAGGCCTATCTGCAAAGGCCTATACTTTAAGAATGTAGGTGTATTCTTATCACTTAGCTAGTTGAGGTATAAAAGAAAGAATCAAAAATCACTGTCTGTCTCTGTAATGGCCTTCTTTTACTGTGACAGGCTAAGGCCTTCAGCTAAGACGTAGTTAGGCAGCCACAAGCTGGGAAGTGTATGGTCACATCCTCACATTCCAAACTAGTCACATTGAAATAAGGTGCTCTTGGGCTATTAGGAATACAATCCTGCCCAGATATTTCTATCACCTCCAGAGAAAGGGAAGAGCCTAGACAATGTAAAAGGAAACTTAATTTGATCGCATCCCATCTGGCAAGAACTCACTTATCAATAGACACAGCTGGAGAACCTTTATGTCTGTACAGATGTAGTTGTGAAATCCTCACTTCTATATTGTTTTTTATATGTTTATTTGCATGGTCTCTGTCTGGTTCTGTAATTGTTTGTCAGCTGTATAATTAATTTTGTTGAGTGTAAACCAATTAAGGTGGTTGAATATAATTGGTTAAATAACCATGTTACAGTATATTAGGATTGGTTAGTTAAATTTCAGTAAAATGCTTGGTTAAGGAATAACTAAGCAAAACTCAGGTTTTGCTATATAGTCTGAAGTCAATCAGGAAGTTGGGGGGGGGAATGGGAACAGGGACTGGGGATGGGGGAACTGGGATCATGTTTTGCTAAAGGGGGAATGGGAACAGGGACACAGGCAAGGCTCTGTGGTTTCAGAGCTGGGAAGGAGGACACTAAGGAAGAAAACTGGAATCATGCTTTCTGGAAGTTCACCCCAATAAACATCGAATTGTTTGCGCCTTTGGACTTTGGGTATTGTTGCTCTCTGTTCATGCGAGAAGGACCAGGGAAGTAAGAGGGTGAAGGAATAAGCCCCCTAACAGTGTTCTTCTCAAAGAAGGAAGGAGTCATTGTGTTCAATAACCAATTATATGCATTTTAAGGTGCAGACATGAATCACAAAAGGAAGCCTTCTGCTGAACTGCATGCTTCATGCAATACAAAGTGGAGGATAATTAATTACAAAGGCTGCAGTTGTGTCAAGCAGTGATGGGTTAAAAATAGAGAACTACATTGCATTTTAAAAGTTATGTGCAGATAGACAAGAGAAGACGATCACCTCAGGCTTCTGATGCAGGAGAGGGATATGATGTTGCTGTAGAGAGGAAAACAGGATGAGTAGCAGGGACTGTAAGGAAGGCTGAAAAGCATGACAAGTTCAGATAAGCTTGAGCTAAGATGCTTATCCAAACTGACCCTTTGGATAAACTGAGCCTTCTCTCTTCACCATTCATTGTCCTCCTTCATCATTCTGAAAACAAATATCCTTCCATTCATATTTTCTCCAGTTAGTAAAGTTCCAGTTTATCCAGACAGTCTGCCCTCCACTTGTAGGATTAATGCCATGTTGTTCTCTTAACCTTTTGCATCTCTTTAGCATACGTTCTAGAATGTGTTACCTGAAACTGAGTATCATTATCATCTAACTGTGATCTGACAAAATCCATAGGTGTCTTATACGGAGTCTAGTGGCAATATTGCTGTGGAAATGGGACTATTTCTTTAGTTTTTTTATGAGCTTTCAGAACAAAAACATTTATACGAAATCTCAGGGGAATAGAGTTAAAGTGAACACAACAGGCTCACTGTGCAGTTCCAGTTCTTCCTGGTTTCCAACTGAATAGACTATACCAAGCTGTGATGATATTTCTGTTTCCTGCTGTAGGGCTGGCTGAGCTGACATTAGCAGGCCCCAGTTAAGATAAGATACAACTGAATAAGCCCAAAGAAGTAATTGTTGAAACAACAATTGTGAATATATAGTAAAAAAGGAGGCAGAAACTAACTATTGTGGGTATGTTTATAACAACACACTCTGAACTGATAAGCTTGCCTTATGCAATCTGCAAAGCAATAGGTCTTTCCATACAAGAACTATAAGATGTTAGTAGCTAGAAAAGATGTATATAAACTGAGTGGTGTGTCACACAAATTGAAGTTGAAGTTGTCATATCACCCTGTGCCTGGCCATTGTGGGCAAAGAGCTGTTACGTGCCCAATGAGGTAATCTGAGTGATAAGCGGGAGTCAAACTGAGTTTTTTGGATCCCAGAGAACTGGATGAAGTGTTCTCCCAGAACTGGACGAGGTGTTCTGGATAAACCGAGTGTAAAGGTCTTGGAGGGAATCCGAACATTGCTAGTGCTGTGACTCAGATCCGTGTCTTGATTAGGTGACCTGGATCTACTTGTCTGGAGCAAGTAATGTATTTCTTTACTGGTCAGACTCAAAACTTAATAGTTCTCCAATAGCATTATTAGAAGGGTTTAAATTTGAGCAGGTTTCTAATGCATTAGAGAAGAAGGTTAAGTCCAAGGGAGGGCCCTATGGTTTCCCCAGGGAAGTCTCAGGGAGAAACTGGGTCCAGAAAACCATGTTGTTACAGAGGCTAATTTTGGGAATAGGGACCCTGAGTCAGGAAACTAGGGATTTGACCCTTAAAGTAAGCAAGCTGGAGAGTGAGAAATGTGAATTGAAACGGGGGTAGGGGGAACAGGATTAGCTTATAGATCAGGTGGCAAATCTACAAGACCACCTTTGGAGATGCCAGCATGACGGGAGGCAGGATTGTGGAGGTTTCCCCCCCAATTTACAGTACAGCTATGGGATGCAACTATGCATGAGGGCCTGTTCAGGTTCCTACAGTCCGTCCTGTTCATAGGACTATTAAGATTACTCATTGTCTGTGTTGAGAAATGAGTCCTGGGGATCAGGGTTTGTACCTCAGCCTCCTCTTGTTGGTACGGTGGAAGAAAGTGGGGAGGACAACAAGATGATCAGTACTAAGATCTGTTCCCTTCATATTTTGGAAGTGGACATCCTTGTCAAAGACTGGGGACCCTTGCCCAGGGATGACAGAAACAGGTTCACCCCAGTGAATGTTGAAAGGAGTAACTCTAGCAGTGGTTCTCAAACTTTTGTACTGGTGACCCCTTTCATATCACAAGCCTCTGAGTGTGACCCCCCCCCAAATTAAACACTTTATATATTCAACACCATTATAAATGCTGGAGGCAAAGTGGGGTTGGGGTGGAGGCTGACAGCTCGTGACCCCCGCCCCCATGTAATAACCTCCTGACCCCCAGTTTGAGAACGCTCTTGCTCTAATCTAACCGACAAATCGGTTAACTATGTAGGATTGGGACAAGGTATTGCAGAGAACCTTGGGGAGTGTGTGACCACAGATTATAGGGCACACCTTTACTGACTCAGATTTAGGGGTGCAATTGGCAAAATTGGTTTAATAATGCAGGTGGAAGTGTTTGCCTTAAAGCTTCTCACGGAGGAGGGTCCAAGTGAATAGGCATATTGTACCACTGAAGGAAGCAATTTGAAAGAGCAAACTGTGCTTGATATACTAACAGGGGTGGGGGAGATGTACCTATCTTGTACTCAGGGGCAACTCCAGGCCCCAGCACGCCAAGTGTGTGCTTGGGGTGGCAAGCTGCGAGGGGCGGGGGGGCGCTCTGCCGGCGCCGTGAGGGCGGCAGGCAGGCTGCCTCCGGTTGCTTGCCTGCAGAGGGTCCGCTGGTCCCGCAGCTTCCACCAAAGCCGCAGGACCAGAGGACCCTCTGCAGGCAAACTGCCGGAGGCAGCCTGCCTGCTGTGCTTGGGGCGGCAAAATCCCTAGCGCTGCCCCTGCTTAAACTGAATTGTTGCTGGTTCTGTTGCCCTCCGAATGTAAGGAGCAAATTTTACAGTTTGCACTTAATCCTGATGAACTGTTAACAAGAGCTAATTACTGGTGAGGATTAACTAAAAGAACAGCCTCAGTAGCAGAGGCCAAGAATTTTAAAATAGAGTACAGCCCAAAAGGCAGATGTAACCCATAGAGCTAGCTTAGCCTTTCCTTATATTCAGCAGTAATGCAAGGAACATATGCAAGGCCTGTATCCAGTAAGACATTGGCTATACTTATGCTAACTTGCTTAAGCTAAGTATGACAGGCCTGTGACCTTTGGCATAAATAAATAAATAAATAAAATAAATAGCCTGACAGTTACATTTAGATTTTGGGGAACTAGGAATAGCTTACTCAAGAATAAGAGTTGGAATATAACTTCAGGAACACTGGTGATGCTGGACTTGGATATTTTAGGATAAAATCATTGGCAGATGTCTAACCACAAGCTTGCTTGAGCAATAGGTGATATACATGATGATGATTTACATGACATGCATATATTTACCTATGAGATAAGTGCACCCCAATATAATAAGGGTGAGGAAGTTAGTTTTGGACATGGAAGGCTGGGCATTAGAATAAATATTCATGGTAGCGCTCAGGCCCTCTAATAGGCCAAACTACCATGTGGAGGGGGTTAGCTTCCCATCATTTAGGAGTATAAAAACTATTGCTAGAGCATGCAGGGGTGTAATTAGCCAGGCCAAAGCACGATTGGAGTTGCAGCTAGCAAGGGATGTGAAGGGTAACAAGGAGGGTTTCTATAGGTATGTTAGCAACAAGAAGGTGATCAGGGAACGTGTGGGACCCTTACTGAATGGGGGAGGCAACATAGTGACAGATGTGGAAAAAGATGAAGTACTCAATACTTTTTTTGCCTTAATCTTCATAGACAAGGTCAGCTCCCAGACTGCTGCAAGGGCCAACACAATATGGGGAGGAGGTAAGCAGATCTCAGTGGTGAAAGAGCAGGTTAAGGACTATTTAGAAAAGCTGGGCATGCACAAGTCCATGGGTCCAGATCTAATGCATCCAAGGAAGCTGAGGGAGTTGGCTGATGTGATTGCAGAGTCATTAACTTTGAAAAATTGTGGCCGTTGCGGGAGGTCCTGGACAATTGGAAAAAGGCAAATATAGGGCCCATATTTTAAAAAAGGGAATAAATAGAACACGGGGAACTACAGACCGGTCAGCCTCGCTTCAGTCCTTGGCGAAATATTGAGCAGGTCCTCAAGGAATCCATTATAAAGCACTTAGAGGAGAGGAAGGTGATCAGGAATAGTCACCATGGATTAACAAAGAGCAAGTCATGCCTGACCAACCTGATTGCCTTTATGAGGAGATACCTGGCTCTATAGATATGGGAAAAGGGGATGTCCCCCAGTATTCTTGCCAGCAAGTTAAAGTAGTATGGATTGGATGAATGGACTATAAAGGTGGATAGAAAGCTGGCTAGATTGTCAGGCTCAGTGGTTAGTGATCAACACTTGATGTCTAGTTGGCATCCGGTATCAAGCGGAGTGCCCCACAGGTTGGTCCTGGGACTGGTTTTGTTCAACATCTTTATTAATGATCTGGATGATGGGATGAATTGCACCCTCAGCAAGTTTGCAGATGACCCTAAACTGGGGGTGGGGGTGGGGAAGAGATAGATATACTGGAGGTTAGGTTAGTGATAGGGTCCAGAGTGACCTAGACAAATTGGAGGATTGGGCCAAAAGAAATCTGATAGGATTCAGCAAGGACATGTGCAGAGTCTTGCACTTAAGAAGAATCCCATGAACTACTACAAGCTGGGGACCAACTGGCTAAGCAGCAATTCTGCAGAAAAGAACCTGGTGATTACAGTGGATGGGAAGCTGGATATGAGTCAGCAGTGTGCCCTTGTTGCCAAGAAGGCCAGTGGCATATTGGGCTGTATTAGTAGGAGCATTGCCAGCAGATCAAGGGAAGTGATTATTCCCCTCTATTCGGCAGAGGTGAGGCCACACCTGGAGTATTGTGTCCAGTTTTGGTCCCCCCCACTACAGAAGGGATGTGGACAAATTGGAGTGAGTCCAGTGAAGGGCAACAAAAATGATTAAGGGGCTGGGGCACATGACTTTCATGGAGAGGCTGGAGGGAACTGGGGTTATTTAGTCTGCAGAAGAGAAGAGTGAGGGGGGATTTGATAGCAGCCTTCAACTACGTGAAGGGGGGTTCCAAAGACGATGGAGCTAGGCAGTTCTCAGTGGTGGCAGATGACAGAACAAGAAGCAATGGACTCAAGTTGCAGTGGGGAAGTTCTAGGTTGGATATTAGGAAACACTATTTCACTAGGAGGGTGGTGAAGCACTGGAATGGGTTACTTAGGGAGGTGGTGGAATCTCCATCCTTAGGAGGTTTTTAAGGCCTGGCTTGACAAAGCCTGGCTGGGATGATTTAATTGGTGTTGGTCCTGCATTGAGCAGGGGATTGGACTAGATGACCTCCTGAGGTCTCTTCCAACCCTAATAGTCTATGATTTGACCCTTCAACTCTATTGTCATCTATCACCAATTTTGGGCATTGGGGAACCTGGACCATCGGACTCACTTGGCATGTCAAAGGCAGGACTGGTACTTTCTCTTTCACCACCAGGTCTTCAAGGAAGGGTTAAGCATATAAACTGAAGAGCATACGCAAGGAATAACAACACTGATATCCCCAATAATGTATTATTCCTATCTGTTTACATAGTTTGGAGCTTTTCTGTCTTCGTCACTTGTTTTAATAAAAATCACTAAGGTTTTGCTTTGCCCTCAGTATAAGTGTGCTTGCAATACACTCCAAGTTCCCTACAAGATATTGAACTAATTGGTTTTAGTTCTTTGTAGCCTGATACTGGGACAAGAACTCTATTACATCCAGCTGATTAATCTGGACCAATTGTCAATCAAATACAATTATTAACCATTAAAAAGGATCAGGCAAGACAGGGAACATTGGGGAAGAAAAGGATTCTGGGAAAGAGGACAAGGAGCAGGAGGATACAGAGGAGATCAGGAATATGAGAGGTCCTGGATACCCTTTTGGCAGCTCAAGAAAAAGAAGGAGAAATTCAAGGAGGAAGTGAAAAGATTAAGGGCTCAGAAGAAGTGTTAGCTCAGTAGGGGAACTCACCCAATATCTTCCCAATTGGGCTACAAGACCCCAGTGCCACAGCTGTCCTTCATAGCATCCCACTTGTAGGACACTTGGGGATAACCCATGGTAAAAACCTCTATGGCAGGGGAGGAACAAGATATGTTATTAGAAAATGGAACAGCAATAATGATAGGGAGACAAACAGTAAGTTAATGGGTAATTATTGGGGTTAGAAATAAAAGACAACAAGACAGACAGATGGGGGAATGGGCAAGCCAGTGTGATGGGGTAGCATGACTGTCTAAGGAAGAGATTTGGGGAGTTGAATTGTTGGCAATGTGTGTAATAGAGGACTTGGCAAACCTGGCTCTTTGGAGTGCTGAGCAAGGGGGGTGTTATATCCATGGCGGCAGCAGTAATATCAATAAAGGAAAAACAGGTTGAGTCTATTCAATATACTGTGGACACACCAGGGTGGGTCCCAGAGGTAGTAGAAGCATAGCTGGAGACATGGGCATCTCTAAACCAGACTAGTGGAATGAATAACCAGATATGATTAGAAGGGGGGAACCACCCCAAAAACAACACCCCGTAGCTAAAAAAGCTTACAGTTCCAGTACAGGAGGTAGTGGAGGCATTGTTGGAATGAGGAGTGATGAAGTCAATGTCCTTGGTATGTAATTCTCCAGCATAGCCAGTGAAAAAGCCAGCAGGTGGGCGGAGATTAACTATAGCATAACAAATGACAAGGCAAAATCTCTGGCTCCTATAGTAGCTGTCTGTCCTGAAGTAACTGCAAAAATCACTCCTAAAATGAAGTTGGTTTTGGTGTTGGACATTAGTAATAGTTTCTGGCCCTAGAAGGTCACTACAGAACAGCTTTCACATGGAGAGGAATGCAGCATTCATGGACTGGGAGTATAAAGACTCTCCTCCAGCTGTTTTTCTTGCACATATGAATCAGGGTTTTAAGGACTTTTCACAGCCTGACAGGCTCATTCAATATGTGGATGATGTATTGGTTCAGACCTTGCACTGAGGAGGAACACAGACAGGCTCTGTCTGAGGCACTCCAGTGCCTGAAGCATGCAAGGTTAAAAATTAACAGCAGAAAAGCACATCTGGCTCCAAGAAAGGTTACATTCTTGGGAGTAACTGTAGGTGAGGAGGGATGGAGTTATGATCGTCATCCAATCTGAATTAATTTCTGAAGTACCAATCCCTACTGGTAAGTGGGCATTACGGTCCTTTTTGGGGGTCACCAGCTTGTGTAGTGAATTCTCCCTGCTTTATGCAGAAGCCACTAGTCTTTTTATATGTGTGAGGGCCCCCCACTAAGATAAGGCAGGACGAGCACACTGAAGCAGTGGTTAAGCTGAAACAGCACTTGGGGAGGTATTGGCACACCCAGATGAAAGTAAATCATTTTTATGTACCCTGCAGTTATGTCAACTAGCATAGGGGTGGTATTCATGCAGAAATATGGAAATCAGGATTGGCCAGTTGCAATAGTCAGGAAGCAAATACGAAGTATAGAACTTAAGTACAACTGATGTGAGAGAATTGTGTTAACTGCATACTGGGCAATTAAACACAAATATCTGGTGGGAGGACAGAGTATGTTCATTGACAGTCACCATACTTCACTCAAGGTATTGTTAGAGGGAAAAGCATCAGCTGGAAAAATTAGCAAATAATTCAAAAATGGACTCCGGCATTGCAGGGGGAGTGTGTGGAGGCAGTACAGCTAAACAAATTAAGAAATGGGTTTCAGGTATCTGCATACAAGGGATGCCCCACAAACGTGAAGTTAGTCTAGCTAGCACTCAACATCCAATCTTTAAAGAACTAAATGCTAACAAGATTAGAGAGGAGATGGAGATGTGGTATACGAATGGCAGTAGCCATTATGTACAGGGACAAAGGAAAGAAGGCTTGGCAGTAGTGAAGCTGAGAGATGGAGTGATTATAAATACTCCCATCGTTATACTGCAAAGTAAGTCAGCTCAGTATGCAGAACTAGCAACAGTTACTAGTGTACTGACAGAAGAAAAAAGATCCTGCTCTAAGCTCACCATGTCTTGGATTCAGATTGGATGTGCAGGGGAGCAGTGTTGATGCTGGCCTGGTGGGCTCAGAATAAGTATCAGGTTATGGATGAAGGAGAAATCTAGTTCAGTACTTTATGCAAATACTGTATGATATGATTAACCATTTTGAAAGGGTAGATAGTGATAAAACACCTGCATCATCTGAAGGCAGGGGTGGCTCCAGGCACCAGCACACCAAGCGTGTGCCTGGGATGGCAAGCCATGGTGGGCAGCCTGCCAGTCGCTGTGAGGGTGGCAGTCAAACTGCCATGGGCGGCGTGCCTGCGGTAGGTCCGCCAGTCCTGCAGCTTCAGCAACAATTTGGCGGTGGGTACGCCAAAGGCGCAGGACCGGCGAACCTCCCACAGGCATGCCACAGAATCTGCATTACCAGCAGGCATCCCACAGGCATGCCACCAAAAGCTACCTGACTGCCATGCTTGGGGTGGCAAAATACATAGAGCTGCCCCAGTCCAAAGGCCAGACACACAGAAGCAAGCGGTGCTAAAATTAAAAGTAGAATTTACTAAATTTTCAAATATCAAAAACAAGTGTTATTTTGGTTAGGAACAGATTTATTCCAAGCCTATTGGCTCTGTCCCAGTTAGAGTGTGGTAAAACTCAGGGAAATACAAAAGTAAATATGCAGCTCTACGTATTAAGGCTTCAAAAATATCAAAAGGCACAATACAAAATAATCAATTGGCAATGGTCTCTTGAGACAGAGCCATTTCATCTTTTTCATCTGCAAAGCTACAGGGAACTTGTAAACTGGCTACACAGAAATTATCTTCAGAATAGACCAAAGGGATCATTGAAGTCTATCAAAAAAGATCATGAAGAATTATGTATCTTACCTGTTGGAAGTGAAATGAATGTGTTCACAGCAATTGGCATTTTTACCAAGGTTTCATCAATTCTATATAATGCATCTCAGGAGGAAGATGACAACTGCTGTGCCTCAAATAAATCTTATAATGCAGAGAGATTCAAAGGTCAAGGAGACCAGAATACGAGCCTCCCCTACCAATATAATATAGTCAATGAATTTGAGACAAAAAGTCAAGCTTACCAAAACGATCAAATCAAACCCAAAAAAGAAACATGTCTAGTGAAAATCCAAAAATAGTGACTTATTACAGGAGTTATAAAAATGTTTGTGGAAGTTGAAGAGCAAGGTACCTACAGCAATGAGAAAAACTCTGGAAATTGATCTAAAAGGCAAATAATCATTCAGTGGTCAATAAAGTGCATAAAAGATATAATAAATGCTTTTCTGAGAGAGCAATTTTAGTAATGATATTAGTCAAAAGTAATTTTTGTCCTTTGGCGTATAGGCTGACCAAGTAAGCTTTTAACAGAAACCTATTCTCTGTCAAGGTAAACTGAATTCTTTCCTGGAACATAAAGCTTGATTCACTCATGATTTTGTTAAGTCTGATAATGTCACATTTACACAAAATGTTAGGCTTATATTAGCCAGATCATCTAGGGTAAAAATGCATTTAAATCAACAGTTCCATAGTGAACTTATACTTGGTAAATACTTCTACTCAAGCCTTTGACAAGCTCTAATTTCTATAACATATTGTCCAACACATAAATGGGACTTTACATCACCCTCATGAGGCAATTTGTAGGTGACTTAACCACTTGCAACATATTGGTTATTAAAAAATAAGTAATAATGCTGTGGGCAACCCCAGGCTAATGAAGTGTCCTGCCATTCTGGCTGTCTGGTGCTAGAGTTCTGATCTTGTTCCAATATTGGATTTGTTAATACACTTGTAACTATTATTGTAATATCTGAAAAATAATCGCAAATACTCCTCACTGACATCCTTGCATATACTCATAGAATTTAAGGCCATAAGGGACCGTTAGATCATCCAATCTGACCTCCTGTCTATCAGAGGCCTTTAAATTTCACCCAATTTCTCATATCTTGATTTTGCCCAAAGGAGATCTGCCAGAAAGACAATCAGTCTTGGAAGACATCAAAAGACCGAGAATCTTCTTCTTCCTTGATAGTTGATTCCAGTGGTTAATCACCCTCACAGTTAAAAATGTGTGTCTAATTTCTCACTTGACTATAGCTGGCTTCAGGTTCCAGCCATGGGTTGGACAGTTGTAAACGAGGGACTAATTTAGTCAGTAGAACCTGTAGTACTAGCGATAGTGTGTAAGATAAGAAAAACCCAGTGTTGACACTGAGTTCAGATGGAGTTCTTGGGCCAGAAATTAAGGGGTCTCTCACACTCACACACACCCTGGTAGGAGTGCCTCCTCTCGTTAGGCTTTCCCCAAGCTACTGTGTTTGGGGACCATCTCACTGGACTCCATGTGCTCTTTAAGCCTTCTGATGGAACAGTCCAGGCACTGGCTCCCAGGTGGGTTCTCTAGGCTTGCATTCAGGGTCAGATCAACCTTCTAGCATCCTCTTCTGGGAGCTGAGATCCTATGACTCACCTCTTAGCCCCTGTACTGGTGCCTCACACTACCCTGTATCTGCGCAACCCCTCCCAGAACTCCAGGCGCATGAGACAGTGAGAGCAAACCCCTATTCTGCACAGAATTCTAAACACCATTACTCTTTACTTGGCACAAAAGATATGCAGCTCTAAACAAAATAAACACACCTACATGCATTTCCCTACCTCAGTTTCCTTACCAGTCTGGAAAGTTCTTTGGGCTTGGGCAGAGTTTTCTGGGATGCCCAGAGTCCTCCTGTGGCTTCTCTTCAGAATCACGTAGCCTAATTCAGCTAGCTTTCCCTGACTGTGGCTAGTCCCACAGTTAAACAGTACACACCTGATACAAAAGCATGCCCTTCTCACCAAGCCACAGCTTCCCATGTCTATTTTTCTGCGAGTCCCTCAAATTTATACACCTCCGTCCCCCCGCCAACACCTGTTTTGCTTTGGTCTGCTGCTAGGGATTTTTTCACTCCCTCTCCTTTCAGAGCAATTAGGAGACAAAATTTCTCCCAGCTTCAGCCAATCCATTATTCCAAGGTGTCTCCATCTGAATAGATGACCATTAAGATTTAACAAGCAACTATTGTCCCTGGTCTCCAGAAATGTGCTACAGCTCCTGTCAATAAATGGTGGATTCCACATGCCCCCTACAGGCAGTCCATGATACAACAAATTCATAATATCAAGATTTGTACAAAATCAGATTTCCTCACATTGTCACAGGAGGAAAAATATTAATTTTAACCTGTAATTAGAGCATATAGAATACAGAAGGCACTGAAAAACATTAAATATGGAGTCCATATTTACCAAGTAACTTTTCTGACTAGTACCGCACTACAAATTGAATTACTGTTTTAAGACAGTCAGTCCAGGCATTGCAGTATCTGCATACATCAGCTGTATCGTGCTTAGCTCTGGCCGTACTAGGTGTAGTACTGAAAAACTAATTTGGATATTCTAAAGAGCAACCTGAGCAGTTATCCCAAAGGAACCTCTCTGAGATTTAGTGAAGATTTCTCTGAGGTGCTTTTTACACAGTTTTATGTTTAAATCCTGACATTTAAAGATTAATCATGTATGCCTCTTGTAGGCACGGCAGGGGTGGAGGGGTGGGTGGGGAATAGTCTATCCCTGCCCAACCCCAAGGCACCAGCAGCTTATGGGAAAGAAATGTGCCACAAAAGTTCTGGGGAGAAATCCCTGACACATGCACAGGATCAGACCACTGTAAGAGGTCCTATCCTGTTCCCTGGAACAGGGGCATACCAGGTGTGGGAGGGTGTGTTTCCATAGCACTGAGCTCTATAAAGATTCTGGGATACTCCAAACTATAGCAAAGCCTATAGGCAGCTCTGTAGTGGTTCCATAAATTAATGAATATATCTCAAGGCTACTCTAATCTGCACGAGGGTGTTTCAGCCCTCAAAGCAGCTCAGAATCCTGAAGACTGAAAGCCACCTTTGCCCTTCTCCTCCAGGGCTATGCTTTCTTTGTTACATCTCCTCAAGGTACAACAGAGAATTTCAGCCAAACAATTTAGAAAATCATGTTCCTGATGTATTGCTGTTATCAGATGTGTCTGGGAGTGGGGAAAAAAAGATGCTTTGTTGCAACCTTGCTCCTGAATTAATCAATCAGTCTTGTGATGAAGAAGAGCTTCTAGTGAGAGTACTGCTCTGGTGAGAAGCTGCTAGAGTACAGCTAGCTAGACTGCAGTTTTGATCTTTATCCACTTGGAACTGTCTTTTCTAAATATGTAAGATTTCAAGTGGGAGTTTTGTAGTTCAAAACACATCTCAAAAAATTATAATTTCATTTTTAGTCAACTTTTTCCCCACCTACTTCTGACAAGAATTACCACAATACCCTGGATTTTTGAGCCCCAGTTTAATCATAGATTCACAGAATATCAGGGTACAAAGGGACCTCAGGAGATCATCTAGTCCAACCTCCTACTCAAAGTAGGGCCAATCCCCGGACAGATTTTTTACTCCAGTTCCCTAAATGGCCTCCTCAAGGATTCAACTCACAACCCTGTAACTAATTTATGACTCCCTGTACCAGCTAATATAGATGCTTATGGGCTGTTCAGAAGCAAGCAAGCAAGCATCTGAATGAGAAAAAGTGATCTGGAAAGATTTTCAGCCCAAATGTGCAGATCCAAAAGACTGGATAGTTCACATAAGCTTTCATATGTTTGGGTGCTTGTCTGGACTGACCGAAACCTCTGAACTTTCTAATATTTCTCCATCATTAGCTGTTAGCTTGTCAGTCTCTGTGATCAGTCCTGCATGTATACATTTTCCACGCTTTGCAAGTGGCTTGAACTTATTCATCGATTAATTCTTTCATGATAAGAAGGATAGATAAATATGAGTGACACCATTCTTCTACCTGATACAGGCATTCATTAGTGGAAGGAAATTCTGCTAAAAAAGAGCTGTAGGCCATGTCATTATCTTCCTCTTCCTAGGTAAATTTACAAGATTTATTTTTGTTTTTCTTTATCTTCTTCTTAAAATATAATATATGGTGATATATACCTATTGCATAGAACTGGAAGGGACCCTGAAAGGTCATGGTGTCCAGCCCCCTGCCTTCACTGGCAGGACCAAGTACTGATTTTGCCCCAGATTCCTAGGTGGCCCCCTCAAGGATTAAACTCACTCCACTGGGTTTAACAGGGCAATGCTTAAACCACTGAGCTATGCTTCCCCCCAAGTCAATACTCTGAAAAGTACCATATTGATAGTTATAGAGGAAGCTCTCTGGCTACCCTCAGAACAGGTACAACAGTCAGGTGCACTGGCAATGAAAGCTGTCTCCCAGTACACCAATGTGCCCCAAAGAGGACTGGTTCTAGCAAAGGCAGTTATTCCGCTTCACTTCATATGAAATCTCTGGTTAGCTCACGAAGAGTGTCACTTAGTGTCACTTGTGAGGGAGTTTTTGTGATGTATATACCTGTCACTAGAAACTTGACTGAGGTCACCTTATTGCACAACCATCAGCTGGTAAGTTTTCACACACTGCTGCTCTAGGCTAGGTTCAGACTAGTTCAGACCTCCACCTTTCATTCCCTACCATCTTTGGTCTTCATACTGGTTTTATTCCTATCGTTAAATATGTTTAGTACAGTAGTATCCAAGGCCCCAGTCTTGATTGGGGCCCTATTGTAGTAAGTGTTGTACAAACTTATATGAGGCAATGGCCCTTGCTCTGAAGAGCTAACAATGTAAGGAAATAGTTGACATGTTGTAAGGAGATAGGGGAGAAGGGAGGAAGAGGGTTATAATAAAATATGCTGCACATATCTTAAAAACAATTACTTATTATAGCTGTGCTAAAACTAGACAAAAAACTCTCCATTCCTTCCTGAACCAGAGTCCTCTGACTCCAGGCAGTTGGGTGGTAATGAAGCAGGATAAGACCTGCTCATGCTTACGTCATCTCTAGGGTGTGCCTGGGGCTTCAGAAACAGCCCAGACATCCTGTGTGGTCACTAGGCAGCCCTCAGAATTTGTGCAGAGCCAATGCTCAGAATGACTGACAGGGCTAATCTCTCTACAGACAAAACCTGAAAAGGTTAGGTACGTAACAAACAGGCATATGAGGTGACATTGGTGTATTTCTCTGTACTCTAGTTTGTTGGAAACTGATTTAACAAAAGCTGGGGCAACTGAAAAAGCTGAGTCAATTATTGGGGTCAGGGGGAATAGCCCACCTTTCTCAGAGTGACAGGCGGGTAACAATACCCAAAGGATATTATGGCACTTGGCATAGTCAATCAGTTTACGTATACCAGTCCAACTCCTCACTTCACCATCTTTTAGACACTGAACACCATAAACTGGCAGTTAGAGGCATTATCCAGCTTTCCCAATGGAGGAGCCTTATGGAGTTTGCAGCCCAACAACAAAAATATGCAATAAAAATATGTAGACCTAAAGATACATTCACTACTTGCCCATGTGAATGCATAGGCACACTGTTTTAACTTTAATCCTCCCCGCTCCTTCTGTGTTTGTAATCTCTTCCTATTGTTCTTTTAATTTAGTCTTTGGGCCAAAGACTGTTTAAAAAGCATCAAGTAAATAACATGATATATGTAATAAGATAATGGAGTCAAATAGGGTAGAAATTTCTCTCACCTGTTTAATTCCTCTTTCTTAATTAATTCTGAGGACATATTTAGTATACTTGCTAAATTGTCATCTGATCAATGTACTCTAATTGTGTGATCTTGATTCCTCCAGACCACACTGAAGGTTTCCATCTCTGTGAACCTCCTGTTTCATAGCACATCTTATAGCCTCTGAAGCAGGAACCTTGTTCTGGCTACTTCCTAGTTCTGGATGGCAAGTTAGCAAAAGGAGTAGAATGGGAAAGGCCGCTGGTAGTAGAAAAAGAAGAGTGAGAAAAAGGAGCTAGTTTCTGAAGTAATGGAATCTTAACCCTGGGATTTGATCTTGAGCCTTGGCCTTTTTCTGATAGATTTGATCTTTGGGATTCCTCATGAGGGGAAGCAGGACACTTAAGTGAAGATTTTCATCTCTAGACAAAATGAATGGTATCACATATTTAAAACTTTCTGCATGCAGAATATCTGCATTTATGTTTACATTCCTTCCTTTGCTCTTGTCTAGTATCACTGTGGGGACGCCACTAATACATCATAATATTACCATCCTCATATCCAACCTAATTAAAATCCATTTCAAACAACTTTACTGATCCACAGTTTGCATCTCTACTTGACATAGGAAATTCCTCTCTCTCTCTGGAGCCACTGTTGTAGAATTCTCCTACAGAAATGACATAGTTCTATACATTTAATTTGTGCCTGAAAGAGGAGTTGCAAATTACAGTAATTTGATCTAGTTAATTTCCTGGTAACAGGTAATAATTTGTAAACCACTTCTGAGTACTGTAAGGCTAATGATTATATCACAATCTTATGTAGCTGTGATCTTTAGTATAATAAATATACTGCTGTATTGTACATCCATGTTTTTGAAGCACAGAGATGTTTGGTTCTTCATCATTTAAATGTTTCCATCATGGCTGGAATGTTTTACTTTAATTAAGTAAAAACAATGTAAAGTGCTTTATTTATTTTTCTACACACAAGACTCATGAAATGAAAGACTCAGTCAAAAATCTATCAAGAACCATTTTAAACTTTTGCCAACCATGCATGTTCATGTTCTAGGAGTTCCTGTTCTATTGGAAATTCAT